>NW_027469081.1:4376125-4687813 GCF_051020765.1 Lasioglossum baleicum | reverse complement strand
TTGTGCGATTAACATACATTAATATTATGAATTAGTTATCACTACCTAATCAGAAAGTTTTGGCTACTGACTATTTTGATATGACTAATATTCAAAAAGACTATCAGTCATTTTTAAATATTAGTTGATTATTGCCAAACTCTGACTTCGAGGTATCGAGGTTCCACTATATGTATATTAAAAGTGACGACTGTGAAGCATGTGCTTATCTCAGTGCAATTTAGATTGCAAACGATGAATGCGAAGGAGAGGTTCACAATGAAACGTCAACGATAATAATTTCAAGGTTACTATATCTAGAGTGTATCTACTTGACCTTTTCTTTGACGTTCTTAATCGACATCTAACATGGGGTTCTACGTCTCCGTATTTCCTGTCTCCCGATAGCGCTCGATCACCAGGAATGCAAGCACTACTTGACAGACAGTTGCGACTTGCCAATTAAATCGATCGATCTATCGGTATCGGCCTCGGTATCTATCAATGTAACTGTTCCTGTTCTCAAGTACGGGTACATACCACGATATCCGATTGTCAATACATATGTATGTGCACTGGTTGAGCGTTCCCTTGGTTCGTTCCGCCCTGAACGAAATCCGCAGAGAAGGTTTCCCCTTTCGAACTGCATTTCAACGTGATATTTTATGCGCACCAGTCAGGATAAGATTATCCTGATATTGGTAGCTCGACAATACGGTGAAAGGATGTTGTGTTACTGATAGCGGACATTGCTAATTGCCAATTGACATACCGAATTTTAGTTTATACTAATTTTTCAATGATATTAACAATAGTTTCACGCATACAGTGGTTAAATCATTATTCTCTAAAGATTTCTCCTAAATGCATGCGATAGTCGCGGCTTTAATTAGCTTAACAGCGTATTAATACTATTGTTACTTCATATATTGATTAGTAGGAAATTTTCAAGAAAAGCTTTAATTAGCTTAACAGTGTATGAATATTATTGTTACTTCATATATTGATTAGTAGGAAATTTTCGAGAAAGGCTACAATATAAAATTCAATAGAATTTTGTACAATTTTTATTTGTTTTGAATCTACAAAGGCTGTTCCCATTAAAAATAAGATTTTATTTGGTTCCACTTTCTTAAAATTTGTCTACAAAAATTGGAAAATGCATAAACATCCGCAGTCTGTTGATTAGCTACATCTGTTGAGCTACAGTCTATTGATTAGCTACATCTGTTGATTACTTATCATAAGAAATTTCCAGAACTCGGAGCAAACTGAAATGACGGTTTAATACATCATCATCGGTTAAAAGGTTAATATGTATATCCATGCCGCGAAAGAGCACCGCTAATTAACCTCTAGCACTCGAATGATGACACTGAGGCGCCACTAAAAATTGCTATACCATTATTTAAGATATCGTTTACATTAGTAAAGTTCGTATTGAATACATTACTAAACATTTAAGTATTGCATATGCATAAAATGAAAAAAATCCATATAAAATGGAAATATTCTAGGTAAAGAAATATTTGGCTCTTTACTTAAAATAGCATAGAGTGCAAAGGGTTAAACAAAAATAGTGTTAGATTTTAAAAACTAACTTGACTTTAAAAGGACAATGTAAAGAATCGAACATTAATTCGAGAATGGACATATATTGTACATATACATATATATGTACAGACCAAAGATATTATACGTTACGTCACGAGTTTTTATGTTTTGTATTTATATTTGCAAAGATATAAAAAAACATGAAACTTCAGTGAAAATACAATCATTTACGAAAAAAATAAATTAAAATAAGTACAAGGCAATGCAAATCGAATGAGTCAATGTAACGGACAATGAACTATAATTTAACTATGTTTAATTAAATAAAATCACTGTTGTATTGGGTTGGAAATTAAGATATTTGTTCATAGGTTTATGGAATAACATGATATGTTACCTCAACAACTAATTTTAATTTAAAAACGCTACGAACTTTCTTTCCAATCCAATATAATGAATATAATCTCAAAATGATGTTTTTGCAATGTTTATCTTACTAGATATTTTTAAACAAGAATTCATGAATGAATTCTAATATTATAGATCTCCCAATTATTTATTTAACTTTTAATTTTATTAGATGAGCTATGAATACATCACAGTTTACATACAACAATATAATAACTAGTAAAAAGTTTGTGAATCAATTGCAAGACACAGGAGCTAAATATAAATTTATATTTCTCACTAATAATTTCAATGTAGTGAGAAAATAATAGATTAATACCTTCAAAGTCTCCTAATCTTTTCTAATCTTGTTATAAATTGCACCTACTCGTTTTTGTCATAAATGCATAATATCCGAAGCCTGGTAATAACATATGCAAACGACAATCGGAATAGGTGCATAATCAAAATGTCTGTCAATTTATTTACGTTTTAATGGTAACATTGTTCAAATTGTGTTTTCAAATTATTCCTGTCTTTTTTCCGAAAAGATAAGTAGAAACTTTTTCTTCGTCTTATTTAGAGCTGGTTGGTGGAACTGTATAACGACGCAATTACCGTTCCGATTACTCAGGTGTTGTTACGTAGGTTCATCTACGAGAACTGAAATGATGGATTTTGTAGAATTATTGTATCACACTAGTACATTATTGTTCCACAAAAGTACGTCTTTCGAATAATTATTCGATAAAATCTGCGCGATGACGTCAAGTAGACAGCTCCGAAACTCTACATCTTACAACCTGCTAAATTAAATAAGATAATCTATTGTTTTATGGGAAATTTAAATGAAACTTTTCGAAAATTGATCTGAAAAGCTTCCAAGTTTTTCCCAACACACACAATGTCCGAATTTCTTTTCTGTATATAATGTGAATAAAAAAATTAATCCACTCATTTCGTCTACCAAAGTCACGAGGTATCAAAAGGTTGTACGTACACTTCTGAAACTTGTGCATCCACTCAGCAAACATACAATCTCTAATTAAGGTTATGAAGTACGTAATCCAATTAACTGGAGCATTGACTTTCAGCGCGAACATGTAAAGCTCTTTAATCTTTTTACCCGAGTCATAGATAATGTCATTACATAATTCTAACTGCAGACACATAACGTCATTAACCTCCTCATTAGCGAGAAAAATTGTTCAGGAAAACTGCTGCAACGATATTTCCACAAACCGATCGCCAACTGATTAATCTAACCACCTAACTAATTAACGCCAAAGAATCATATCTCGAATATATTGTTACATCAAGAAACGTGAAGTAATTGAACGCCAGAAAGAATAATAATTGAAAACAACACTATAAAAGCTCACGCTGCTGACGTCACGAGGACGTTATCCAATAAATTCTTCGTACAATATGAACGAAAAAGATTCAAAGAATCTAATTATCCTTAAAATCGTTGATCGTAGATATTTCAAAATCATGTAACCGCTCCATCAAACTGCGGTTTCGGTGTTGGCACATGGATACACAACAATTTTCGCATTCCTCCTTTATCTGTCGAAACGCTATGCAACGAAAATTATGTCAGCGATCTGCATACCAGTGAAACGGTCTCACGCGGCGAACAGGTCTTGTTTACGCACTTTTACTGGTACCCATTAGCTAAAATTATGCCTGTCGCCAACTGCGAAATGGGTCGAACCATGTTTTGGTATTAGCCGCGGGAGATATCGAGTTTTGATAAACCACGCTGGAGCCAATATTTCCTGCCTCGTCTGTTTCGGCTACGATAACCCGAACGTTCAATAAACCGCCTTTCTCTCGCAATTTCCAGGCACTGGAACGCGTATCACGTTTGATAAATGTCAAACGTGGAACGGTTGCGTTCAGAAATTCTGGGCTAACCATGTCCCCGGTTTCTAACGACTTAACAGCCCTAGGAGTTCCTCGTAACCTCTCGCTTGTCCATGTTACCTTTCCAAACGTTCTCGAAGAGTTCGTCTATTTATATAGATTTTTCTCGGCGACATTCTATCGTGCATGTGGACGATGACTTGCCACGATATCATAATGCAGAATGAATGGAATCTCAAAATGGTACTCACGTCGATCAGGTGTGCCAATCGGTGATGGGTTTTGCCGGGAAACGTATCATCGGATCTCACATGTACGATAACTGCATTATATCAACCGATCACACACTTTCTCCGCGTCGGTTTCTTTCTCTGTCATCTGCCACCCTCGGCTGGAGTCAGCCCGTTCGCTCGGTCCACCGAAAACCACCATCAGCCGAGGGAACGGATAGCACAGATCACCGGTTTCAGAGTCATCCGGATGATTTCGGCACGCGTGGACCACGCAAATTGATTCTGTCACGGCGGAAGATCTCGCACTCTCGAATCCAGTACGTCCCGTATCTCGTCTCACCTCGACAATCGATAAATGTCGCCTCTCGCCCTCCCTCTCTTACTCTCTCTCTCTCTCACTCTTTCTCCCTGTTTCCCTCCGGCAACCCCCGGTCCGTTCTTTCTTCTCGTTCGATCCGGTGCTCCCGGAGCTGTCTCTGTCCCCGAAGTCGACGACGACGGTGCCGGGAACGATGATCCCCCAGCGGATGGTTTACGTTTCAGTCAGGAAATCTCGAATGCCCGAGGAGGTGTCGGAAGCAACAGTAGCAGCAGCAACGGCACCGCTCACAGGCAGCGGCGCGTCTCTTTGCGCGTACACGCGTGGACCGAGCGCGGCGGGTGGTTCAGCAACCACCGATCGATGATACGTTCATCAGGATTCACCTTGGGCGCATATTCGAGCCCCGACTGCGAGACGCGGTAGAATAATGTCAAATGTAAATTATTGAAACGCGATCAGCGTACAATTTCATAAATTATATCATCATGGATGATATTAATGATAAGTTTTTCTACGTGTACAGTTCATCTTTAGACACGAAGATACAAATCAAAATAGGAACGTTAGAAGGCAAATGGCAGAGGCCAGAATACGACAAGTTACTTATAGGACCCTCTATTAAAGTATTCCGGTCTGTACGGCGTTAACGGCGGACGAGGTGACTTGGCAGCTTCTCTGCAGGTATGGGCCGGCGGTAGACCTCTCGCCTTACCTGTCCACACAGCTCACAAGCATTTCACTTCGCGTTGGAACTGGAACCAATGGGGGTGACGTTATCTATTTCTTATTCTGACTTACCGAGAGATGCTCAGTTATGTATAAGCCTTTACGATTGCGCCGGACCCGAAAGACAACTACCGGTGGGTGGTACCACGATATCTGTGCCCGCTCCGGTCCGCTCGGCGAGTTCGCTGCCGACGCAGCATCCAGCATCCACACCACCCGTGCGCGGTTCCTCCGAAACGTGTCGCGGGTGTATTTCGAGAACTCGAAAAATGCTCAGCGCCACGAGTCCGCGAGAAAGACGATGAGAGAGAGAGAGAGAGAGATCAAATTTAAGGGAAAGAGTGGGGTAAGACAGAAAGATGGAGGAAGAGGGTGGAAAGAGAGCAAGATAAGTGGTCGCCGGTGAAAAGAGAGAAAGAGGAGAATGTGATTTAATAGGAGAGGTGGAGACGGAAATCGTGCAAGGGGAGGAAGGGAAAAAAGAACGGAAAGGAAGACGACTGATTACGCGAGGGCGGGGGTAGGGGAGGGGGGGAAGGGAAGATTGAGAAGAGTGTACGGGAGATGAACGTAGATGAGGATGAAGGGTGGTAGAGAGGATGCTGCGGGCCACGTCGAAGGTGGGGAGCAGAAAGACGAAGTAAAGGGATATAAGAGAGCATGCTCTTATTGACGAAGGGCAGGGACTCCGCCCCTGGTGAGAGTTTAACTCACGGCTGCGCCTATTTTCTCCCGAAACGGACCACCCGCGCCAACCACAGCCCCTGGAATTCGCTCTTGGATTTCTAGCTGAATCGAATCCTACTGTACCAGTTGCCTCGCGCTATGACACGTCCATTGCATACTTACTCCTAGCGATGGGATCTGAAATACTTTGAATCGCTTCGATCCAATGTTTATCGCGAAAAGTTCGAATCACTTCCAACGTAATTCGAAGCTCAGAACTCTTGAAAGTCTTGAAACTGAAATCTAGTCCAGACCTAATCCATGCATTTACAAGTGTTTTGTTATTAGCTCGTAAACTATAGCCGACCGCCAAAAAATTTTATGGTAAAATTCTTCAAAATGGCGACCTGGACAACATATTTCAAGGTCATTGATATCGGAGAGGAGATAGTTCACCGTCGACAAGTTTTGATCAAGACTCAAAATTTTCAAGCCTTCAAGACTTTCAAGAGTTTCCGACTTCGAATAAACATCGAATTGATTCGAAATCCTGGTGGTGATTGATCTGCTTGAAAACTTGCAAGTCGGAGTATTCGGTGCCTATCACTACTTACTCCGCCTCGTGCTTCCATGTTGCGGATTCTCGTCGATGAGAAATGTTAAGGGGACAGTCTCGTGTATACGGGTCGAACAATCGATTTCCTTTTATTGTATTTTCTATACGTGTAGAACATTAAAAATACTTTTCCAACATCTCCCAGCAACTTTCCCAGCATGATCGAAGCAATGCAATAATGCAGATGCAAACGTATATGTACAGTAGCGGACAAAAGTTTACGACCGCTCTTAAGAAGACGATAACTTTTTTAATATTGTACTATACGATTTGAACTTTTTTGGGAAGCTAGAACAATTAGTTTAATAAAGGATGTGAAAAGAAATTTTTTCAAAAATTGCAATTGATCGGAATTGTTGAAAAAATACTAAAAGTTGAATTTTTAACTTTTTTATGTGGGCCCATATTGAAAATTTAAAAAAATACGTTTTGTAGATCTGTGTTAATTAAACATACTCTGAAAATTTCGTCAAATCGGTCGACGTTGCAATGAGCTACAAACGTTTAAAGATGGTAAAAATTGCAGATTTTCAAGATTTTCGGCAATACATTGTGAACATTTTTTTTGTTGTAAATATATACGAAAGACGGATAGTGAAATTCAGTAAAGATTGATCTGTTTAATCTGAGGTCTTACTTTAAAGGATTCATAAATATGTGCGACGATTAGACTCACAAACATGCACAAAAGGAAAATTAATATAATAAACGTCTCTCGACTCAACATGTTCACTCAACAAAATATTAGAGCTCAGATTGTTTTCTTCTATTTTTTTGAAACATAAATCTTAACACGTATTGGTAACAGATCATTTATTTGCTATACAAGATGTGATATTGTATTTACCAATTGTATATGAACCAATTGTAAAAGTTGATAGAATTATACATGTGTATAAGATTATTATATATTTAATACCATAATAAACATCATAGACATGTTAATAATAACATTGAAGGTCTACTTCGTTAATTACGAATTTACTACTATACTGGAATTTTAAACAACCTAATGTGCTTTAAATTGATAACATTTGCAATATAATACATATAATTATCTGCAATATAATGCGAACACGTTAATTATAGCATTGCCAAGTAAGTACATATACGATACATTACACTGCAAAATATTCTTCGATTTATGCTCACAGAGATTCAGATATTGTCTCTACATAAATAGAATTGTTTTGCAGTTTGCATAATTCTCGTATCTCGAGCAGGCTCAAAACCTCACGCTGTGATAATTACGTGACCGTTCCTGACGTATGACTTATTATCATTCTTTACAAATAACCACACGCCGTGTACGGTTCTTTTGTGCCGATGCACCAGTAATTTCCGTTATACTATCGCCAGCAGCGCAAACGCCACCGGTAAAAGGATATTGCTATGTCGAACAGTCTTTAGTTTCAGCCCAAGTATTAATTAATGTCTTATCACTTTTCTTCTCGTATCTTTTATTTTTCTTTAATAGCATATTGTATCTATGTATATTCCATAAAATTCATATACAGTAGCGGACAAAAGTTTGAGACCGCTCTAAAGAAGACGATAACTTTTTTAATATTGTACTATACGATTTGAACTTTTTTGGGAAGCCAGAGCAATTAGTTTACTAAAGGAAATGTGAAAAGAAATTTTTCCAAAAATTGCAATTGATCGGAATTGTTGAAAAAATACTAAAAGTTGAATTTTTAACTGTTTTATGTGGGCCTACATTGAAAATTTAAAAAATACGTTTTGTAGATCTGTGTCAATTAAACATATTCCGAAAATTTCGTCAAAATCTTTAAACGTTTGTAGCTCATTGCAACGTCGACCGATTTTGACACAGATTTTGTCGATTTGGCCCATAGTGCGACGTCTTTCCTTCCAACCACAGAATATACGACGACCGATGCAGCAGTCAATGCGTTAATCAAGTTGCTTACATAAGCAGCAAAACTCTCGAAGAAAGCATGCAATATTTACATAACCCACACGTGGCGTACAAAATTCCAACAAAAATTCGAGCACGACTCGATTTCCTGAAGCGTGTTTTCCTGCTACACTGTTCCGCGAATACATATTTCAACATCGACGAAGCAACACGAACGATAACGTTTCGATGAGTTTGCGTGACGCAAGAAATCGCCGCCTGATTTGATTTTTGTGGACGCTGTTCTCAAACAAGGAAATGATTAGAAGATTTCACGTCTCCGTTCTCAACGTGCAGAGATTAAATACGTGATAGCTCGCGCGACGGCGGCAGAGACAAACGAAAAAAAAGCGGAATTGCAGCAGGCCGCAGGGAGCTTTTCACTTTTTTCTATGCGGCAAACGTCCCGGAAGTGTCAAATTAAAAATCCGTTTGTCCGAACATTTGGATTCCGTTCTGATGGCTTTTTCCAGAGTGAACAATAAATCCCGTAATATCCGCACAGCGTGTGCCTCTTCCACGCTAGGCAATTTATCGAACAATAAAGTAAGAGCTCTCTCATTGTTCGCGATAGAAAAATCAGAATAAAACTTCCGTTTCCACCATGCTCCGCTACGGGCGAGCGTGTTGCTCCGTGAGAAATCGCGTGTCGCATTGTCCGGGAACAAATTCTTGTAAAAGTTCGCGGAAACGAGCGAAACGCCGCCGCCGCGCGCCGTAACGATTTAGGCGGGTTCGCGAAAGTAATCGACTGAAACTTCATCCGCGCAGTTCCTCGAGGATTACCACGAACTGCTGAAACCTTACCTGGACGATGACTACGGGGATGAAATTCTAAAAAAGTCTAATGTCGATGTTTTGCTGAACCTCGCCGAGCAGGACTTTATTCAAAGTTACGGCGGGTTCCCTACGTGCGCGGTGTACGCACCTGGATGCCTCACTATAGCTGGAAAGTGTACAAATCTGGCGTCAAGTAAATCGCTGTCCATGGTACGTGAAAGTTTATCTGTTACGTGCAGGGTGGCTACGCGATAATGCTCGTGCAGAAGGTACGCAACAGAAATCACTTCGGTCATTCTGCAAATATTCCAAAGCCTGAGTTAGTGCAACGACTTTATCCTATGTTAATTCTAGTGAAATATCGTCGTCGTTCATCCTGCTAACTATACTATTACGCATTTGTAATATATATAGTTCGCACTCTTAATTCAACGAAGGTGAATTAAACGGATCCTCGAGTTACATGTTTGTCTGCAGGCTTTAGCTAACTTACTTATCGCATCGGATTTCACATGAAAATTTCTTCGTACAAATACTGCTTATACCGTTCGTTCATAAGAAAAGTGATACAGCTCAACAATATATTTCTATTAGGTCGTTGCATATGAAATGTGTCCGATATTAGAATGCAACTCTTATAATATGTTTCGATCAAAAAATGCTATTATAATCTATAGGTTCATTGTTACTAAACGTACCACGACCGGTTCTAGATTTCTTATTTCACAATTAATAAAATTATAAAGATGCCTTCATAAGAAATATCTTTGTTAGTGCACATGTTATAATAAGAACCGCGCAAAGTCTAAATTAATTAATTCTTGCCATTTCTATGGGTAACCACGTGCCTGTTATTTTTATACCTCGGTACGTTTAGTGTTAATATCCTATTTTAGGTTTAATCTACAGCTAAAAAGAAAAAGAATGAAGTACATAAAATTTGCCAGGAAACGCTTCACTAAATAGTTGTGAACAAATGTTGTATACGTGAAATGCGTAACAGTATACACAGATCGACTATGTTTATCTGGTCTTCATTGAATGTTTTTCCTCGTGTAATAACATATCATTTCCGTGCCATTAGTCAATATTTACAAAAATAATATGACGCAACAGAAAAAATGGAAAGAGATAGCACGCAGCTCGTGGACTGCCCCGACTTTGCAGCAATTGATAATCCGCAGTTACTATACTTCACGTATATTTTACAGAAGAGTCATTTGAAAATTACCTAAAATTGCCAACTTTTTTATTGCATATCTGGCGATACTTAGTTGGTACTTAATAGAAATGTAAAATAATTTGTTCTTATTTGGATACCGCGTTCATTGTCATGTGCATTCGTTATAAAGTACACCACAATTTATATATTTATCATTATACTTTTGTTAGAAATATATTTTGTCACTTTTTTCTATCACTTTCCTTATGAATGAACGAATAAGTTTGTAACAAAGCGTTTCCCGACAAACTTTGCAGAACTTATTTTTCTTCCTAAGTTTAGATCGAACCCCCTCGCAGTTTTGAGACAGCCTGTGTTTATCTTTCATTGTATACTTTGACTTTCTTAATGTATTCTTAATGTACAGTTGCCCCGAAGTGTTTGCCAACACTGGTAACGGCGTGCTCCAATGATTTTCACCAACGATACCTTGTCAACGAACGAACTAAACAGTGAACGTCATTGGAGCACGGTGTTTATCGTAAATCCACCTCTTGCTTCTACGATAACGGAATACGCGGTAATACGCACTCCCTACAATCGTAATACACAAATACGTAATATAAGCGTGCAGCAACGCACACATACAGGGTGTCCCATTTGAAGTTCTGCACGCTTTTTCTCGAACTGCAGCTCATTTCGAAAAACGTATTGATTAAAATCTACCCTGTTTCACAATCTTCCCTAGATGAATGAGCTTCCAAAATTTCAAGGCAACTGCTGCTATTTTGGATAGAAGTTTATGTTTTCATCTAAATGCGGGTGTACAGCCTATTCCAAGACGAATTCATTGACCTAATATGCCGGTTTTCGAAGGTCATTCGTGATCGTTTACTGCCGTTTGACACTTACCTTCGTTAAATTAACACCTCCGGAACCTGCCACTGTTTATAACATGAAAACTCGTATTAAAGATGCTTCGTACAAAAGTACAGTGACTTTTATTGATATTCGGACACCCGTAAAAAGACGGACTGGGACCTTTTTCAGGAGCTAGAACAATTAGTTTAGTAAGACCATCCCCATAACGGTAGATTACACTTGAGAAACGTTTTTTGAAACGTGCTACAGTTTAGGTTTAAGGAATAAATGCGTGCAAAGCGTCAAATGCTACACCCTGTATGACTTCGATTATCTTGTCTTGAAATAAAACAGGCCGTTCAACTTGTCACGTTGATAGTTGGTAAGCGGAGTCGCGACAACAAACGGTGTCACGTGAAAACGCTCTTGGACGAATTCACCAAGGAGAATATTTACAAGTTTTATATGAATGATGAAAATCTCCAAATAAGGTTGGAGGAACCGGCGTGGATTCGGTACTTGAAAGGAACGATAAAATGCTTCAAGGCCAAAAGAGGTATCCATCCAATCACCATTATGGATTTTTTACGACATATACATATGTATAGTACGGACCGGATTAGTGCAATGAAATTCCCGTGAAGCATTCATTCGGGAAGTGTTCCCCATCCAGACTTTCTGAAAGTCAGCGAAATAGGATGACCAGAATACGAAACACTGATAAGACAGTGGTTAACACGATCTTTATAAATAGACAATATTTTTAAAAAATGGAGAAACAACAATTGTTGACGAACAAATAATATTTCAATGCCAGTTTTATACGTTCGACAGCTTTTTGCCATCATATCCAATTTTTGCTTCTTACGTAACTCGTAATAAATGTGTTTTTTTAGCGCGTAACTGGATTTTTATTGCATTTTTCATGACACTCGCTTTTCACTTGTCACGTGTCAACTTGCGAAAGATATGCAAGCCAACATAATATATGATGTACATGCAAAGAAGCCATTCTTTTGAAAAACAGCTTTTTGGTAGTTTATTATTTCTGAAGAATTAGAATCAAACTTTCTGAAATCCTTCCAAAAGAAATATTTCAAAGTACTTCTCTCTGAGATATAATCACTAAACAAATTATTACAGAAACTCTCTGTTTCAAATAGTAGTTGACGACATAATGACAAAGAAGGATAAAATTTAATATACGAGTAATATTTAAATGAGTTGTGTATATAATGAATACTTAATTATTAATACGCTTTTAAATATTTTAAAATATCGCATACATATGACAGATTTAGTCGTGTATAATGTGTATAACTAACATAGATCTACAAAACATACATTTTAAATTTTCTTTAAGGGCCCTAATAAAAAAGTTTAAAAAAATGACTTTTTTATTTTCGCATGTGTAACTTTGTAAATTATAATTTTTTGGAAAATCTTTTTTGCATATCATTTCATAAACCAGTGCTTCTAATTGATTATAAAAAATCAGGTCGTTTGTTACAATTATAAAAAGGTTATTCTGTTTTAAAGGACGTTCGAATACTTTTGTGAGCCACTGTAGCTCCTACATCTTGCGATTAATACAGACAATTTTTATTTCACGGTAAAATCCGCAGTCTGTTAATTATACTAATACTTCAAATCTCTATGCGAAGTAATGAAACCAAGTAAATGATAACAGTGACTGTCCCGGGGTTTGAAATCGTGATTGTTTCCACGGTGCCGATAAAATGTGGTCTCGGAAGCCGTTCCGCCCTGGTCGTTGCAATATACACGTTTCTCGAGGCAATTACAAATACGCAAACAATGAACGTGCTCGAAAAAACGCTGATATGCTATTTGGCGCAGAGGCTAGCCTCGGGATCTCAACACCATCATATCGCCGACTCCTTGGTTTCGATTATCGGAAACGAAGATAAGATAATCGCCTTCAATTCACGATCCCTGACCATCGACAACTATGACTTCCCAGTGACGGTCGGCGCGGAAATGGTTCTTATCGAATTTCCTGATTTCGATCTCGAGAAATCATCCAAGTATCGATTAGACGCGGCGCGTCGGAAAGAAATCTTAGTTATCAAGAACACCAAGTCTCGATGGCGTACAAATCCGGAAGGCGCTTCGACGATGGAACGCCTCTTTTCTGAAGAAACAGTGACCTTGACCGAAGATATACTCAATGAAGATAAGAGGATATCACAAATGATACAAGCCATACAAACGAAACGATGGAAGAAGCTGGGTAGGATGTCAACAATTGAAAGTGTTAAACAGCTTGTTCTGTCGTTTTTTTTCCATTGCATAGTTTTAATAATTGTATAATCCATATAAGCAAATATTTTACATAGCTTGTTAAAATATTACATCCAATATACGATATATTATTTAGGCTTTTATATTTATATATATATATATATATATACTTTTTTTTATAATAGTAAATTGTGTCTCTCTCACTTTAAATATGTTTCCAAAGTATTTTGTTTAGGTACCACGCATTCATTCCAAAAGATTCTCCAATGAAGAAATGAATTTTCGAATGAACTGTTTCAATGAATATTGTAGGAAAACTTTTGTGGAAAAATTATCGGTACACACGTAAATCCTTGGACGTTTTACCAGACGATATGGAACGTGTCATGACCGCGCTGCAATCTGCGGAGTATGTTTTGGGAGCAAGTTTCACTACCCGTGGTAGCGGCGCATCGGTACTCGTGTTGGTAATGTGTTTCCTCTCCTTCGCCTCTCGGCAACACAAAATATGTACTATCGAGAGAACAAACTATTGATAATAATGTTTTATTACTTCTCAACTTATGATTTACAAAAAAAGGAACAACAGCATAAATTAAACCATAAGTAACGTTATTTGATTATCCTTTACAATAAAAATGTTGATCAGTGTGTTCGGTTCGTGGTTTGCTGAAACACTGTTTCAATTTTTTTCGTTAATTGTTACACATCTACGTGTTTCAACAGGTACAAAGATCGAGATTCCGAAGCTTCATCTCACTGATGAATTCCATGGAAATTCCGCGTCAACGTTATTACAAGATAAAGTCGTTCACGGGAGCGACTATACTTTATACACACGAACGTCATGTTTCTTCGGACGACGCGGAACTCCGTCGTCGCTGTCGCCAAACTTTAAGAGCTAAGTACTATCTTCGCGACGACGACTGTATTCTATCAGATTACAAATACTTAGAACCCGCGAAATCAACGTCCTTTTGCGTCCTCGCCAACGACTCTTTCTTCGCCGATTAATTCTCTATTTTTGTTTCGTTTTCTTTGTCTCTACATATAAACATACACATAGGAACCTTCATGTCTGTGTACATTTTGATGTTCTTATGCTAATGTAACCGTTATATTCTCTTTTCTTTTAATGTACGATGTACATATTCGTAAACAAAATAAAAAAGATGCAAATCAAAAACATATTTCACGAAATCTAATGGAAAATAATATGTAGATGGTTATATTTCGTCGAATTAATCTTCTTAATGGAATGTATGTTTGATTGGTCGTCAACATTCATGCGCGAACTGCGCGTACGCATGGTATCGTTCAGATTCTCTCTCTTTCTCTCACTCTCTCTCTCTCTCTCTTTCTTTCTTTCTTACGCCCTTAGATTCTGTACTTTCTCCTTCTACTTCAGCCTTTCACATTTATTAGCTTTTCGCATTCGCACTCACAATACGCGTGCGAATCTGTTGAGAGACTGAGAATACTGTAATACATGTAATTTGTCTTTGTAATTGGTACAAAGAAACGGAACTCGCTTTTTTGCACATCACATTACTAAGAGCACTTAAACCACGCAACACTTAAGTGCGTTATAAAAATACGCAATATTGTTATAGAATAATAAAATTTATAGTTTTCAGTTCAAATAACTGCATTTAAGTTGTCAAAAAATGGTACTTTTCGTGATGATTACTGCCTCAGCATCATAGTATACGGTAGTTTCTTTCGTTCATTGTTCTGTAGAATTTGTAGGAGAACGTAGCGATTGCCATCAAAGATATGGTTAGAATGATGCCACCTACAAAAATCGAAATTTTATGATGCAACTGTACAACAACATGGTATTATGTTTTTTCTCGAACAACGATTCGAACGAGATTAATCTTTCAAGCGAATTATTAGGTCAAATCGTAGAATCTATTTTTCGCATCCAATGTTATTTATGACTTGACCTAATAAATGCAAGTTAATTTAAAAAATGGTAAGTAGACGCAAGAATCTATAGGAATATGCCTACCTACGAAACTGAGACCATCAAACTGCCGTTCCTTATGAGGCGGAGCCTCCTTTGTTGATATTGGAATCGCTGTTGTAACAGATGGTGAAACTGTAGTCTGACTACTGGTAGTGGCAGGCGGTTCTACGCTAGTAGTTTTAGGTTTTTCAGTAGGTTTAACAGTCGTAGTTGGTGTCTCTTTTGTTGTCGATGGAACTGTAGTTGGTTTGCTCGTTACATTTACGGCGAAAGGAGTAGTTGTCATGTTGGTATCGATTTTAGAAGTATCGTTAACTTTAGCAACAGTAGCATTCGTAGTGACTGTTGTAGTACTACTTGTAACTACAGAAGCATTTGGACCTGCGTCAGAATTTGCTGCAATTGCAGGTTTCTGAGGAACCGCAGTAGTTACTGCCGGAGCAGTGGCAGACTTATCTTCATTTGTTGGCGCAGCTGTGTAAAGAATTAACAGTTTACATATCGTTTATAATGGTGAAATTGTTGATATCTTTATCTATAATATTCATATCTTTACTAGAAATTAAAACGATACACACTGTCAATTAACTTCAGATTTCGTAAAAATAAAATTTAACGCATTTTATTTTTAACTATAAACTTGCGAAATGTGTTCCCTCGGCAATGATAGAACACAAGCGAAAATAAAGTATTACATACGAAAAAATAAAAAAGTTGATGCTTCGATTGTAACAACAATGTCACGAAAATGAAAATTTTGTAATATTTAATAAGGAAATCTTGCAACATCGTTTCTCAAAAGCGTTGGAATGCTATAAAATGTTACAACAGACCAACGCCACTCTTACGTGCTGACCGCACTATAAGATATAATGTTGTAGTACGTGACCGTAGAACATGAAAGTTACACAAAATCAATAATATGTAGTACTAAAACTGTACAAAAGCGTCGAAGGTCTTCAGAATTCACGGAAAAGTCCCGAAAAAAGAGCTATGAGAAATCATGAAAATAGAAAATTAAATGAGATATATCTGTGTTTCTAGACGCTTCGAACGATATAGCGAAGGGTTGCTTCGGGGTAGTGCAAAACAAATGTTCGTGGTCATTCCGTGGAACGAAAAAATTCGTTGTAAAATATCATTCTCCCGTATCCCTCGCCACATCGTGCAACGTGTACCGTTACATTTCACAGGTGTGAACCGTCTCACGAACTATGGAGAAAGGTTTAACAGGAAAATATCTCTCATACGCGCGCGTTAGACACTCTTTGACACGAAACGTTAACAGACTCGCGGAAAGCAATACGGCAGGAAACGTTTACACTTACCATTGTTACTCGCAATGCCGCAGATCGTTATAGTCAAGAGAATAGAGGATAGATACACCAATCTCATTTTGCCAAGCGAATGCGAACAGTTTCGGAAAACTATTTACGTATGTTCTCCAGAAGACAGAACCACGACACGTCACAGTCACAAATGCGTCCAACGTAAGCTTCTGCTGAAATTGAACTGGTCGCTGGCTTCCACCACCAATTGCAACTCTATAAGGACGGACAGTAGCGACGCTACGTAACTTCACATTTTGAACACTCTCCCCAGATGGCATGCGTGGTACACAGGTGAGCGGATATTATTAGAAAAATGTGTTGTATTCTTTGCAATATCTGTTTCATTGAAACATTCAGGTTGGAAACGATAAGTTCCGAATCGTTGAATATATATTTTCAAAAATAATGTATTTCGTTACATGAAAATACGTAAACGCGCCCATATGGGCAGCGATATATTGCCCACATAGCGTAAGATACGTATAATTCCTCCAATATGTTTAACAATTTACAACACTGCTTTTGATTTTGCCATTGTTTTCATAGTTCTGAAGGAAATTCTTTTCAAGATTTCTATAAATATGTATGCTTGAAATATTGGAGTACGCCAATATTTCTATCCAAGTGGCAATTTTAAAAGAAATTGATATAGAAACCGGTTCAGGCGAGATTTAGCAAACCGTATCATTGAAATCATACGATGCAGAATGATTCATAAAATAAAGGTAAATTATGTGCGCGCAAACCATTTCCCGTCAAACAACCCCTGCACCGTTTCGCATTTAAAATTTATGTATCGATCAGAATACTCTACTCTGTGACCGCCTGGTACATATGCATATTGTTGTGGCACGGTTGCGGTGAAGTAGGGAAAAAGTGCACCAATTGGCGAAGAGCACGGGAAAACCGGTGCACATACCAACAAGCATATGGAGGTAACGTTACGGTTCGCGTTCTGCTGTTGTTCGTGCCGGGTTTTCTGCGGGGTATTCTAATAAAGTGGCGGCCTCTACCGACGGAAAGAGAAATCGAAAAGGAACGGTCGGGAATGCTGATGATGCGCGCTCAGCGGCAGCGGTCTGCTGGATCAGTGCTAGTGCTTGATGCGAGGCGAGTGTGTACGGTGGTGCACGGTCGCTTCGCCGATACGGGTTCGCACAGACTGTTTTCGTTCTGTCGCTTCGCTAAAGCGTGTTCGTACTACTTGCCGCGACGCGACGTGACGGTGCGACCACGTAGAACGTATCTAGAGAGTAGTGCAAGCAACGAGGGCGTATGTAGAACCGCACGCACGCACGCAAGCGAGCGACGACGAGGGGGATCGAAACCGCGAACGGCAGAGACGACGACGACGACGACGACGTCGAGTCAAGTCAATCGGAAAGATCGCGAGTGAGATACCAGTGGTGGAACACGTAGGGCAGGGTGGCTCGCCACCAGCCAACTACGAATAAAGGGCAAGAAAAATGGGCCGGTCCGTACTTACGTGATAGGAGGTGCATGAGCGCGCGCGCGCTCGCACTCGTTTCCGCGTGTGTATGTGCGTGCGTGTGTCGTCGCTGCGCGAGTGTGTCCGTGAGGAAGGGGTGAGCAAGGGTGCGAAATAGTATCCCTGTATTCCGAAAGTGATAGAAAATCGGCGAGCCTAACCGAGTAAGCCAAGGAAGGGTGAGAGCTGCCGTGGCAACTATCCCCCGCGACGATCCCAAGATGACAGCCAACTATATTTTTCTGACGCTGATAAACGCGGCTTTCCTCTGCCTCGCATCGACCATACTCTCGGAATCAGCCGGAGCCTCTTGCAAGTGGTTGTCCGAGGGTGGAAACGATACCCGTTCCGCGGACTGCACCCTTCTAGTATTGGATCCTACCGCGATCACGAGCCTCGTGCCGTCTCTTGACGGGGCCCTCAAGTTGCGAATACGATGCAGTGACGTCCATCATTTGGAGAGCAGCTTTAACGCGCAAAGCTGGCAACGGTTGACCAGTTTGCACGACCTGCACGTGGACGGCTGTAAAATATTGCGCGTACCCGAGGGTGCTTTCCAACCGCTTCTCGAGCTGAAAAGATTGACGATGCAAACGTTCAATTCCGTTTGGGGTGCTAGCCGCGTTCTCGAGTTCGCGCCCGACTCGTTTCTCGGTCTAAGGGAGCTTCACACCTTAGAGATCGTCGAGAGCAATCTGCAAATTCTTCCAGCGAATCTTTTCTGCGGTCTGGATAATCTTCAAACGCTGAACCTCAGCGGCAATCGTCTGCGCGACTTGAATGACATCGGGCTAAATCGCCAGGACCTGCCGATCAACGAAAACACTGCCGAGCCTTGCCGGGCAGACGTACGGGTTCTGGATCTGTCCCGAAACGAAATCACGCAGTTGCCCGAGAACAGTCCGCTGGTTGGTCTGCGCCAGCTACAAGAACTGCACCTGCAGCGGAACGCGATCGTAGAAATTGCCAGTGACGCGCTCACCGGGCTGACCGTGCTCCGTACTTTCAACGCGAGTTATAATTCCCTGGACTCTTTGCCCGAAGGGCTGTTCGCCAGCACGAGAGACCTTCGAGAGATACACCTGGCGTACAACGGCCTCCGCGACCTGCCGAAGGGTATATTCACTCGGCTCGAGCAGCTGCTGGTCCTGGAACTGGCCGGCAATCGGCTGGGCAGCGACCAAGTCGACGAAACTACGTTTCTCGGGCTGATACGTCTGATCGTTCTCGACTTGTCTTACAATTTATTGACGCACATCGACGCTCGTATGTTCAAAGATCTTTTCTTCCTGCAGATACTCGATCTACGAAACAATTCCATAGATCGAATCGAGAGCAACGCGTTTTCCCCCCTCTACAACTTGCACACCCTCGAGCTGTCCGACAACAAGCTTCACACCGTGGGAGAACGACTTTTCAACGGCCTGTTCGTTCTGAACCGCCTCGCGTTGTCCGGCAATTCTATAGCGAGCATCGACCCGCTCGCGTTTCGCAACTGTTCCGATTTGAAGGAGCTGGATCTGAGCGGTAACGAGCTTACGGCTGTACCAGACGCGCTACGCGACCTCGCTTTCTTGAAAACCCTCGACCTCGGCGAGAACCGGATCAGCGATTTTCACAATGGCTCGTTCCGTAATCTTCATCAGCTAACCGGGCTGCGGTTGATCGGCAACGACATCGGCAATCTGTCGCGCGGGATGCTCTGGGACCTTCCGAACCTGCAGATCTTGAATCTCGCCAGGAATAAAGTGCAGCACGTTGAAAGACTCGCGTTCGAACGGAATGTACGGCTCGAGGCGATACGATTGGACGGGAACTTTCTGTCGGATATCAACGGCGTGTTCACCAGCATCACCAGCCTGTTGTTGCTAAATCTTTCCGAGAATCATATCGAATGGTTCGACTACGCGTTCATACCGGGCAACCTGA
Organism: Lasioglossum baleicum; assembly: GCF_051020765.1. NCBI lineage: Eukaryota > Metazoa > Arthropoda > Insecta > Hymenoptera > Halictidae > Lasioglossum > Lasioglossum baleicum. Next base: position 4,667,754 of record NW_027469081.1, on the reverse strand, counting down.
AATGGTTGGATATACATGGGAACTACATCGAGACTCTGGGAAACTACTACGAGATTCGCGATTCGAAAGTGAAAACCTTGGACTCCAGTCATAATCGGATCACGGAGTTGGCTCCGTTGTCCGTGCCCGATAGCGTCGAATTACTCTTTATAAATAATAATTATATTAGCGTCGTTCGACCCAATACCTTCGCGGACAAGGTAAACCTAACCAGAGTCGACATGTACGCGAACATGATCGAGACAATGGAATTGACATCGCTGCTTCTGACTAAAGTCCCGGAGGATCGACCGCTGCCAGAGTTCTACATCGGCGGCAACCCGTTCAACTGCAACTGTTCAATGGACTGGCTGCCGGCGATCAACAATCAAACGTCGACCCGAGAATATCCGCGCATCATGGATCTCGACAATGTGATGTGCCGCACTTCCGGTCCACGTGGCGTTGCCATCGTGCCCGCCTCCACGGCCCGATCCGAACAATTCCTCTGCCGTTACGAGGCCCATTGTTTCGCCCTCTGTCATTGCTGTGATTTCGACGCGTGCGACTGCGAGATGACCTGCCCGGCTGGCTGTAAGTGTTACAACGACCGCACTTGGAATACGAACGCTGTGGATTGTTCCGGCCTCGGTGTCAAAGAGATACCCCAGCGAATACCGATGGACGCGACCGAGGTCTATCTGGACGGTAACGTGTTACGCGAGTTGCAAAATCATGCGTTTATCGGACGCAAAAATATGCGCGTGCTTTACGTGAACGCTAGCGGCATCGAGTCGATACAGAACCGTACGTTCAACGGTTTAAACAATCTGCTGATTCTTCATCTAGAGGACAATGGAATACGCGAGTTAAAGGGTTTCGAGTTCGAGCGTCTTTCACATCTGCGCGAATTGTATTTACAGAATAATCTGATAGGGTATATCGGTAACCTAACGTTCTTGCCGTTGCGCTCCCTAGAGATATTGAGACTGAGTGGTAACCGATTGGTAACGTTCCCGGTTTGGCAGGTTACTCTGAACGCGCGGCTGGTTGAACTGTCTCTAGGCGGTAATCCATGGTCCTGTCGGTGTAAATTCCTGCAGGAGCTGTCGTCTTGGGTTTCGGACAATGCTCATAAGGTCGTCGACGCGAGCGATGTTTGGTGCTATTACGGCGGCGACGCGAGACCAGCTTACAGGCGTCGATTGAATGTTAACGAAACAGTCTGTTCCGATTACTTTTCTCAGGGCGGCGTGATCGAGAGCATCATGGTATCCGATTATTTGCCTCTCGTCGCCGCCACTCTGTCGGCGGTATTGGTTCTATTGGTAATCATAGTTCTTGCGTTTATATTCCGCGAGCCGGTCGGTGCTTGGGCTTACTCGAAGTACGGATTACGATTCTTGCGCGCGAAACCCGGAAAATCGACAGGGACGGCGACGATGCCGTCAGCTGCGCCGATGACTGCTTGCTGCGACGGCGACAGGGAACGTCAGTACGATTGTTACGTTTGTTATAGTCCGAACGACGAAGATTTCGTACTTCATTCGTTGGCCGTGGAACTCGAGCACGGCACCGCTGGTCTAAGATTGTGTCTGCATCATCGCGATTTGCCCTGTGTACTCCGTACTTCCACCCCGGCACCGGTCGTCCTCGAAGCGGTCGATGCGTCTCGAAGAGTACTGATCGTCCTAACCCGTAATTTCTTACAAACCGAATGGTCACGGTTCGAATTCCGAGCGGCGCTTCACGAAGCGCTCCGCGGTCGGAACACTCAGTTGATCGTTGTACAGGCTGGTCATGCGTGTCCGGAAGTGGAACGCGATCCCGAGCTGCGGCCGTACCTCCGTACAGCAGCAGCGATACTCACGTGGGGCGAGAAGAGGTTCTGGGAGCGTCTGAGATACGCGATACCACTGGCAAATATGGGGGACATATCCATGGAGAACAAATCCTCGCCGCTCGTTTATAAACGCAACATCAATACGTACACGTTGGACGGTGTCGGCAGCGAGAAGACGACCATGTCGACGCTGCGAGCGCAAGAGAGACAAAGGTCTTTCTTCAAAGACCCGTCCCCAACAACCGCATTAATGTTGCAGCATGCGCCGCCTGCCTATTCCTGCGGCACGGTTTCCATGCCGCAACAGCAACCGCCACCTTCATCGCCGCAGCCTAGGCTGACCGTCAATCACGCCTACCGAGATGCGGTTACTGTACCAGGTAGCAATCTCATCGCCACGAACACGACGGTGAGCAGCGGCAGCAGCGAGGATCACAGGAGACCGCTGTCCGAACACATATACTCGTCCATCGACTCGGATTATTCGACGCTCGAGAGAACTGCCTGGAGACAGCAACAACCACCACCTCCACCGCCGCCACCATCTTCCGGCCAGGCCTATCTCGTCTAGCTCCGCGTCAATTGTCTTCTGCTTGTGATACATTTTCTCTGATGGAAAAAGCTTCTCCCGCTTTTTGTGCCCGCACCGCAAAGGGGAGGGATTGGCGTATACTCTCTCGCAGCGACAGATATTTCCAAGTTTTCTTTTTCTGCCCGTGATCAACGCGATAACCTTGGATAGTTGATAAATGAAAGATATATTTTCGATTACGATTCGTGTATCGAGTATCGGAGGTTACGGGATAAACGAGATTTCGTGTTGGCACCTATGAAGATTATCGAGCTTTCGCTTTGTTACGGCCTTCCCTCGTTCGAACGGGGTAGTAATCACACGATGGTACATACATACATACATACATACATACATACGATTAGTCGAGCACCGATAACTACTTTGGAAATATTTGCTTGCGACGATTCTTTTTCTACCGGTCGAGTATGCTCGCTGTTGCTTTGTTTCATCGGTAAAAGCGTGATTGTCCACTTTTCCACTTGTACCATTTCCTTTTCTCCCTTGCGTTCGCGCTCTATATCCTCCACCCTTTTCCTCTCTTTTGTTGTCTTTCATCCTTCTTTGCTAGATATCAGAACCTCAACCTCCGTCTCTCTTCCTCTCTCTCTCTCTCTCTCTCTTTCTCTCTCTCTCTCCCCCTCCCTTCTCTCTCTCTCTCTCTTACTCTCTTCAGGAACAGATTGCGCGCGCGCAAAACTGTACTATGTGAATTTCTGAATGGCGTCTCGCGAGAACCTAGTCCGACTGGGACTCTTCTATTCCCTCTTCCACTTTGCTTGACGACTTTTCACTGTGCAATAAAGTATAAACAAGCCGTCTCCTTTGCGCGGAATCGCCGGGTAATCGTCTAAAATGGCGATTTATTTCCACGCGTGTACATAATTTATTATAAAATAACGAAACGACAAGAAATGCGCAATATGTAAATAGGGCCGCAAGCTGTATACGCGCGTCAGCGTATGTGTACGTATGTACATTGTACATATCTATAATACGAACGAACGATATACGTCGATCGGACGTAAACAGTTCCACACCGCGTAGAAAGTTTTAGCTTCAATTTTCGATTCTTGACTAGGTAGAGTGACCTTTTTGTAATTTTATATGTCCAATCAAATGTTGTACGATATGTAAATATGTATATCTCGGACGTCGCCTCGTGTAAGATAATTATGCATCGCGTAAGGATGAATGAGACGAAAAATGATAATTAAGAGTGAGAAGCGAAAAATGCATGCGCTCGCGCGACACACCGTGAACACAGACACGCATTCAGCGCATGCGCCGTAAACTTAACTGTATACTTGATTTATTTAAATCATGTGAATAAATTTATAAAATACGTTATTATTATACACCTGCGAATCGTATATCTGATTAATCACCCTGACCCGATCCGCTCAAAAATTACATTACAATTGAACAGCTTAATGGATGAACATTGTAAATCAACTGTAAATTAATTACGATGCTCTTTTTCTGTTCATCCACCCAGAAGTCTCGATTTTTCCAAAAATCTCGCGCAACATATTGATCCACTATGCTGTTCAATTGTCAAATACGCATAGAATACACCCTTCACCGTTAATATTTCCGTTGCCAGATGACTGTTCTAAATTCTTGCATTTCAGTGTATTATTATCATTCTAGATGTTCCTTTTGTGACACACGCTCTGTTCGTATAATTTGCACCGGAACACGCTTTATTTAAACTTTTAGATTTCGTAATTTTTTCACCTAGGATCGCTGCGTTTGCACGCATTCTATCGGAATAGAAAAAAAAATCGATTTCATTGTATTTTTTTCTACTTGTATCAACTGCCACCTATTTTTCTAACAGTTACAGTTCCAAGGATTTCAAGAATACGCAATCCGAGCGCACCTCGCTTCTGTTTGTTTTCGAGTATCTATTCTACGCTACGTTTGATCGGAATATTTGCGAATACATTCTGTGGAAATAACCTGTGTAACGGTGTTGTTTCTCATATAGCCGGTTATCGTTACATATACTGTACTATATACTATATAGATTGCGAACGGAACATTGATCCTAGTCAGCGCCACCGCGCACTCACTGCACACCATCTGCACACTTACATTATTAATCGGCCTACACCACTACCGCAGCCTGCACGTACCACCGGAGACCAATGTTTCTATTTGGAAAATCTGTTTCTTTCAACGGACAAACAGGTGAAAATCGTCGGGTCTGGCTGTCGGCGAACGGCGAGCAAAGGAGGATCGCCGGGGATTGCATTGGATTGGTTGTGCGTTCATACAAGAAATTGCTTCCGTTCGATACCAACCCCGCGGAGAAGTTTCTGTTCTTGAAAGTTTAAACACGCCGTTTATAGGACGATAATAGGAAAAAGAAGTACGCAACATCCGCATCCAACTAATGTAGAGTTTTATTTCGCGTGGTACACTAGTGTAGGCAATAAAACGAACGGGCCGGAAAAGTTTTCTCGTAAAGTTTCGAGACGCATAGTTGCCGTAAGTGCCGATGAAAATCTCCGAGTCTATACTCTTTTCTTTTCCGCTGAGCGACCAGGTGTCGTTCGAATCCAACTATCGCACAGATATTTCGTAAAATATGATTTCCGCGGTACGCCTGCCTGCGATCGAGCCCTCGAGAGTGGGCAGTCCGTTCAGAAACCAGTTTTCTCGGTTCCCGCGCAATGTAAGTACGACTGTAATTACTTACACCATACTTACTCGGCCACGTGATCGGATCTAGCGCTGCTGGCAGGGATCGAGTCTACGAGCGCTCACCGCCGATCTTTGCGGTATCACACGGTCGCACCAATTTCCGTTCCCCGTTCCGTTCCGTATCGTGGTAAGAGCGGGAAGGTAAGGCAAGGCATGGCAAGGCAAGGCGGGTCGATTCCACGAGGTTTGCTCTCACTGCACGACGCAATTCAGGAGAAAGGGAACTCACGATAAAACGGTCGAGCGTCCTCGAGATTCGCGAGAGCACCTTTCACCGGAGATCAAAGGAGGGTGGGCGCCACGCGTCGCGTCAAGTTCGTTATATGGGTCGTTCTTGCGAAACACCATTGAGGACTAAAGCTGAGCAATTGACGGCCTTGAAGATCGCTCGATCCCAATGGCGCAACCAGCAGGACATTGGCCTGCATCCAGTGCGCAGAATAATTTCCATACTCGCATACCTACGCTTCCTATATCTTTCCTATATCCTATTCGAGGACAACGATAACGAACGATAACAAAATAGTAGTAATTTGCCGGTTTTCTGTGTTTCTCTTAGGATCGATGATGGAATCAATTTTACGGCACGTTCAACCGCGGCCTACGCCTCTGCTCGGTATCGCTGCACTGCCAGGCCTCAAGATCTGGTTCCAATCTTTTTTGTCGGCCGTTCTCTGTGTGCCGTGCCAGTGAAATCGCTTTTACGATCGGTCAACGTCGTCGAATCCCGGCAAAAACTTTAACATATCTGCAACCGAGGTTGCATATAGAACAGGATATGTGTAACCGATGCGTTAGAAATGTATTAGATCCTCTTTTCCTTTTGCGGGGTCTAACGGCCAGCAACGAACGATAGTCCGTTGGCCATTGCGTGTAATGGCTTTCAAATACTCGTTTTCCTAGTATTTGTTGGCGAGTTCGAAAGCCGCGATATCGTTGGCGGGTTTTGTGACTTGCGTGACGACTGCCATGTTTGCAGAGAGAAGTTAGCGCGACTCGCCCCGTCGCGCCACCTGCGCCGTTACCTGTGCTTTCTACCGGCGCATACATACAACTCGGTTACCTACCCCCTCGCTTCGTCCCCTATCAACCAACACCACCACCACACCGCACCGCGCGATCCCTCACCCTTTATCCTATACTGGCACCCGTTAAACGTACGCCGCTGAACCCAGTAATTTCGCGAAAACTGCCACCACCGTCGTCACTGTCGCTGTCGTTGCACTCTTTCCCCCCTTTTCTTCCTCTCCTTTTCTATTTTCCTGCTGTTACACGCTACGACAACTACAACGACAAGGACGACGAGAACAACAATGCGAATACCACATGTCTGCACGCGATCCTATCTTGACATTTGGGCATCCCTTTCCCAAGTGTTCCCTCCGTGTAACTTCGGCCCGAGTAACAGTTCCTTTAATTCTTAATTGTACGTTAGATTTACGGGGCGACCGTGTCTCTTCTTCCGTCACCGTTCGCTTCTTTGGAAACGAATACAAAAGGATTTCCGAACAGAAAAAGTCGGCTGCTCTTTGAACTGCCAGCTCATGGCCTAACCTTCCACCCTCGGGTCCCTTTCTACCCGCCTACTCTGTCCCATGACGTTTCACAATTATCCCGATGGGATCGCGGGACTGCATAAAACTCCGGGATTTCGTGAACGTGGACATGGCCGTGGTCGTGGACGTGGACGGGGACGTGGACGGGGACGTGCACGTCCGCGCAAAACATGCGCGTACGTACGCCTTCAATGAGGTGGGTAAATGGAACGGGAGCCCCGATCTAAACTAGAAGGCTCCGCTGCGTGACCTGTCACCGTGAGCGCCGCTAGATTTATACGCGGATGCTAACTTGTCGCATATTTACTTCGTCGAGTTCCCTTCTCGCGTTCTCCCGCCTTCCTCCACCTTTTTGAGGTACCTTTGCCGAGAGAGTCTTAGCCCACCTACCCTACCTACTTTCCACGTTCACCGGTCGCCCTCCTCCACCCCCCTTGACTTCTCACGTCCCTCTGCTCACACCCCCTCAATGACAAGCCGCAACAATGCTAGGGTAGACTGGTCGACGCCACGAGCAGATACCAACTGCCACGCAGTGACGACCACTTTTTTCCTTCCTTCCCTCGTTTCTTTCTACCCATGGGGTAGATACCTGGCCGCAAACGTCGCGTCCAGGTAGCCACCCAACTGCCGCCGTGTGTATCGACCACCCATACATTCAGGAACTCGTTGCGGGGAGACTCGAGTGCAGTGATCCGCGTAGAATCGTAACTGAAAAGATCGGACACAATAACGACCGGCTCACTCCCTCAGATTTATTTGCAACGCTATTATCTGTTGCATGAGCCTCGGCGACCGTAGAGAAACTCTCTCCAGTAGTTGTTAGCCCCGCTGTCCCGACATGTTTACTCGCTTCATTGTAAGCGGGAAATAAACGGATCGAGGGGGGTGAACGTTATTTTTCGATTTCAGCTGATCGCATTAACTGTGTTACGTTTGAAATGCTTTCCATGTAATTACATACTGCTGACCATGCGATCCTTCGTTGCCGGGGCCAAAGAATTATTTTGCACCCGTTTTCAGCAACCGATATACCGCGCGCCCTTGTTCTCTCCGCTACCCCTCTCTCTCTCTTTTTTTCTATTCCGTTTCCGTTAACAAATTCATCGTTTCGGAACGGCATCGACGCGGCGCCGGAAATGACGAGAAGAGGAACGAATGGAATAGGTCACGATACATGGTGCCAGGCGTTTTATTTCGCCACAAGTACGCATTCACTGTACGTGGGAAAAAAAAATCGGATTTATTTTCGATCAGTTCCCCCGCTAATTGTTGATAGGGAGTTTGACCAAAGTCAGAGATGGAAATCATCGGAGAATCGGCCCTCCATCGTTATTGTGTTTTGTTTTGTTTCTGGCTAAACCATCGGCATTCATACCAGCCGGCATTCGTGTCGAATTCAGCGAATCGCGGAGATCGTGCAACCGAACAATAACGATGCCGAACATTTTCAATTGGGGGAAATGCGTACCCTGCATCGTGGCTTCGCGAGGAGAGAAAGAAAAAAATATTCGCGAGGCACACAACAATTCTTTCTCGTACCAATTATTGAACATTCGCCAGCGTTAAACGAACCAAGTACCGGGTATAAACACCGGGAAAACGTGCTGGTGGCTCTTAAAATATGCCCACAAGCTCGCCGTCCCGCGAAATAAAACGTACCGCTGAAACATTTGACGTATTCCGGGGCGCACCGAAACCGGCGAATTTTTTCGAGGTAACCCGGCTACGAAACTTCCATCGCATGCAATCTTGACTTATACATTTGACCATCGGGGAGGATGCATCCTTGGCATACCTCTACATGCCTGTGTATGCAAACGTTTACATAGATCCCGTGCCTGTTCCGCGTGTAACTTTACATGCGCGCGTACGTCGTACGTATGCATGTGTGTGTGCGGGGAGGAACGTAGCGTCGCACATAGCCGGCCGTGTCCTGAATTCGGGCCAGATCGTTGATTTAATTACGGTAAAACGCGAACGAAAAGCCCGGGGAGAATAGTCATGATACTTTCGGAAATTCACTTTCAGTTGTCGGAAAACACGAACCCCGATGGAAGAAATATAAATGTTTGATGTAATCTCTTGGGGCTATACAACAGCTTTTAATTCGGAAGAAAACGCTCTCGCAGATGCTCTCGCGTTCTTTGCAATTCGAAACGTTCCTTTTCGTGAAACGCAATTCACGGTAATAGAACTTTCATGGCACGTCGAAACAGCCTCGCTGTAATCTCGTTATTGCATACCGCGTTCGAAAAATGCTCGGTTTTTTTCAGTCCCAGGTGAAATATTATTATGTTCACCGTACGCGGTTATCGCGACAACTGACACGATAATCCACGTATCACACTATTCTTTGATATACATTGGTTCTCGCCGATGTGTATTATTTCGCGTCGTTAATCAGGTCATGATACTACCAGTTAATATTAACATTATTAGTTCCGTAATGCCCGCCTTCGGCATTAATTACAAAGAAGGATTAATTAAAAATTATGCACGGTTATACGAGAACGCGAGAGCTCGTTGCAATATAATCTAACGCGGTGCTTTATCATTTTGTGCACGGGAACAACCACCGTCATCGCGATCCTGATTCCACCAGAAGAAAAGCAGAGGCTCCGCGCAACGGAAATATTTACTACGATAAATTGTAACATCCGAGATACGATATTTTTTCCGTGAAATTTCTGCGAACGAAACTTTGAAAACTAATCTCTCTGTCGCTGCTTTTCACTCCTTTATTCTCCGAGAAGAATCCTACAAATTCGCCGGACGAGAACCGGTGCGACGCGCGACGGGGACCGTGTTCGATTGCTCGAATTGTGTCCTATTGTTCACGTGAACGTTCCTCTTTCATCCGAACGAGATATTCAATTCGATTACGGGTCTGAAGGAACACGAAACTTGTTCCATCGTTCGACAACTTACAATTTGTGAATGCTAATACCCGTGAAACCTTTTGGGGAGAAATGTTGTATGTTATACAATAGCTATAACATTATACATATTATGTTACGCGTGCTATTGTGCTCGACACGTCGACTATCGAGCGATAAAGAGATCCGAAAGTCTCAAGTTAAACTAGAATTTTCAATCTAGATGAAAGACCGTGTTACTAAAATATATGTACAGTGTACGATAATGATAAAGCTGATTTTAATTTTATTGTATCTCTCGTCTGTCCTCCGTTTTTCCAACTTAATTTCTCCTTTAGTTTCGAGTATAATAGGAAGATGAATAATTAACATCGTAAATTGCTCCTTTGAAAATGAAACGCCAAGGTAGGGGAATATTCTCGTCGTGAACAACTGGTAAAACGATCGTAAAACATGCAATTTATTCAAAATCAGCGAAAAGTGTACCAAATTGGCACGAGGTGTGGATGAAGGCAGCGGCTAGCAGCATAACAGGTAAACAAACTATTCATTAATATGTTATCGACGAATTGTTAATTATAGGTGCAGTAATAAAAAAAACAATATTCGATTTGAGAATCCAAAATCTGTGACATTTTTCTAAAGTAGCGTACAGAGAGGGTCTCCGAAACGAGCATGATTTAGCCCGGAAGACGTAATTCTCTCGACGATATATGACGTAACATTTATAAATTATTCCGACAGTAGAGACTTACACAGAGCATATGAAAAGCTTGTAACCCGATACGATACGCAGATGAAGTGGAAATGGGATTATGTCGAGAGCTCAGAAATCAATCTTCCCTCGTTTTGAATATTTAATTTTCTATTAATATGTTGTCATGATTTGTCACTCGTATTCGAGCGACAAGATTGCATATATTTATCTGGTTTTAAAGATGCATTTTTGTGCTGATAAATTGAGTGTATCAAATTTGATCGTCAACTGCGAAATGCGATGCGGTGGGCAGAGTAATTGATAGCGTAGAACTTCTCGGTTTTTGTTTTATCAGCTATTGAACTATGGTGTCCGAGTATAATTTGACACAGCGTTCCGAAATTGCTCGATTGAATTCAATAAACATATAAATTGCGTACGTAATAGAACAATTGTTTCAGCAATTAGCCATCTTAAGCGTTGTTGTTATTAAAGTACCATTTTTTTAATTTTATATGTGAAGACATGATTGGAAGCGAGGAATAGGCTGACCATTGTGCTCATTCAAATGTATAGCATTATTTTTCAGAAAGGTTGACAGAAAGGTGGTAGCCGAAATGAGGCACATTTACCCTAAATAAGGGTCTAAATAGACTCACGCGTTGACAGTTTTGCAGTAGTCAGAAACATCCGTTTTCCAAGGGCTAACCCAATTCTTTTGATTTTATCTAATTTTTGTCTAAACCATTTCAGGAACTTTTCTAGAAAGCGACACATTAAGTTGTTGTAAGATGTGTTAGGTTAACACTAACCGTCCGAGTACAAAAGGTGACTGATATACGTTGTTTTGTAAAAATTACAAGACTGAACTTATTTAGATTTCTTACAATTTTCATAATGATATGTGCTTGAATGAATAAATTTATGTAATAATTTCTAATGGAAACACACACATCATTACAATTTACGGTTAGCGTTAAGTAATATAAAATCACCACATTTTGACCAACATTCACGCAATGCCGTCGTCAGTATGTTGTTTTTGTCTTTAAAGAAAATGTATTCGCATTGGTCGACGTTGAAATCAAATTTATTTGCAAGAAAAACATCTCGAAACGTCGTCAGTGGTCAGCATCATCACAGCTGAAAGTGACCTGCAATAAACCTGTAAGCTCTAATAGTATTTCTCGATCGGAATCCTCGAAAACATTTCCATTCTAAAATCGGACATGTCATACGCAACAACCCGATGCACCGCCTGGTGCGCTAATCCGAGTCGAAGATCGTGCGCTAAAGCGTGAAGCGGCGGATAATTATTCCAAGGTAACCGAACCGCCCAGTGGCATTGAATCCGCAACGATATGGTGATAAATGTGATTCGCTTACCTACAAACGGGCACTCATTCATCGAATAATGCCAATTAAATCGTACCCGCGGATAGAATAGTTCCGATAGATACATAGATACGCGCACTCTCGGAGGTTCCTTTCCTAATACTGAATCATGGGGGATCGATCGAATTATGGGTCGGACAAAGAGCAAGGACTCGGCGTTCCGTTTCTTAGGGGGCTTTTCTTACGGTCGTCCTGGAAGTGCAGTAAACGGAGCAATCCGCCGGGCGAGAAGACCGAGAGCGAGAGTGAGAGCAGAATAGCAGGAGCGAGAGGGCGGGAGCGGAGGAGCGAACGTTCGAGGCCGACGAAAACAAGAATCCCGACCGTCTTCGGTGTACCCCTCGCTGTTTTTGCCTCGTTGAGTTGACGTTGCGACAAAAAAAAGGGGGGATGGGCGACAAGAAGGGAGAGGCGTTGGAACTTGCCTGCTCTGGTTCCCCGGCTACCGTCGTTCGATCCGACGATACGTATCTTTCGACGGGTCGTGCGTATGTATACGCTTGCGAGCTCGTGTGTGCTCGCGCGCACATAGCCCCGTACGACCCTGTACATGTGGGGATGTGGACGAGCGTGTGTAACGCGTGAAGAAGCGGTTTCTATACGACGCATATTAGTGTGAAAGGGCCGCGCATACTATGCACGCGTATGGCGTATACAAACCACACGTATAAGAAGACGCATCGGTAGATATACATACTATTCGGACTCACTTTGCTCGGAAACGGTCTACTCTGTTCGCTTGGTTGGCACGCTACGCCGACAGGCGTAGCCTTCTCGGAGGTTAGATGCGCGTGATAATGCGATCCACCGTACATCGTATCCTCGAAGAAGGTTGGCGAACAGAGAGACGGCCGGGCCCAGGGAAGGAGGATGTAGGAAAAGGAAAAGGAAAAGCAGAAGACGGTGGCTAAGCGGAGCGAGGATGCGAGAGACAGAGAGAAAGAGAGAAAGAGAGAAAGAGTCCGGCAAGGTATATACCCTTGCTCGCGATGGAGTTTGTAGGTATGTACGGTCGGCAAAGTCCGCTCAGTCGGCACGGATAGAATGGCGGGTGTGGTACGTGACTATGCGCGATAGAAGAAGAAGGTCGAAAGAAAGGGCAGAGGGGCAAGAGAGCGAAGAGGGTGAGTCGGGTAGAGTGGTGGGAGGGTAGCGAGGAAGGAAGAAGCGGTGGAGGGAAGGTGGTTGGGAGAGCAAGAAGAGCTACCGGAGAGCCACGAGAGGATGCGTTGGTTCCGTTATCGACCTGCAGCAGGGCGTGTCTCTCCTCTTCTTTCTCCCTCGCGTGTCCAGCCCGGTGTCTTTGTCCTTCTTCCTCGTTCGCTCCTTTACCATTGGCCCGTCGCTGCTGGTCTCGTCCTTGTTCGACGAACGGGCAACGCTCGCGGCGCTACGGGCTCTTCTGTCTTCGTCATCGCGACGGGTAGAGCCGAGCGCGGAGCGAGTCCGACCGATTATGAGCCTTCGAGCGCGAGGCTCAAACCCTTCGGCCCAATCCCGGCTTCTACCGTCTCTCTTGACTTCTCGATTGCGGCACGCTCTGGCCCTTGGTTATTGGCATTATTATTATTTGCACCTTTCCGCGCGTACACCACACGCCCGGCACCCTCTCCACTCTTCTGTATATATGATGATCGACCGGCCTCGTTGCACACAGACAGAACACGAACCACCGCGAGGGGGGATTCGAAGCTGCTGGCTTGTAACGAGTTAACGAGTTTAAAGAAATGAGTCACAGCTCACGGTCGACTCTACCCCACAAAGGATAATAAGATGGAACGTGTGACGAATAATCGCTCGTTAGAAATCCAGAACAATATGGTCGCACATTCTTCGCCTACCATCATAGATCGATGAACGCGTAAACCGGTCGTTGCTGGAACGGAGCAGGATTCGATAGACACGAAATGCGTGCTAGCTCGCCTCTCTGCACGTTTTGTCTAACGTGCTGTTTCACTTCCTTCCCCTTTCCCCCTTTCTCTTCCTTCTTTTTTCTCTTTCTCTCTCGCTCTCGCCATTTTAAGTTGTTGATTTTTATTGCTCGTTTCGACGCTTTAAATAATGGAGGTCTCGTTATGGTTTTTATGCGAGACATTCGAGTCCGACCTATTAACGTGCGCGGTGCCATCCGACACATTACTCTTCATTTTTCATTTCAGGTCGTTATCGATTTCGAACCGCGTTCTGTTTATAATTGCAGACCTTTAGCTAAATTATTATAATTATTATCCGAGATTGTCGAGCCCCCTGTTCCCATGCACAACCTTACGGAAGTGCTTTCCGTGAATAGAGCAATAATGAAGGTAACAGGATAAAGTAGATACTAATGGTATTTCAGGGAAATTATCAGTAGTTAAACTGAGAACACGGCCAACTTCGTTCGTTCGAAAGTTCACGCGCAGCACTAATAAATGCCGAGCATTTTTGGTCGAATCAATCGCCGTTCATAGCTATCCGGTTCTATTTCACAATTCTTATCATTAATTCAACCGGTATACCCAAAGTTTGCCACGGTACATGTTAATGATGTGAGACGTGGGAGGCTGTATGACGACAATGTCAAGATTACTTATATTTAGGTGGCTAAAACGAACCGAACGAAGCATACAGGTTATTGCTAATTCCACGCGGAACTGAGTGGAAAATTTTCTAAAAAATGTCTTTGTCATCTCTCTTGCGTATAAAAAAATTAATTGCCAATTTCTACTTGTTGTATGCACGCAAATTCGAAAATGAAGCCAGGGAAAATTTTCACTCCACATTCCCGTCCCACTTTGTCGGATTGATTCATCGTAACTTCTTCCAGTTCAAAACGCCTATTATGTAATGCAAGCATAAACGGAGAACGATCAAGGAAACTTGAGTTTTTTTTAGAGATGTCAATGGAACCGTGTAAATATGTAACCACCAATTAAGCAGTTCGCTAATTAAGCAGTCTCGCTTAATTCGGCAGCGATTAAACACGTTCCTGTTTTTCTATTCGAAGGGCTTTTTCCACGGTGTTCTTTACTCGCATGCAACCTCAAAGATTCATACAAAAGAAAGAGGAGTTGTGTGCGCATTTCTCACGTTCGCAATGTTACGAACTGCCTACCAACTTTCTACGCTCGCTACGTACGTAAACTATTATTGAGAGAGAAAGAGAGAGGGATAAAACGGAAGTACATAATACCATTCGGTTAAATGTAACTTGAACCGAACTGTCGTAAAAGAAGTGCTCACACTTCCTCGGGGAATAAATCATAAAAATTTCGGAGTTCGACTCGATTTACTTATTTATTCACTTGTAACAAAATATCTTGATTGTTCAAGTCATTCCAGCAAACAGGAAATATCTACTTGGTTTCTGTTACCAGCACTTGATGCAGACAATTTTTATTTGGCATAAAGATCTGCAGTTTATTTGTTAACGTTGAGAAATTGAAAAGTTTCTTTAGATGCTCACTTTTAGACACACAAGCTAATGGAAGATATTACGACAACCCGTATAAATTACCGGAATTAGAACTTGTACGAAGGTAGGTAGGTACAAAATATTTCTTCTCGTATTCAAGCTTATTCAAATGAATTCTTTAGATTAAATACGTCGTGGTTTCGCTTTAATTTGGACAGATTAAGGAACTTCAACTGCGTTTCTCCTGACGTAGTTATCTATTAGAGCCAATTTAAAACCTAACGAGCTTTGATAACGTACAAATGAGTGAAGGACTGTCTCAAAATTAATTACAAGATCAGCGATCCTCGACTTTTAAATTGCTGCGACACATTTTTACTTCGACGCGTGTTCAATGAAAGATATGAAACAGGTTGAATTAAATAAACCATAGGTGTTTTAAGTATTTGACACTTCTGTGAAACGAATTATTTTGAAAGAGAGTGTCATAAACAATATAATATTGAATTTCCAATCAGAAGAAACTGCAGGATAATTAGTAACATTTTTCGAACGCATTAGGAAATAAATCTGACATTTTCAATTGTAATGTGTCCCAACAATGTTGTACTTCATTGGGGTGATTCCTGATGTCATTTGGCGTAACCTTTTCCTTTGCAGAAATGTTCTTCACGGCTTTGTTCACGAGTTATTACCGAAAACCACAGACCAATCAGAGCACAGGTCCAGCTAATCGTGGCGTTGGGATTGGCCGAGCTGAAATCCGTCCGCAGTAGCCGCGCTCTGATTGCTCCACGTTTTTCATTAATAACACCTTAACAAAGCCTCGGAGGACATTTCCGTAAAGGAAAAAGTTACTTCGAATGACATCAGGAATCAGCGCTTTCAAGGGTGTACATTTTCGTGACACACTGTACAAAGTTTCCAGTCTGATAGACTTTAACATAATAATAAATCAAAAGAGTCCACCTTTGAAAATTAGCTATTACTACCTTTAGCAATTAGGTTTATGCAAAATAAAAATCTTCTGCATCATTTACAAGGTGCTATAACCAAATAAAAATTTGTTTCTTCCTTTTAATCATTTTAACGAGTTGATGATAACGCATTCATATTATTAAATCCCATTTCTCCTTCTATTATTTCTGTTTCATATTCCAGCCAGGCACTTTTGTCGTAAATGCAT
Organism: Lasioglossum baleicum; assembly: GCF_051020765.1. Taxonomy (NCBI): domain Eukaryota; kingdom Metazoa; phylum Arthropoda; class Insecta; order Hymenoptera; family Halictidae; genus Lasioglossum; species Lasioglossum baleicum. The sequence goes on along the minus strand of NW_027469081.1, from coordinate 4,651,542 downwards.
AAAATCCGCAGTGTAGTAATCACTGTGATAAACGTGAATTCTGCGATTTCATTAGCTAAACTACTTTAATTTTATTGGATTTTTTGTCGTGATTCGGCAGTGAACGTGTTAAGCAACTTCCTACATTCCGATCGAAAAAAAGAAAGGTTCTGCGCGAGAGACATGTAAAGAATTTGTGTAAAACATACGAGAGCCCGGCCGGCCGCGCGCGCGCGCGTGTGTGTGTAGGAGAGGGGGGAAAGAATTGAGATATTGACCAAGAAAAAATAGCGTTTGAATGCGGAGCTCTCGTGAACGAGACGCAGATAAATACCATATCACCGTTCCCGTGGCACGAGAAAAATTGCCACGATCCAGTACGCTGAAGGGCTCTACGCGTTTCTCCCCCAAAAAGTCGTTGTCTCGTAGCGAATTGCACGTCCTTGCGGATCTTCCACGTTCGTTGGGTTCGTTTGTTGGATGCGCCTACAGAGTCCTTCTCGTTTCCTCGTAATTACCGTGCCTCGCATACCAGCGTGCGGCGTTTCTGGGGCGCGCACCAATGCGACACCGGAGACAAGAGCGGAACAATCGTGGAAAGAGACGCGGCGGGGCTAATCGATAAGTACGGTCCCAAACCGAAACTGACAATGAGAAGAATGCCGATGTCAACGATTCCGCTGGGTCACGAGCTGTCGTTTAATACGTTCTGCAATCCCGCGATTTGCTACACGAACTAATGAAATACACAATCGAATCATTCTTTTTCCTCCCTTCGAAAATACTAATTACAGATTTGATACGTTTCTACATACAGATAGAGTTGAAACAGTCATGTACAGTGAACCACAGTAATATCCTGACAGTTTTAACAGGACGATAACTTTTTTTAATATCAGACGGGGATGCATGAATCCTTCTCAAATTATTTATACTTTTTCTTTGTTCGTTTTATTTCGTATTGATCTCCGAATATATTCTAAACATATTGAAACATACGAATATATTTTAGTTTTCGCCAAAATTACAATTTAAATAGCCAATGGTAACTAAATTTTACACAAAATAATTGTCAATAACTAAAGTAAGCACCACAGTACTCATACGCTTTATCAACGAGTTAGAAGTTTCTTTACTTCATCAAAACAGAAAGTTTATTTACGAAAAATTTGATTTATAGATGGAGATTCTTATAAGATATCATTTTTTAAATATCAGATCAGATCAGACTTTGATATCTTTGAGGAGTTAGAGCAATTTGTTTACTACAAGGCAATTGGTCGGAATTACAGAGGAACTACTAGATATTGTTGTTTACCATTTTTTTTATGGAGGCGTATAGTGAAAATATTAAAACATAATTCATTTGTAGACCTGTGTGTCAGTTATAAATATTTTGAAAATTTCATCAAAATCGGTGAACGTTGCAATAAGCTATAAATGTTTTATAAATTTTTTCCTCATCTATCGATTTTAATACATAGTGAATGTTGCCCCATAAAAATGGCGACGCTAAATTTATTGTCCGTAATTTTCAATGTAATAGACGCTCGGATAAAAATATTTATTCCATTATTTTGCATAAATGAATTTTTATAGTTTCAATAATTGGAAAATATAAAACCGGTTAGTAAAAAATGTCTACATCTTACAAATTAATGGTAGCGAGAAAAATGCAAAAGAGTAGATAGTTTGTTTGTAACAGTGAAAGAAGTAACTGGGTGGACAAAAGTGTTTAATTCCACTAAAAAGTTTAATTCTAGATTTTTCTGATTGGTGCATCTTTATCCAAACTTACCCAGACCTCTAACAATAAAGTGACATTTGAAACATCTTGTTAGATTTATTAAATATCCGATTTTAGAATGCTATGAAGCGTTTTGATTAAGAACTACTATTATAGCCTGCAGGTTTATTCTACTGTTTTAAGGTACATACGTCGCTGATCGTTAAGGTTGCATCTTCAGCTTTTACTTATTGTTAGATATCTAATTTTGAGTTCGAACGAAGTTTATTTCGATGTGAATCAATATCGTTGCAGCGTACGCTGTTTATGTGAGTGTAAATATAAACGTATTGACGAAACCAAAACGTGCTAGTAAATAAATGCACTAATTGCACTATACGTCGACGGTAGTAAAAATTGAAAAATGGAGATGACATGTGTATAAATATCTACAATACATATATGTATGCATAAAGTAATTTTGGAAAAATGCTGTTTTTTATTACACGTATAAAAAATTTAATGAAAAAATTCCAATTAAATCAACATTGTTCGTTATTCAAATGAAACCATGCATATATTGCACCACTGTACATATAAACAGGAATTGAATCTTCACCTATAACAAAATGGCAATTCATAATATTCAGCATCCTACTCCACTGTGTTTGCAATACATTTACAATATGCTTAAGTAGAGAACGCATGTTAATTATATTTGAATGAATAAGAAAAGTACCTCCGTTTTAGTTAACAACTCAGTTGCTAACACTTTCTTTCTGTTTCTTACAACATAAAATATCAAACAGCAGACAAATTTCTTTACAAACGTTGCAGCATAATAAATGATTCTAATAAAATTGTTGTAATAAAAGCAATCGTAGATACGATTGTACTACCATTTACTGGGTAAATTCTGAGTTATGGTTGTTTCGCAACTTTCCCCATTTGGCATCTTCCCCCAAATTACCTTACGTACACAGAATATATGAATAGGGTTGAAGCCCCCCAATGTGACACCTATATTTTAAAAAAATCCTCATTCTCAACATAAGGACTGTTTTATTAAAATTTAATACACGTGTGAAAAGCGAGATTTGTATTCTTTTGTTGCTTGCATGAAAGCGCAGTAAAAGAGTCGGCTCTTTCATAATAAAATAAAACAAAAATTGAGATACCCAGTTTGTTCATTTCTAAGACCTATTATTTTCATCTTTGTTCACACATTGTCAATTATTCAATTGATTTTAGAAATCCTTATTAGAAGATAATGATTAAGTAAGTTGGAGATATTCATTATTTAATGATATAATTGGGCTAATCGAGTTGATAATAATATACATATATGAAAATGATTATATATTTACCATTTCGGAGGTATTTATAATTGAGCTGAACTGCTTCAATTTCTACAACGATTTTCACAAAATGTGCTTGCCCCGAAAGTTTAATTGATTTCAACACAGATGTACGGAAAAAGCAACTACACGGTTGGTTACGAAACAAAACTTCACCGCTACAACAGTAAAAAATTCTGTAACGCAGATAAGCTGGGTTCTCATTATCAGGAGAGGTCTCATATTGGCGGAGTTCACCCTACTAAGATAATTAATAACTTGGAAGGTATAATACTGTTTGCAGAGTCATTGACATAGTAATTCAACTATAGCTGAAAGAAGGTGTACATAAGTAATAATAAAAATAATAAAAAATAATTTTTTTGCAACGACCATAGCATTCACGATGACAATTTGTATCGATGTTTCGAAATGGGGACACGTATAAGCATATGCAAATTACTATTTATGCATATACAATTTCGAATCGAGATGGGTAATGAGAAGAGTGCTGAATTCAACATGTTGAATGCGCAAATATTTACCACAAAGTCGAAATTATCCGAAGATACAAGTTAAAATTTTAATGATTAAAAATCGAATGTAATATTTCCCTAGTTTGCATATTATGGCGATATATTTATATTCTAGATTCTCGTTAAAAAAAAAACGTTATAGAAAACTGTAAAATATTTTTTCACAATAACATTTTCATTACGTACAATCATTCTCGTACAGTTCATGTTAATAGTATCGCAATTGTTGAAGCACTTTGTTTTTGTTTTGAACGGAATACGTTTTTCCCATCAAGCAAACTCTTTAATTAAAGCTGATACCAATTTTTCCGACATATTTTTTCTAATTGATTGGCTGCGCTTCCGATGTGATTCACCACAGTAGTCCAGTTCTAAAAATATATATTTGTATTGGTTCTTAATTAGAAAATGTGTGATTTTATTTGTACAGATTGTTTCGAATAATGATTACTGAAGATTAGAAGATTTGTTAAAAATTGTCATAAAAGTAAAGCTTATTGTTTTCACGTTTTTATTGTCAGTTATATGAAACGCACGGTGTGGTATAATTGTACGAAAACATTCTATAATTAATTTTGTCAATTTGATTATAATATCTAGAAATTATCGCGATATTTATGTCGACTCTGCCTGGAAATTTTCAGACAGTTTCGCGTGACTCAGTGGAGGAATCTGTTACAATGATCAATCAAAACCCTCGCAATTTAATTTCAGATTGTGTATTGAATTCGCCATCGTGTATTAAATGTGCCAATGCAAAAGAAACGCATTACACGCAGAAAAACCAATATACAATCATTTGTCTTTCACGCACCACGTAAAAAAAGAATGACTTCCATCATAATGAAAAATTTTGTTCCCGATTGAATTTTATATTCGACGTTGCAACATATTTTTTACGCACGAGTTTTCAATCGAAATGTATGTTTACATCTAATAACAGGAAACGTTAACATAAAGGGATTTAAATTCACCAGTGCAAAATAAATGTATTACACGCAGAAAAACCAATAATCATTTGTCTTTTATGCACCACGTAAAAAAAGAATGACTTCCATCATAATGAAAAATTTTGTTCCCGATTGAATTTTATATTCGACGTTGCAACATATTTTTTATGCGCGAATTTCCAATCCAAAAATGTATGTTTATATCTAGCAATAAAAAATATTAATGTAAGCATATTTAAATTAATCAATATACAGGAAAAATGTATTACACACCGAAAAATCAATATACAAACAATCATTTGTGGTTTATGCACCATGTAAAAACTAAAAGTACTTTCGGAATGACAGATTTTGTTTCCGAATGAATTTTTACGCACGAGTTTTCAATCCAATGCAAATGTGTGTTTATATTGGGTTGGCAAGAAAGTAATTTCGGTATTTTAAGGTGAAATAACACCGAGTTTCTTTATTCAAGCGATAAACATTAATATTAATCAATAATGAATAAGATACTTTCCCTTTTGTTCGATGATCTTTTGCCAGAAAGAATAAATTAAAAAATTTAATGATTGAAGTTCATTGCTTGAATAAAAAAATTGGGTTCTATTTCACCTTAAAATACCGAAAATGCCTTCTCGCCAAACCAATTTAATGATAGAATATATTAAGAGGAAATGAACGCTTATATATATATAGCGTTTTCGGTGAAGGATGGACAAAAATAAACGTATAAATGTTGGATTCGCGCAATATCTTGAGTGCCAGATGATGTATCGCAGATTCTTAGCACATACTAAAGTTGTATGATGCGTATCTACTTGTGTATGCATAAGATCAATACACTATCTTTGTAATCCATTTCGGCTGGTTCACAGAATTTTATTGAAAAAGAAAAACGATTCAGGAACCATTAGACTGCGGATTTTATGTGTAATTGAAATTGTATAATTTAAAAACAGTAGACAAATTAAAAGAAATTGTTAAACAGGGAAATCAATTTCTATGTTTTTCCTGTACCTCGCAGATAGGGTTGCCAGAAATGTTTTATCCAAATATAGAAGAAGTAGTGAAAACTGCAATTATGTATATGTATATGAGATAAGCTCAAAATATAGGAGTTCAAGTAAAAGAGGTAAATACACAGCACATTTAAAACTTTTTTATTCAAATAAGAGATTTTTGAAAATTATATGCTATTCAAATATGATATAGGAGATCAAGTTCAAATATAGAAGACTCATATCGAATATAGATCTGGCAACCCTACTCGCAGATAACGCAAACAATTTCTATTTTGCATAAAGATCTGCAGTCTAGTAGTCACACAAGCTGAAAAATACTTTGATATTCAAACGTCACTTTGAACGAAAATGTACGTTGTGCTCCAAAAATCCATAATGCATAAAAACAATGCGGCGGTACTTGGTACGACTGCAATATTTGTTCCTAGTGGAGGCTTATTTTGAAAAGTAGGGCGCAGCCTGTCTATCTGAAGAATACGGTTTCGGATGAAATGTGTCAACATAAAAATCCGCAGTCTAATTATACACGTAAAATGTAACGAATGTGATACAGAAACATAAAAGTTTTTTACTTAAACACAGTCACATTCTTGCCTTTGCCAAAGCATTGCTGAATAAATTATTCTGTATAATTAGACGAGAACATTTTCAAGTTTCAAATACCGTGCAGATCTCGTTTCGAACTGAAAATGTTATAAGCAGAGCGTGGACTTCATTCATTTATAGTATACGCGAATGTTTAAAGTTTAATATAACGAAAGGTTTAATAAAATCTAATGAAGGTTTTCACGGTCTCGCGGGCAGTAAACTAATTTTCCTCGGTTTCTAGATCCCGTGAGACGTCCCAATGAAAATGTTGTATTCACGTAAACATCCACAGTGTATATATATATAATTGTACGGATCCAAAATTTCTCAGCTGTAAGATTTCACTTAATTTCATTGGTAGAAAACTCTCTTTACCGTGTTGCATTCAAGCATCCTTTCCTCGCGAAGAAGAATGAAAGAAAATGCAAATTCGAAATTTCGTGGCTTATTTTATGAAAATCCGGATGAGGAACAACTTCCATATATCAACTAGAAAAATTCCGTATTGGAAGCGTAGAGAGAGATGTTACTGTTAGAGGTGTGCGGGATCCGGGAATTCCCGAAACCCGATGCTTGGGACGGGATGGGAATATTCGGGATTACGGAATACGGTTTTCGGGAAACTCGAAAGTTTCTGGATTCCGTCCCGATCCCGAACATCGTTCCCGTCCCGTCCCGATTTCGCTCTAGTTACTATACGTTGAAGTACAGTAAAGTCGCGATATTTGCCAACGACCGCATACGCGATAGTTGTTAGGTGCCTACCCACTCCACTGCCGGCTAATGCCGCAGTATGGGCCAAACCGACGAAATCTGTGTCAAAATCAAAGAACTTTCGATAGAAATGAGATAGAGCGATGAAATTTTTTTAAAATGAAAGCTGAAACGGACATATTTAGAACAAAAACGAATCAAAAAGTTATATAAAACTATCCGAAAGTGATTACTAGACGTAATTCAATTCAAGAGAGGTATCACAAAGTATTAATTTTCTGTTAATTGTCTTATACTTTTGTCGAATTAATGTGAGACCGTGTTTACACATCTTTCTCTAATTTTGCTATGGTACGCGATACAATCCTAAGATTTTACATGTTTACTTTGGAAATAGTATGTAATATACAGGACACACAACGGAGTGTACATTTTCTACCTTTAAATATAAGAAATTTTAAAATATGCTAGGTGTCTTATTATTTTGTCGAGGTCTGTAAGTGCATGAAATCGGCAGTCTAGTGACGAGTGAGTGGAAGAACGAAAGGTTAAGCTAGTAATGCACGCAGTGAATTTTCAATGTTGGCTCTTTCGAAAACAGAGCCTTGAATGAAACAATGTTATTTTATATATTTTTTGGTATACTTTCATAAGAAATCGCTTGGTGCCCGCTTGTACATGTTATTTGGCCGGACCCTGTATAATTAGAGCAGAGTGCATTTCCATTGGGTGGAATGGGACGAATAGAGCGGTTCGGTGGGCGACGTACAAAGTGTCCTGTTGAATAAAATTCAAATTCGAGGCGATCGGACACGATAGTTTACCTGTACGCCGGGAAACCTGAGACTCGTTACGCCGGGCGTATTCGTTTAAGCGTCGAGCGAACGAGTTTATCTCTCGATCATTCCGTTCGAAATACCCGAGCGGGTGTGGTGCCGGTCGTATTCGTTGGGAACGGTCAGCTAGCCGGTTGTAACGGAGCTATAAGATCTGCTGTTCCGTTTCGTTGCTTTGCATTGCGTACTCTCCCATCCGCTGCACTGGTGCACAGACTTCACCTCGGCCGGACAAGTGTGCGATCCTAGAAGGATAACGCGTATACACCCCGGAGTTCCTGGACCATTTGCGGAGCCACGAGAAAGACCGATGGACGCTTATGCATATTAATAGCTACACGCATTACTCGTACGAAGTGCAAAAATATTTGTCGAGAACAATCATCTCGCTGGATACCTTCTTCCTTCGCCTTTGCTTCTACCGACAACTGACGGGCAGCATCGAATGCTTTTCTAATTAATAGACTGCGGATCTTTATGCATTTATAGCAAAATTGAGTAGATGAAATTCGTAATTGGTGAAAAATTTCTAATCTTAAATTCCGTAATCATTAACCCCTTGCCGTACATTTTCTTTTGCAGTTACAGTGATTAGAACGTCTTTATTCCGAAAAATGTCGTAGAAGAGAAGAGAAAAAATTTATATTTTTCGTATGGCTCCATTTATTTTAATGGTTACATATTGATTACAAACGAATCATATTTGATTTCATCCAAAATGAAACGCTTAACATTCATATGTGCTATTAACTATTAATATTTCCTTCAAATCCAAATAAAATTCTATTTTGACTTTGTTAATGTACAGCTATTGTGGAGAACATATAGACGTACAATAGGTACAAAGTTTCTCTTTTTTTAGGAAATTAAGAATTACAAAAAAAGTTTTAATCACTCAAATCGTAAAATAAATCGTAGGGCACGGGGTTAAAAACCCTCGTCACGAGTCTGGCTCGTCAAAATACGGCAAGGGGTTAAGGAAAGAAATAACATTCAATTCAGTTTCTATTTCTTGCAATCGATGCAGACAATTTTCATTTTGCATAAAGATCCGCATTTTACTCTAATTTATCTACACGCATAAAATACTGAATACTTCTATCGAATACATAAATCAGTTGACCAATACCTTGGCATTTTGTATCCGATCGTGTTATGTAATGTGGTGTGTGCTTCTGTAAGTCTTATTTAAGGGTTAATAGTATTTTAAATTTTTTAATTCTTATTAAATTATTTTATTTTACTCCCTCACATTTATATGCACCGCTCGCAGTCCACATCATGCATAGTCCCTTGTGCAGTCGAAGATAAATATTTCAACCATCGAGCTTTAAATCTTTGGCGAAGTATTGCTGCGAGAGCAAGTATTCGGTATTCGGTACACGATGAGCTCTTAAATAAAAATTACAGGAGTACCTCACATTCCGGAACATGATTAAATACAAAATGCAACTGGTTTATGTAGGCTGACCTGTTCCTGAGTGAACGAACGTAGTTCGTATTAAACGAAAAAGTAACATTCACGACGGCCTCTTCGTATTGAAATTTATACAGTAGTTATATTGTAAATTCGCAGATATCTCGCTGTAGAGAGATCTAATCTCTTTATAATCTACTCGACACTACATTAATTTATTTAGCAGTTGTTCGAATGGCATTCCCCGTATTCAGACCCAAATATTGTTATCGTGAGATCAGCAATTTGTATTTCGAGGTGGTTCAATGGTCCAATGATATGTTTGTTTGCGTAAATATCATTCACTGGGGTACCTTTTGTTTATTTATTGTTGTAATATTCATTCATTGGTCATGTGGCACATTTTTCGTTTAATCGTAGTGTCACCAGATCAGGGGAATTGACTGGAATTCAGTTATCCTCTCTCTACCAATACCACATTAGTCACGTGGCACTGTGATACATGCGCGATAGAGACGAAACTGGACGAAACGCGAGTTTGGAAGAGTGGGGGAATAGCGTCCTAGAAGGGGAAGGTATAGTGGGGAGACAAGTCTTAATCTGGCGACGCTCTATGTCAGATTTTCAATACAATTTATAACTAGACAGCGGATTTTGTGCATTTATAACAATCATGAGTAGGTGTAATTTAAAACAGTAAAAACATTGGAACAATTTAAGAATACTGTTATATTATTTCCGACCTATTAAACATATTAAGAAAGAAAATAAATGTCTCCTTCACTCCAGTTTGTTGCAAATCAGGTAAAAGGTTTTTATTTTGCATAAAGATCCGCTGTGTATTTATAACGATCACAAGTATTAGAATTATGATCTGGAATATACGATCTTAACAATTACACAGTCTTCTTATAGAAATAGTACTCTGTACTATAAAATAACCGTTTTCATATAATAATTTTAACAGGCATGCAATCTAAGTGTTCATTCACTGGACACTTGTACCGAGATAATAATCGAATACAATATCTGCATTTCGTATTTCGAAAAATATAAATGAGAAGTTGATAATGTATTTTCTTTTGAAATGCTTTTTGCCCATCGTTACCGACGAACCAATGCGGCTGGATCTTTTCAAACTGCAAAATCTCGAGTTTCCGATTCGCTTAATCCCCATACCTGTAACCGGTGCAAGGACGTTTTGTAGCTGTCGCAATATTTATTTATTTATTTACGTATTTATGCACGCGATATGTAACGCGCGCTATTGAAAGTACACGTAACTAGTTATGCACGATTCCACCTTGAATCCTTTGTATACGGAGGATATTCTATTCTGGGTCAAAATGACGATGCATTCAACTGTCGCATTTGTCCTAGGCTATCTGTCATCCGTTGGTTAAGCGACATGATTTTCAGATAGACGAACAATGCCGTTTTAATACTGAAAGGGACTTATCGTAAGCATCGATCCGATGCTTAGAAATAGTATCAGATTTAAAACCGATCGGCAATTATCTGTTAGAACTGCATAATGAAGAGTCTAACAAGGTTAGATAAATCAGGGATTGCAGATCAATCAGGGACTCATTTTTCAAAGGTAGTCGCGTGACCGCCGCACCTTGTTCTTTGAAATTGTACGGTGCATTTTTATTTTCGCTTGTGTTCTATTATGCAATTTGTTTAGAACAGCTAGCGCGCGATCTTATTTTACGAACTATGATTACAAAAGAATGTACTTGGACTAGATATGCTGATTAGCACCGGCACAATCGAGCATTCAAAGTGATTAACTTGCATTGTTTTATAGATTATATAATATAACGATTTTTACGATTTTGATTACAACGTACGCTTGAATAATTTCATAGTAGATTATCTTTACATAAACATTTTTTAAATAAAGTCTTAATTCTGTTATTTTGATTGGTTGAGTGGTGTTAATTCAATTAATCTGAAAACACGATACTTTAAGGCAGGCTTGGGGGCACTTCTGAAATATATAGCACACACACACATTATTTGAAATATTTTATAATTATTTGAAATAATTATATACATTTTAGATTACATGTGTGTGCTGTAGACAAAATGATATCAGCTGACCTGATTTCAGGATTGAGTCCAGTTTGTACTGACTCCCTCTATTGCCTATTATTTTAAAGATTATTTCTTCTGACAAACTTGAAATAAAGAAATAATGTACTATTTTAAATTGCTAATGTATTTCAAATGCGTCAATGTTAGTTTTACTTTCAAATAACTGTATTGAAAATAACGGTGCGGTGCTAAGGAAATTGCTTCTGCTGCTTTAATAATATTCGTTCTTGCATTAAGTTTTAAAACATTAATTTGGTTAAGTACGATTACCTTGAGGCAGACCTGGGCAAATTTTATTTTAAATGAAAATGAGAAATTACTATTTCGAATAATTTATTTTAAATAATATTAATTTATTTTAAATAATACACACCAATTTCAAATAGTATATTATCTCGATATTTCTTTATTTCAAGTTTATCGAAAGAGAAATAATCCTCGAAACAAATAAATAATAAACTGAACTCAATCCTGATAATCCGGTTAGCTGATATAATTTTGAAAAACAATTTCACAATTATCTGAAGTAATTATACCAAATAATTATGTGACAAGATAACATGATATATTTGAAATAATATTTAAAATAATGTTATTTCAGAAATGATCACAAACATATATGTATAGAAGTTATTATAAAATAAAATGACATGATACCTGAAATAATTATTCCAAATAATTGTAAAATAAAATGACATGATATTTGAGATAATATTCGAAATAATTATAAAATAAAATAACGTTGTTTGAAATAATATTTCAAGTAATGTTATTCCAAAAGTGATCACAGGTATGGAAGCACTTGTACGATAAAATGACATGATATTTAAAATAATATTATTCAGAAGTGTCCAGGGGTCTGTTCTACTCAAACTTTAAAATAAATAGGATGATCGACTATTTAAAATACTATTTTACCCAGCATTGTTACTTCGTGATCCACCCTTCGGAGTTTACATCCGCGCATTATGAAATACTCTGTACCGTGTTAGATTCAATTTCCCCGTTCTTCCGTTTGCTCTTAGCGCACTCACTAAGCTTAGAAAGTTGAAGTTGGTTCATTGTACTCCGGCCACGAGAAACACACAGAATAGTTTGAGCGGCATACCAGGATCGTTTAAAAAATCGCAGAACGCGTTTCGCGCGAAACCAAGTAAGCAGATGCTTGTCACAATCATTAAGCGTCGCACTATGACACAATAGTTTCGGAGGCGTTTCAAGGCGATAGCACCGACCCGTTTGAACACTTTTACACGGAAAACTATGGATATGCATGTTTGGTATATGAATGGTCCTCGCTCAAACAGACATCGAATTCCTTGATACCGTTAATCGCTTTGTAAACGTCAAACTCTCGATTATATAAAATGTCAACATGGCGTCAAGTTCATGGCAACATTAGAGAAATAAAATTAACGTAATAACAATTTTTCCACAATCAACATAACCATATAATCTAGTTTATACTAATATACAGTAAAGCACATGAATATTCGGACACTCTTAAAAGGACGATAATTTTTTAAATATTGGACCAATGATTTGGATTTCTCTTTTTGAGAAATTCGAACAAAATCTTGAAAAAATTTTGGAAAAATTACAATTGGTCGGAATTACACAGAAAACACTAAAAAGCTGTTGTTTACAACTTGTTTATGTACGCACGTCGTTATTTTCTGCACTGTGATGCTGATTGGATTTTGTTATTCGAGTAATAAAGTTTTCAGAGAGAATCACAATTAATCGTATAGGTTTTCATATAATTATACAAATTGTGATCCTTTGGCGCAATATATTTCCACGTTGATTAATGTTTCATAGCGGCGGCATCGAATTACCATTGAAAGCATTTTGTATCGACAAACCATAACTATTCTAGCACTTGAACGAAAAAATTCAAGTTATAACCGACGTATCACGCGATGTGTTGATTATAGTAATATCAAATCAATAATGAAGCTTAAAATTGGCCTGCAACTGGTAAGACCTGTTAGCAATACAGCATGAATAATATACAAAGAACTTTAACTCTTCGAAAACGAACGATTCTAACAAATGCACAATCAGTGTTGATTAGGTGCATTCATATTATTTACTAATTTTTCGTAAGCACGTTTCTAAAGGTACTTTCTACCAATTTAAATTATGCTTTTAAAGGGGTATGCAACCCTGTAAGCCTCATAAAAATGGAGTAAATCTAAGTTTTTTCCGCATACAAAGATACTGTAAAAAGATTTTTCAAGGGAACATTAAGCAACATTTTAGCTTAATTTTCATATTTTTCTTATTACATAAAATTACAAAATGATGGAGTATAACATTATCTAACTCCATGTCCAGCAAAACCTTGGTAGCTTGACTGGAATATAAAAAGCAAAAAATTGTTGTATTAACTGAAACAAAAATAGATTATCTGCAATGTAGCGTACGACTTTTTAATCATTTTGAAAAATGAAAAAATGGCGACTGTTAAAAGCAGAGATATCTTTTCCGCTAAAGAAGATCGACTTTAAACATTTATACAAATTCAGCAAATTAAGATATCAGGATCGATAAATGGTGTGTTAATACTCGATTATGAGCATGTTTTTAAATATATTAGGTAATACGATTCACTCATAACAGAAGTGCTACGATATTTTTGTATTCTCTGAATGAAATCGCACTTAAAGCTGTAGATAATATAATCATTGCGACACGAACGTTATTTTTTACCTTGACTTCGACGTTCTCATACTTATCATATCAACGTTTGCAAACCCAATGAAAATGATCGTAATACATTGATGGTTTTAAACCTTTTATCTCTGAATGGCAGAAAGCTAATTACGTATATCGCATGACCTCTATGCATTAATCAAATCTCGAAATGACCGCATAAATCTGGCAAATCATAAAGTTTACTATCTAATTAGATTACTAATGAGTACGGAATTGTATTTGAATAATAGAATTTAGTACTATAACGATTTTAGTAAACAAGTAGGTTTCATTTATTCCGTTTCCTCCAAAAAGCTATAATCCGCGATTTTATGATTATGATTAAAAAAGGTAATCATTGAAAAATCGACGACTGATTCAATCGATTGATGAAGTTAATCGTCAATCGTTGATTAAAAAAAGAAATCGTCGAAAAAAAACATAAAAGCACGTAAACAGAGTTTGTATTATAGACCAAATGACAATACACCTTAAATTCAGTTTACATTTTCTTCGGTATTCATATATGTAGTTTTGATTCCGTATTTCATTTCGAAATTTCAGCAGTTAATCATTAATCAATTATCCGATTGACGATTACGAGGAATGTAATCGTTAATCGCAATTAACGACTAAAGTAGAAATTTCACCGTTGTTCTCAATTAACGATTAATAAGTATTTAATAAGTATCTAATTATCGCAATTAACGACTAAACTAGGAGATTAATTGTTAATTACGATTAACGATTGAAATAGAAAATTCGTCAATCGTTGATTAAATTTTACCCCAACTCTGGTTCGGAGGCTTTACAGATGGTAGGCTCAAGACGCCGTGAATCTGCGAATGTAAAAAATATTTTTTATCGCACTAAGAATATCTAGAAGTCTGTCTTATCATGAAGTGTGTAAGGCAGCACTCACTTTCTTTCAAGTAATCTTTGTCGCGAATAGTAGTGTTGTGAAAAACGTGTTAGAACTTGGAAGCAAGCCTATTAGGAACGAAAGAAATAAAAGCGGGGTGTTGTTGCAGATAAGGTTGACAAAAATCCTTATGTGAGTTTAAGACAAGTTGAGCGTGTGAGCTGAACCCTGCCATTTATTTTTATATCAGGATCGTCACGGAACAGATTTTTTCAAATGTATGCACTTTGCTCGGTGATGTTTGCAGCAACGCGGAATTGACAAATTACGTTTCAGAAGAGTATTATTTACCGACTATTTTTCAACTTTCGCCAAGCATGGTCCGATGAATCTGTGGAGCATGCATCACCAGTCAATTGAGAGTTTACGCAGGTTAAGATCAGTGGATAAACAACTTTCATTTTTCGAGATCAAGGTCATTTGAAGGTCACAGTATTATACATACCTGAACGTATTCTTTGACTAGCTACAGGATGCAATAATCGAAATGCATTACGTTCAATGAATGTTTGCGTAATTCTAGGTCAATATTGTAAATGTTTATTTGCCCCTCGATGATTAAAACAACGTCTGATTATGACATTCTTAATGCGAAATTTTCTTCTCAATCTAGAGTTATTTATATGTTGCTACATGTCACCAGTAAAGTTCACAAACAAGTTCAACTAAAACATTATTAATAAAGAAAAGAAGAAAACTACAATTGCAGCAACATCATACTTATATTATGATATGTATAACATTTTCTCTCGAAATTTGAATGTTTATACTTCACATTCGGATTGGATAATTTCAGTTAAGTGTAGAAGGGTATAAAAAAGAATGATTATTTTTTTATTTGATCTCGATAGAATAATTTCACTCTCTTTTCTTTCGTAACATACGTAGTGCATGTAATGTATAATGTATGTACCTTGATATTATAATTTCATGGTATTTCTTTTGCGAATATATTCTTTTTATTATACACATTTTTTTACTACAGCAACGAAAAATCTGATACAATAAGCGGAGCTCTGTATCATAGAAGATGGATCGCAGTTCGAAAATCTGACGATGTAACCTGATTTATATGTTGCAGGAAATCATTTTTCATTAAAGTTACGTTTGCACAAAACGTTTTCGAGTTAAAGGTCATGGTATAATGCACTGTTGAATTCGTCTCGACATCGGCAACAATTCTACGATGCCCAAATCATATTGTACAAGATATACATAATAAAATTTTTTGCCGGAAACTATGTCTGCAGAAAATTGGTTATAACTTTTTATTCGTTAACGCTATTATACTTCCTGCAGCGAAAATGTAGCTGGCAAACTTTCCAACGGTATACATTTTTTTACGTAATATTCATCCTACGAAATTTCATAGTTAAAAAACAAAACGTGTCCTCAACAATCCCTTACTGTTCTTTTTTTTTTAAAGGTGGCTGTCAGTCCTTGATTTACGAATGATTTGACTCGTCCAACAAGAAAATTATTCCAAATTGTTTCCACCGCTTCTTTGTTCACTGAACCGACACGCAATTTCCACCGTTAATCGTACGAATTAATCGCGTGTAGAGAAAATCGGTGATTTCAGAAGCAGGGTGTTTTCGCGATGGTGGCGTTTGTGCGTCGCGAATAGAATAAGTTTTCGCCGTTGCTCTAGACCGTATTTTTGCATGCCGGATCACACAATTTACGCATGCAGCGAGCGTAGAAAGCTAGAAGTCGGTTCATCGCACGGGGAACGTGAGAAATACACATTCTACTTTTTTTTCCTCCTCCGTATTCGCGTACGTTCCAAGTTGCGCGAACGCGAGCCTCGCGTGTGCGCCACTAAGAGAGAGAGAGAGAGAAGGAGATAGAGAAAAAGATGAAATAAAAACGACCGCGTTCCGCGCCTCCCCGCCCCTATTAAACAGGTAGTTGTCGAGTAAAAACCAAAATCGCTCGATTCCACGTATCGCTGCGGCGAGATGGTTTGCGGGAAATCTTCACAGAGAAGCCCGGGCTTTCGCCTAACAAAAGCGCAAAATCAGTATCGTAGTCGATTTACAATCCGCGGCCGAGCGATCCTCTGGGAATAATCTGGTTGCCCCGAGGATTTTATAAACGATTCGAGTGCTCTCGATCATTTTTGCGATTTCAAAACGCGCCGAACGGTCGTCGAATCATTCGCGTTAAATAGAGGGGAGAAAGCAGGCGGAACGGGAACAAAAATAATCGAAGGGAAATAAAAGCAACGCGGCGCGCGTTGTTCGGAGAGAAACAGCACGAGAGAGAGAACGAGTGAACGAACGAGCGAGCCAGAGAGAGAGAGAGAGAGAGAGAGCGAATGGTAAAGGAGGAGGAAAGAGGGAAAGAAGAAAGCAGCGAACATACGCTTATACATATTAATAGGTGGTACAGGTATACACGTAGATCTACAAGTGCACGCATAGCTATCGATATAGAGACCGGTTCGTTCTTTACGACGGAGTCGAGCGTTTCCACGGAGAACGGACTGGCGCGGGCCATATATCCCTCGGACCGATCCAGTTTAGACACCCACGTGGCATCCATTATCCGGATCGTGTCTGACGTTCATCGAAAGAAATTTGTTTTATTATACTCACGACTATACTCATATTCTTAGCTGAAATCACTGGTCGGACATGGATAACGCCCGTCCTCGGCCTCTCTTTTCGATCGACACGGCCAACGCGGCCGACGACGGTGAATATGTAACAGAGACGAAGAAAAGGGACGGATAGAGAGACAGGACGGTTGGATACACGTATCAATAGCAACGAATGTATAGGTACACGGTAAGGGACAGAGACCGGTTCACGCTTTACGACAATGTAACCGTACTATTCGCTAGGACTCAATAAGATAGGATCTATAAGTTCGAAGAGCGAACCGATGCAAATGCCCACGCAGTCTCCGCTATCCATGTCGCGTTACGTTTTTCCTTCTCTCTTTTTCCCCCGTCGACGACGATGATGCCGAGGATATATATTAATTTCCTTGGAAATATCGATACCGGTCCTAGATAACTTTTTAATTGCGCGTGGGCGATTCAAACGGCCCGGCCCGGTACTCGACGGCTCACCGGGACTCAATAACGTAGCAAAGAATTGTATGGTAATTCGAATCGCGCGGAGGAATTACATTGATGAATCGTTTCCACCGCGTTGTATATCAAATTTTCTGTAGCTCATTCTCCGCTCGACATATTTTACTCGGTCTTCCCGGTCGAATGAAAATTACAAACATTCCGCGGTTAATACTGTTGCCGCAATAAATTCGCAGCACGAAATGAATCGCGTTTGTGGGAATATTAGAATTGAATACAAAAGAGGAGATGAAAAACTGTTGGCGGGCGCTGTCGTTGTCGCGGAAAATTTTCCGCCGAAATTTTACCGTTATTGAATGCAGAAGACAGCGCGTTGTTGAACGAATCTGCGACACTTCCGTGACTGTGTGATTTTATATTGTGCGCGACACGTGTTCGCGCAGCGTGTAACCATAAATATTTATAGTGTGTAACGCATGACAATTCCGAAAATACAAATACGAATTTTATTAGCGAAAACGGTGCACAATATTTGTCGGAATCCCTCGTCCTGGGTGGCTTGAGACAGATGACAAATAAATTCTATTGAACTAATCGATTATCTATGAAAGTGTTCCGGATAATTGCGTCCTGTAGACGCAGAATCGAGGGGAAAAAGTGACCCCCTCTCTAACAGAGAGAAACTTCTAATCGTCTCTGCTAGATGTCTATATTCACTTTACTTTGATGTTTCTAAAATAACATATTTTGAATAAATTATTTGAAGACTCGATATTCTACAAAATAAAGAACCGTGTCCTAAGGGATACCCTCGCTATAAGCGTATTTTCACTGAAACCAGCTAAAAAGATAATATGTTCCTTTCTTGGGAACCATACTTGCTATCATACATCTTTTAGGTACTTTAGTATGGGACGCTGAATATTATGAAAGTAGAAAGAGACTGTGCGAAATAAATAAACGAAGAGTGGATGAAAGCTGCTGTCCCTTGCGATGTAAATAATCCATGTTAAAATGATTTTATAAATTGCATCTAGATGCGTCTCATTTACAAAGTTAATTGCGATGTATTTTTTATAAAGATTTGAATAATGGAGGAATATTTGGAAATGCATATTCATTTCATACATACACGTACATAAAATGAAATATATTATGAAAAATTATTTCTCAGAATTCGGTTTTAAGGCATTTTACTAAAAAATTAATGCAATCTGCTATAATAAATTGATATTAAACAGTGCATTAACAAATTCTCCAAAGTAACATATAAAATACTGTAAAAGACTGTCCGTAAAAGTTAAATAATTTAGTTTTGCAAGTTTACACTTTCACATTTTTAAAATATTATGTTTTACATGTTTTAAATCTTGTTTGTTCAATTATTATACCATGTGATAAATTTGCTTTAGTCTCTGTGAATTTGGAACCGATTACCCTTACACGTATGCTAGAACGAGCAGATGCTGTAGCGAACGATATTGTAGAACCAATTATGTTCGTTCTAGCATACCTCATTATACTAGCAATTAAGATGATGGGGATATACTATAAAATTATTGAATTTTTAAGATCGTGAAACTCAAAAATACAAATTAATTACTAGACTGCAGATCATATGCATTTATAACAATAATTGGTGGATGCAATATCAAACAGTGGAAACATTGATAGATCTTAAGAATATCAACAGATTTATTACAACTTAATAAAATTACTAAAGGGAGGAACAAACTCTCATTTGGTTCCAATGCCCTATGTATGAGAAAAGTTAGGATTAAACAAGCATTTATTTCGTCAATTAAAAAGTTCAATATTTAAAACCAATAATTAAAATTTCATTAATTTTTGTTAAAAATTCTATCTCACCGTTTGTTCTATAATTATACATGCTATGTATCGTTTATGACTATTAGTAAATTAATTGTAGCTACAGTTCAATCGATGCTTTCTATTATTATTGTATTGAAATTGAAATACGCATTCGAGTGATCAGAAAATATACTGGATGTTTGGTTGCATATGAGATTAAATAATTAATCTACATTCCAAACTAGTGTAGAAGGAAATACACTCTTTCAATTCAAATTTTCTATAGCAATAAAAAATGTCCACTTAGGCGAATTGCAAGTTACTTACTTGGACCTTCCGCCACGGCCCAGTCACGTGACGCGTTCCATTTCTGTCGTGTATGCGTCGTAATGTCACGTGACTAATCCGGTACTGTCAGAGAGAGGGTAACTGTATTCCCCTCAATTTGTGTATCGATCGATTCCTCTCATTTGGCAACTCTGGTCAACATAAATAGGTGTTGTAATGTTTCTTACGGCACATTATTTCAGAAAAATATACATTATTTTCAGGCCTTCTCATGTAACAATATTGTATCAGGTCAAATTTCATACTTAATGACCTGATACGAGAAATAAGAGTAGGAACGTGTGGTTTTGATTTCAGTCTCAAGTGATGAGCAATTAAGTCGCGCGATATTTTCTTTAGTACTTTAATGCCGATAGGTCGAGACGATTTTAATCCTATTCACGCATCTAAAGCTATTCAGCTACCAAATGCCAATGCTTACTGCGCACTGCCGTTGTCCTAATACAGAGTGTCAATGAAATATTAAATATTCCTTGGCCATTGTTTCTATACTGTGCATAGACCGCATACAATACACCTCGGCACACTAACATGGAATTAACAAACACAAGACTATAAGTGAAACCGCAATTACAATAAAATTATCCCCTGGCATATAAATATTCGATCGTACAAATATTCGAGCGTTTATTAAAAACAAAATATAGTGTTGCACATATATGTATATTGGACAATGTGATAGAAGAGTTAACGATACTAACAAAAAATATTGATAAAATGATCAATATTATTTGCAGTTTTAAGAAATATAAAATAATTCACCGTTATGTGAAAATTATAAACCAATTTAAGTAGAATGACATATCATTATTATTAGGTTGTGAATTTGATGCATTCAGGACAATATTGAGTAACTGAAATTTAAGATATAGTGGGGAGATTAAAAAAAACTTTAAACTTGTTCAAATTGAAGGAAAAAAGACATTTCTATATTCGAATAATTTTGTTTTGCATAAAGATCTGCAGTCTAATTATGTCCATGACAAACTAAAAATGTCCATAACACTTGGGAATGATTGAGCTTCTCCTCAAGTCTTTTCAACTCAGTGTCCTTTCTGTTTCTGTATTTTACAAAGACGAACATATTAACATTTTCGTTACACGTCACGTTTTATCATTACCAATGCCTTTATCGTTAATGAAGGAAAATCTCTATATATACATGAAATATATCAATTATAATTACAGTGTCGCTGTATATGTATAGATATAGCTTTTGAATTAAGAGAATGGGAAAAGTGCACAGATACTTTCTGGATCCACTGTATACATTAAATGTTCCCTCTTCTTTTCTAATTTTCCTCCTTTTCTTTTTTAATTTAGTGCACAAAAATACTACACTCAGTTTCATTATTAAAGAAATCTTCCAGCTGAAAGAAATATGAAATCTCCTCTAGCTTAAAGAAATACGAAAGGGTCATCGACATTTGTTAGCCCGAACTACTTCGGTCTAGACTCTAGAATGCAGCATCTGCATTCCCTTGTCATCGTGCAGCATCGCCGACCGCAAACGTGTAAATTTCATTCATCCACAGCTTTCAGATTACACTTTTTAATTTTGTATACTTGAAAATTTAATAAGAGACCCGATTCGTTTGTTCCTAACTCTCGGAATGCGCAATTAACACTCACAAGCGGGACAGTCGTGGTAGGTGCAATAAACATGCGCAATTGCCAACGGGATAATCGCCGTGCGTATATCGCAGAATGGACACTTGCGAACACGGTAATTACAATTGGTAACAGGTATTGATACTGGAATTGTATACCTACAATAGCTCACAGTAATATTCGCACACTTTTAATCCTGAAACGTCACACTTATTTTTTGAGACATATACTTCACACTCGGGTCTTAGAAACCCAAAGTTCTTTTTTCGGAAAAAAGCAGAAAATGTGAATATTTAATGGTTTTAGGAGAATAACTAATCTTAATAGAATGCGTATAAAAAAATTCAATCACGGTTTGTTAATTTACAAAGAGTTATAATTCATGGAAGTGACAAATAACAAACCACTCATGCGCATGTCACATTATAGTTAATGACCTCTGGGTTTCTGGGACCCAACAGTGCAGTTTCAGGATTAATTGTAAGTTACAACATTTTCAAATGAGGGTTTAAAATACTTGGTAATCATTTGTTATTATATCGTATTATTTTATCACTGTTTTTGAACGACCCGTAACTATTAGCACACAGATGTGCTCTAATGCAACGTGCTCTAATGAAATATTAATTTTTTTATCGCTCTGTAACAAAGCGTTTCCTGGTAAACTTTACATAACATTTCCTCTGCTTTTTATATATTTATTTATTATTTGTCATTGCTTCAAACCGAGCGGTTTATTTTTTTTTGCAAGTAAATATTGTTACATGTTTGAGAAAATTATAAATTATTTTCAGACATTCTATGTGTAAAATCAAACATCACACATTTGAACCTTATTTTTTTAAATCAATTTAGCTACTCTAGAAGACAAATAACACTGTCCAACAAATTTCAACTTTTTTTATTCTCCTATACGCACAGTTTTCGAGAAACATGGCTTTGAAAAAAAAAACATATTTTTCAACTTTAAACAAATATTGTGATGTTATTATGAAAGATATTGAATTGTTCTTTACAGCAAAAGATTCTGCAGACTTTCCCGAATACAGTGATATCCAATATTAATACATTATGATTGTTTAAACATGTTTAAACAATGATTAAAGACGGAGAGACACCACTTTTGTATCAATTTTTGAGGATATTTTTCAATTTGTCTCAAAAAATAAGGGTCCAGCGGAAAATCGAACTATACCACGCGATAGAGTACAATATTTGTTTAAAGTTGAAAAATATGTTTTTTTTTCAAAGCCATGTGTCTCAAAAACTGTGCGTATAGGAGAAAAATTAAGGACAGATTCGGAATCAGCGCAAAAAACTCTATAAGGAGGACCCAACAGTATATTGAAAACAAATTTGGTGTTATACCTGGTTTTTCAGAATTCTTTGGTAACGTAATCATGGGAAAAGGTCGCGGGTTAACGGATACGAGTTTGATGTCACAATACATATATATAACTATGTCCTGGGTTGCAAATCGATGAGTATGTTGAGGCAGTTGACAAGAGTGTCTAAAAATATGTACAGATACAAAAAGATATTTTTGTACGTTGTGGTGTCCCGACCTGCTTCTCGCATGGAAAAATAAATTTTAAATTGCATGAAAATTTTACCGCATGCAATATATTTCATTAAGAAATGAAGAAATATTTGGCGTACTGTAAGATACGATTTAATTATTGAAGTTGCACGGATGATTCGATTAGGAATTATTAGATAAATGTCTTCGTTCAAGCATGTACTGTTATAAAAGATGCGAGAAATTTAAATAAATTCAGTCTTATCATTTTTATAAAGTTAATGTTAAGGTTACTGTTAAAGAACAAGACGAAATGTTCTTATTTATCCTTAATTATTGTAGATATTATATTGCTACAATTAATATCGCATGACATCAATTCACTAAAATCTTCGATTGTAGGGCACGTACGTGGCTGCAAATTGTGTCAACGTGTTGTGGGTTGTTATTCATATACATATTGTAGCAATATTGTGGTTCTTTGGGTTTGCTCGATATCAATCTGGCTTGTAGATGGATTCTAGTTTTGCAAATGAATTATAATATAATCGTAAAGATTCTTTTATGAATAAATGCAGCGTTGTTTAATATTTTTGACAATTTTTAATGTGTCACGCAATATATTGCTTTTCTCATGGCTTGTAGGAATGTTCGAATTTTTACATTTTATACATAGAGTTTTGAAGTTACGATCTTCTGAAGTCAACGATATCCAATTTTTCGCTCTGCGCACCTTCCACTTTATTTGCATTTTTTACAACTTGTCCATCATATGTGCAGTAAACAACTGCACTCTTTAGTCGAAAATTCAGTTCGATGAATATTAATACAATCTGTATTAAAAGTAAATAAAATTGTAAAATAAAAGGTAAATAAGAGCCACCATACTGTACACACATTTTTTCAAAATTAGTCTAGGTTACTTAGGATCATAACTTCGCGGTAAATCTTATGCATATTCCTACACCACTAATCGTTCTCCTATTAATCTAACTTCATGCGCGCCACTAATAAAGGATCATCATAACCGCAGGAAATGTTTAATTATGTATGTACTTATAATTTGAGAACGAAACCGCAGCTCTACGATTTCATTATTCTCGAATTTCCTCTTATTTTACCACGCAGAATCAACCCTTAAAATCTGCTTTACATAGCCGAGTCTCAAACAGAGGCCACCTGACTAACTCACTTGCTTTTAATGATAGAACAAAACGCATCAAACCAATCTACCTTGATTGCGAAGAGGAATAATCCGATGTCGTCGGTTTTCTTGCAAGTGAAGATATAAATGGAATGAGAAGATGCACTTCAATTCTAGAAACAGAATACTACATATATGTTTTATTTTCCTCTTGAAAGTGTTTTTTCCCCCTTTCGAATTTCGAATGATGACACATCATTTGCTTCAGGGGAACTTCTCGTCTGATGACGGTTACTATTATATATAATTATGAAAATTTCTAACTTATATACATAAAAACCCACATCAAAGTATTTTAAAAAATGAAGTCGTCCCACATCATCTCTTCCAATAAAAATAGGAGACTATGTCTCCGTTGAATTGAAGCTAGCAACGGTAGATTTCGAACAAGAAAATTCAGAAAATTATTCTCGGTATGTATTATTATTGCGATCATTATAAAATTTCTGTTGACTGTCCAAATTATCTCCGAGAGGTTAAAATGAACTCCTAAAATTTCGTCTATTTTTAATTGTATTTTGATCTACCACATAGCAAAAAATTATTTAAAGTTACAACAGTTACAAGCAAAAACATTAATATTTTATAATATATATAAATAAGTATGCAGTTTCGTTTTATTTCCAGTGGAATCAATATCTCTTTAACGTCTTTAGATTTTTTAATCGATAATTAGTGTTTACGAAAATGAATGCCTAAGATTTTCTATTTTATTTCAATCATCGTCAAACCTTTTTAATAAGATAATTTATAAAATGTTATACTTCTACAAACTCTTTGTAATACCAAATAGAGAAATTCTCTGGTTACCATTTCTTTCTTTATATTAGAGACATTATATTATACTATTTTTCTTAAAATAAGGAATGAACCCTCGTTGAAAATAAAAGTATATCATATTATACAAATATTCTTTTATTTATGTGCTCCAATTTCCTATTAGGCGAGTTAATGGCGCATTTTCCCAACATCAGAAGAGTAATAGTTCCTGATGCCGCGCTCGTATTATATTTTGCGATATTCCGAGGAAAAATATCCCAAGACAGGGCTTAGGTCATCTTAAATAAGAATGGCTAGGTATCGTTTCACCTACCTACGAACTTGTTATTCACGGAAACAGATGTCGTTGATGAAAACTTAACGCGTTTTCCTTTCTAAGAATAATAAGTCAATTATAACACGATGAAATCGTCAAATCAGTTCTTTTCCTGGTTTCCATTGATCCGTTTAATAGTAATAGAAACATTACCAAAAATATAATTCTGTTTTTAACACATCGTCGTGTCTTACTTTACGACAATAGAGTTTTATCGATTGGCAAATATAAGTATCATTTATTTTTACATTTCAAGACATTCTTCGGCCAACTAGGTTACGGGTTATTTCATATTTCCGAGCACTATATCTCAGGTTTTGTTGAAATTTCAATATTTTGCGAATATTTTCGATTTTCGAAATATTTCTCGGCCTTTAGTACGATAAAAAAATGTGAAATAATTGACAGATTTGAGAAATTTAGGTTCATGTGATGTGTCAGGGTATGTGCTGAAGATTCTCTCAAAATTTCAAGTCGATTGGTTCACTAGAACTCGAGATATCGTGGCAACGGATATTTTACTAATACAGTTTTATTCCGATATAAGACGATGTCTCGGGACCAACTTTTGTCGTATTTCAGATGAGGATACCTATGCGTCACATATGTGTCACCTATGCGTCACGAATGACCCCGACATATCATAAGGAGGGTTAATAGATCGAGCGTACCAAGATTACGAAATATAGGTGGGTGGAAAAAATAGCTAATGTAAAAAAACTGAACTTCCCAGCTTTTGTTTTATTAAAGAAATTGCGTTGCTTTTATCTGAATTTTGCGGTTGCTGACTTAGTGTCATGAAAATAAAGATAATTTGGAGTTGTTATGTTAATAAAAAACAATTCCACAAGGATGTGGCTTACATCTAAAAACCTCAAAAGTGAGAACTGGGATACAGGGATGCGGATGTTTATCCACTACAATCTGATTGATAGCAATGAGACGTAAACAAGTGGAATATTTGTATTTTCCTGGGTACACACATACACGCAATCTAATAAAGTAATGTAATAACTTCGGTCGTATTTTCTTATCCGAAAATATTGGGGGTACCTAACACAATTTCGTCCTTAATAGTCCCATAATTTAATAACTAATTACAAATTAATTTCATGATAAGCAGACTAGTTGTTAAATGTTAATAAATCAAATTAGTAGGATGTAATTCATGAATAAGATGGCAACGTTTAATCACAATATGAGAAAATGACATTACGTTAATTAAAATTCACAAATAAAGTTAAGACAATTCTAATAATTATATTAAATAATTATGTTTCTATAAAAATGCTACGAACGTTCGTTCCAACCCAATAAGAAATAAATGTTTTGCTCGTTGATTTCTAAATGTATTTCGTTCTAACAATGTTTAAAAATGGTCGAGACTGCTAATTAGACAGTAGATTTTTATGCAAAATAGCAATGAGTTGGATCGATTACAATTAACAGGAGTGAAACAGAAATTTCTTTCTTCATTTAATAAAGATAAGCTGGGACTCGTACTCATTTTTACCATAAACGCATAAAATCCGCAGTCTACTAATGATGAAGCATTCCTAGATCATTCGTTATGCTCATTTACCACAACTAACTGTTATAGTTATTGTACAACCTAATGTTTGTTAAATTTAATACGTAAGAGAGAGAGAGAGAGAGAGAGAGAGAGGGAGTCAAGCTTAACAATAGATATCAACTAACGTTCATCGATTAATGTGTTCATAAAAATTGCCCTGTTACGAAGTACAGTGATTCACGAATTTAAATTCATAAGTCTATCATCGTTTAGTCATGGAAGGTAACATATTTTCATAGGAAGCTTATCTGATAACCGGTTACAATCAGAGAAATTAACTTTCAAACAATTATCACTGCCCATTTATTAATTAATTAATTGCTCTATGTGTGCAATCAATAATGCACGAAACAGAAACATTGCTGCATAAACTAAAGTTTGTTCACGCGGCAATAATATCATTTTGCATTTATCCGACTCTCATCAAAAGATGTTCTATTTATTATTGTATAATCTGATGAATATTACGCATTTACTACGATATTCAACTTTATCGAATAACAATGTTAATATCACGTCTAGAAATTTCCAAAATTATTTGGAAAATAGTACTTGAGATAATGTATTATCTCATTTGGCTGGTTGTTATTTGAAATAATCACGTTTCATTTCGTTTGAGCAGACAAATAATTTGTCTTTGGATTATCTCGTTATTTCAAATTTGTTTGACATCATTTTTCATTTTGTTTCATTTGATTAAATACTTTTTTTTAATAAAATCTCGAATACTCTCCAATTCTTTACATAGTAAATATCTGAAATTCATTCGATATACCTGAAATATTCATTTGATTTAACCAGAAAAAAGACTAATTTTTTTATGTTATTTATCAAATAAGAATAATAAAATATTTGAAATATATCGCTATTTTAGATGATTATTTGTCATCTCATGTTAAATAAAATGCGCCCACTCTTGTTGCAAAGTAACTCAAAAATCAAGACGATATTATTACTATAATTAGCATGTGTACGTCCACACGAAATAAAAAAAAACAGTCGGAAAATAGTTCACGAAACGTTTGTAGCCTCTAGAGATAACATCGAATTAATGGAATGTGAAAATGTGTTTTTTTTTGTATTTTTTTGGCAAAGCATAATACGCGTTGCCTTAAACTCGGTAAAAACCAGAATTCAGATCTTCTGAAAACATGGCCTATATTACGCTTAACTACACAGTAACCGATAGTATGATTCTAGTTGTTTCGAGACAAACATGTTTGAAATACACGCATTTAATTAATAGACGGCGATGCACTATGCATGCCCTATATGAAGAATATACATATAATATGTGTACACATGTGTATATGTATGTATACATGTATATATTATTAGTAGATGCCTGCGTGTATTGCATACTACATACATAAATATTTATGATACAGGAAGATCGATAAAATGTGGATGCGGCATTGGTGCCCGATATAATGCAGCTCGATTTACATAACTATAAAAGGGGAAACGGTTACAGACCTTATTCGTATTCTCTTTCTACGGACTCGATCATGAAAGGAGCACGTGAAACTTTTTCTAATTTTTTTTTAGTCTGTTGCAAATTATCTTGTACATATTGCTACGCACACCTCGTTTATTTATTTCCAGAAACACAAACTACAAAGTTAAGCATATTCATTCATTACCATCGCTTCCTGTCAATATTTTTGTTTGAGTTTATTTATAGAAATATGCAAAGCCTAAACAATGTAGCCTGAGCTTTTATTATATAATATTGTTGTTCACTGTTGCCTTGAACATTTCCGTAATTTTTTTAAGTCGGTTTTAAATTATCTTCTATATATTGGTCAGCACACCTCGTTTATTTATTTCCAGAAACACAAACTACAAATGTAGGTGTTTAGCAGATTAAATAATTTTCATTGCTTCCTGTCAATATTATTGTTAAAGGTTATTTGTAGAAATATGCAAAGCCTAAACAATTTAGCCTTAGCTTCTGTTATATAATATTGTTGTCTTCGACATTTTTGTAAAGATAGAAACGGAAAAATAGATTTTATACTCAAAATTGATTAATAATTGTTAGACTGGTAATTTCACCATTCTTTCAATTCTACGTTGGTTCTCGAATACATAGAATAGTTACATTTTTGTTTAATTTGTTGAGTCCGTCACTTTTCATCTCTTTTTTAAGATTGCAGATATGCTAGATTGCATATTTTTAAAAATAGTGTCCTGATTGATATATTAGATTCTTTCGTTAGTACAGGTCATAGCACACAACGGATCCGATATGTAATTCATGCCCAGCGCGTGTACTCGATTTATTTTTGAGAAATGAACTGATTTAATAAAAAGCCTCGAAACATCGTGATTAACAGACGGACGCATTATGTCACTAAAATTTGAATGCGACAAAATGAAACCACTTCTTGAGAAGAATTTAAACATTAAAATAAATTTTACATATACATACAAAACATAAAATTAAATTTTCGTTACAGACCATATGGGCTTGCAAAAAAGATTGCAAAAAGCAACCTTTCACTATCTTTTCCTAATTTTGACCAAACGCAGTGTTTTCAACATTTTTTCATTACATATCTCCCAGACTAATGTGTCTAGGTTGGTAGAAAAAGTCGTTCGATCCGTTTATTATAAAGTTATTCTGATTGAATGTTTGTGTCACCAGTTACGATGATTGTATATCACTGCTGAATATTCTAAGTGGCGATGATACATAGTAACTTTGAATCACAATTGAAAAGAAAAAGTTGATCGTTTGAAATACCCTTAGACCTACAATAACGTAACTATTCATAGTTTCATAAGTTGTTTAAGTATGAATGCATCCACCTATCTATGTATATCAGTGTAGCATTGATACTTCACTGTATCGATCGATAGCATACAGTATATCAAGTATCTGCAGAAAAAAACGTGGTAACAAGATAAACAAGGTAACACGTCAAACTAATTTCATTTACAGTGCAATAAATCTTTGAAATGAAACAAATGAACAATAATTTTAGACGTTGAATATACAGTGGCTCACGAAAGTATTCGAACGCCCTTTAAAACAGAATAACTTTTTTATAATTGTAACAAACGACCTGATTTCGTATAATCAATTAGAAGCATTGGTTTATGAAATGATATGAAAAAAAGATTTTCCAAAAAATTATAATTTACAAAGTTACATGCAAAAATAAAAAAGGCATTTTTTAAACTTTTTTATTAGGGCCCTTAAAGAAAATTTAAAATATATGTTTTGTAGATCTATGTTAGTTATACACATGCTGAAAATTTCGTCAAAATCGATTAACATACACACGAGCTACAAGCGATTAAAAATGTTGAAAATCGTAGTTTTACACGACTTTTTATCAGTTTATGCTTAAAATCCACAAAATCGTACATCTTTCGATGCGTGTCGTTTTTTCCTGCGTCAACCAATTTCGATGAAATTTTCAGCATATGTATAACTAACATAGATCTACAAAACATATATTTTAAATTTTCATTAAGGGCCCTAATAAAAAAGTTTAAAAAATGCCTTTTTTATTTTTGCATGTAACTTTGTAAATTATAATTTTTTGGAAAATCTTTTTTGCATATCATTTCATAAACCAGTGCTTCTAATTGATTATACAAAATCAGGTCGTTTGTTACAATTATAAAAAAGTTATTCTGTTTTAAAGGGCGTTCGAATACTTTCGTGAGCCACTGTATGTCACCCGGGTGCATTTTAAAAAGGGCTCTCAAAAGAGAGCCCTGAAAAGCACATCAAAATATCTTTGGAAAGGTAAACGAACTATTCCAGTTTTATTCGAAAAAACCCGGAGAATCAATATTTTCGGTGCTACAAAAAATACTAAAATTTACCAGTATACGTAAACACGAATTTTTTCATTTCGAAATAAGAACGTTTTAACCAACAGCATTCGTATTAACTTGCGTATTTTAACTTAACTGAACTGTAAACTTAAACGGAGCACTTAATATTTGGACAATAAATTAGACATGAGCGATTGGTCAATTAAGCGATTGCATGTCGGTTATGTGCTACTCGCACAATGGTAACAAGGCGGTAATCGAAAGCATTTCGTGAGTAATATCAAGAAAGTAAGACTAAAACAAACTATAGTAATACTAAAACTAAAGGAACAATTTACGATATAATGTCAGAAAGAAAGAATCCGATAGTAACACTAATGGTTGTATGTATACCATTTCTATTTCACTCTCTACACTTGTCATAGTACTATATCTCATTAATTATTGCCACGTATACATATTTTATAATATTATATATTTACTTGCAACGCAATTGCCCTGTAAAATGGAACGTTTATTATACATTATATTGTACTGAAATTATACAAATATTAGTTTTAAATGTATTTTTTCAGAAATTTTCGGATTCATTTCAGTCGATTATAATGAATGAACTAATATAAGCAACATTATGAATAATTCTTCTAAAACACTGCCTATTTAAAATCATTCTTCCCATTTTATATCACAAAACAAATGCAATAAAAAAAACTATGGTACCACCACAAATTCATGCAAATCATTTCAAATTGCAAAAAATGTGAACACACACAAATACCACCTATCTATTAAACAAGCATAGAAATGCACACACTATTTATTAAATTAATGTCTAGCTCAAAAATCGACATATTTCATAAAACGTCGATAATTTTCTGATAAATTATACTTTTTGTATTTTGCTACATTATTCTACATTATAAAACAAAATATTTTCAATTATTCATTTTCAAAATAATGATGTCCTGACAATGATATTCTATTATTCGCATAAAAGACTTTCATGTACTTCAAAATGCCGAAGTAGAAATTATTTATAATTGTCCTCGGCGGATCTGTCTTATCATAAAACGCAAGGTTTAGAACCTATGAAACAAAATTTTAAAGCTTATAAAAGGTCCGTTAAGATAGTTTATTATTATGACGTCATCAGAAGCTATAGTAGAGAAGGAAGAATTTACATTTATACGAACGACCAACTGAAACTATAATGCAAGTAATGATCAGTTCAATTCTACTTTCTTTAAGTAATTATATCGAAATTAATTATATTTATAATAAATTCTTTATATAAAGTATTTTGATTATATAGTAACTGTTAATATACATATCCTGAAACGTATAA
The DNA here is from genome assembly GCF_051020765.1 of Lasioglossum baleicum. Classification (NCBI taxonomy): domain Eukaryota; kingdom Metazoa; phylum Arthropoda; class Insecta; order Hymenoptera; family Halictidae; genus Lasioglossum; species Lasioglossum baleicum. Next base: position 4,619,369 of record NW_027469081.1, on the reverse strand, counting down.
CAGACACAAATAAAATAGCTCTTGTAGATAAACGCATAAAGAACACATAAAAGTCAAGTATGATTTTTTAATAAAATTATATATGTTTTTTAATGTATCGATCAAATCACTTTTAAGTAAAGAAGTGCTAATTTTGACACTGTGGTCGAATAAATATGACGCTACGAGGGTTATTGAAATTTTCGTTCTTCGCACAACATTGCATTTGCATTTTACATTTTGATATAGCTCTTGTTTGTATACAGTAGTATTTAAGGTTCATAGTGTATCACATCATTGAACTCGTCTTGACATTGCGGCGCATTATGCAATATTTGCAAAAATACATTGTATTCTAATAATTTTTATTTAAAAATAATTTGCAGAAAGTTTAAAATAACACAAATATAGTACAAATTTTTCAAAGCATATTTCTGGAATGAATAATAAAAATCGTCATACATACATATATCCTTTTGTCTTCATAAAGTATGAAAATTTAATGATGCCAAAGATTATTTAATGTATCAAAATTAAAAAATTCTGTATCACAAATTAGAAACGAATGTTAGAATAATTAAAAAGTTTGGACAACAAAATAACGAGCTCCGCTGAAGATAATTCAATATTCCCTAGAGTTAAATGCATTATGGCAAGTTCAGAGTGATCAGCGCTCAATACGTGATGCTCGGCGCCAATCGCGTGCTGGTTATATATATATATATTCTGTTAGCCCCCACTTCTCCTACATTTACACATATAAATACTAAAATGAAATTAAATTAGTTATAAATAGGAATTACATTCTTATATTTGTGTAGAATTATTATTTGATATGCGTTTAATAAATAAATACACTTAATAAGAAACCGTTGAATCGTTGATAAATAAAGAAATTACTCAAATCTTAAATTATTCAAACATTTTACAGGAACAAAAACAATTCTGTTGAAAATGCGAATGAAATTAATCGGAATAAAAACTGACGAACTAAACGCTCTGGCTCTCGGTTCAAGTGCCGTTCGAATAAAAATCACTAGATGGACGCGCGCACGTATGTATTCAAAAATACATTCACCCACCTTACTACTACTGATTCTGTGTTTGACAGTACGCGCGTATTTCGCGGCTATCATCGAATTTGGCCGACGTTAACCGATGTTTAACGAAGCCTGCAAGTTCCGTGTGTGTTAAGTGTTCGTTGGTGTTCAGTTGGTGCGCCTCGACTGGGCAAAATCGCGTAAAATGGAAACAGAATTTCGTTGTGAGGTTGAGGTTGGCCGTTGAAAAAAGTGAACATGGGAAGGTCCAAGTTTCCCGGGAAGCCGCCGAAGACGGTCACCAGGAAACGGATCAAAGTTCTCGGCCAGCCCGAGACAGTCCAAACTGATTCGGTAACCGTCGCCGAGAACATCTACTACGGACTTTCCCTGTTCAACGAAACATTTGGTGACAACGAGAAGGTAATTCGTAGTTTACTTTCGTAATGAGTGTCCACTTGAAGGCGTCTAATTAAAGTGATGCGAAAAATGAAAGTTACTTAGTCTACAAACAACCGTATTTATTTTATAAGCATGATAGCTACCTATACGCCGCCGATTCGGTGGCCAGAAAAACTCGGGAGATTTGGCTGTATAACGAAGGTTAACCTATTGGAAGGGAATCGCAGCCTCGGAATGGCAGATGTGTATAATATGTACTGACGTATCGCTATAGCTTGAAAGTGTCAGTGACTTTCTGAAAGATACTGTTTCGTTCTTGTTTTTATTTTGTAAACAGTATTTATATTGTATGATTCTCTTTATCTTTCATTGTTTTTTCCACAGAACGAAAGTTCGATGTGTGTTATTATATTATATGTATAGTATTTCACGAAAAAAATGAATACAGAAAAATTTAACAAATATTATGTACATGTTAATACGAATAAATAATACTAATGTTTATATTCTTTTTCTGTAGGAACATCCACCATTCCATGGTTTTAGCACTAAAGAGGCTAATCTTTCCGTGTCGTACATCAAAACGCAACAACATGACACAGAAAATGCAACTGTTAAATCACCACCTGATGCTAAAGAGAATTCTGTATCAAAATCATCGAACGAACAAATCACAATCGCAGATGTTAAAAATTCTCCTTCGAATACTGAAACTAATGTAGAACCGTTATGCGATAAAATCAAGGACCCAACAGAGGACGTTAAGAAAGATGTAACTGTACTTAATTCGAAATGCGCTTCTAAATTTCATAGATCTAGAACTCGCAGAAGTTGCAAAAACATTAAGTTCTCGAATTTCATGAAAACGCCGGTTTTAAAATCGGTGAACAATATCTTGGATCAGCATCAGCGAACAAGACAGTTGCGTAATAGTACTGCAAAAAGGTTACTTCAGAGGGCAAAATCTAACGGTAACAATGTTCGCAATATCACAGCCCAATGCGGAGATAAACCGAATGCAGTAAGAAAATTTATTTTACCAGTCCGAAGCGCCCATTCGTCGAGAGTTATTAAGCCAAATAAAAGGTTTATCGAAGAATTAGAAGAGATTTCTGGCGTAGAGTCTAGCGAAAATGAAGTTGGTATGCACATGAAGAAAGCTAAATTTACGTTGAACAAGATTTGTAATCAGGATTCAAAATTAAAGGATGGAAATGTTAATAAGTCGTGTACAAAATTGAAAGATAAGGATGTAAGGAATAAGAGTAAGAAAGTAATTCAGCATACAAGCTCCGATGCCCAAACTGTATTACCGTGTGCAAAAACTTCTGAGAAATTAGCAGCTTCTGTACAAGACGCACAAATATCAAAAGTTAATAATATGGATATAAAGAGGACTAACGTATCGAATAAAAACAAAGTGATAAAAACTGCATCGAGCGAATCGAATAGTACTCAAGATTGTTCGCAAAATACAATTAGGAAAAGTCAAAATTTCAAATTAAACGTATCTAAAAGTCAAAAACCAGTTTCTGTTCCTACGAAAGTTCTTCCTGAATCCAATGTTCCAAGCTCAGAGTCTTCCAGGATTCAAACAAGATCAGGAACTCAAAGTGAAGTCACTGGTCTAGAAGTTCAAGCGAAATTCGACGATGCAACAAAAACAAAGGAAACTAGCGGAAAAAGTCAAGATAATTCTGATAATAGAGCTATAATTGCAGAGGGAAATTCAGATAATTTTGACACTGAAAGTACATTGTCCGAAAGTGGAAGTGAACATAGTAACCATACCGAAGATGAACAGTCGGAATGGACTGGAATGAAATTAAATGGCGGAAAAGTGATTTTAAGGAAGGCAAGATTAAAATTAGATAACAAGTGTGTCGGTGGAACTGAAGGACCCTTTTCGACAACAAATAATAATAATAATGTTACTGGTGGAAATACTAATTTGGGTATGTATCTAACTTCTTTTAACTCTTAGCACTCGATGATATTATTGTTTACATTATTAAATAAGTTAGTATCTAATCAATTACTCAACATTTAAGTATTCTTTGAGGTGTTCTATCAATTTCATATCCATGAAATAAACAAAAATCATATAGAATAAAATTACTCTAGCTAGGAAGAAATGTTTAATTTTCGAGTTAAAATAGCTCCGAGTGCAAAGGGTTAAATATACTTTTAACATTATAATTAGACAGCGGATTTTATGGTTTCATGATAGAAATAAGTAGGTACAACTTAAAGTGGAAGACTTCTACTTGGCTGCTGTTCATTGTAATCGATGTGAACAATTTTTATTTTGCACAAAAATCGGCAGTCTAATTATAATAAATACTTAACAAATTATAGAACAGCAATATTTTTACTTTGATGTTTCAGGATTAACAGGTACTATTAAGTGTGGTGTGTGCGGGGCTGTACGGTTTTACCGATTTGTGAAACAAGCCAGGAAATTTGGTATTCATAGTTGTGAATCTTGTCGGAAGTTTATTAGCAAAATGATCAAGCGACAAGCTTGTGCAAAATCTACGAATAATACTCTACCAGTTCTTCAATGCCATAAGGGAGATGGTTTATGCTTAGTTCCACCTGTTGTACGAAGTCAGCAATGGAATCTCATGAGATGTGTTTATAAAGCTAGGTGTCCGGCATGTTGGTTGAAAATGTGTTTAAAGTGTTACAACATTCCTTCCTCATTAAGAATGAGCTTAAATGCATTACTACCGCCGATGATGAGAGATCCTTTGAGTATTCCTTTATCATTGAGTCAACAAGATAACGATAGTCAAGGGCAAAAATTGATATCTTCGAAATTAGGTTGGCCTGCAGAAGACAGTTCTGAGAAGAACTTATTCAAGTCAGCTATGAATTGGAGAAACATGGAAATGGGTCAGAAAACCAGCTGTCAAGGCACCGGTGGTTTTCTGTATACAAAATTAGACAAATGTAAGTTACTAGCATGTTTTGCTTTAATAATTTTACTATGTAAGTATTGATATATGTATTCAACTATTGTATCTTTTCTATTTCTAGTCGACTCATCGCTAAATATGTCACCTAGTAAAAAGAGAAGAAAAAATAACAGGATAAAAGTAAGGAAGAAAATCAAAAATCCAATGTTCTCCTTACCGTCTATAAGCCAATGTCCACAACCCCTTAGACAGAGACTTGAATTAAAAGGGCCGAGAGTAAAACATGTTTGTCGAAGCGCAAGTGTTGCACTTGGTCAACCAATAGCTACTTTTCCTTCAGTAGAAGGGAAAGAAGATACGGAGAGCAATAAGCACATTCCGAAAACATTGAAGGAAAGTGATAGGTCGGAGAAGAAAGATTGTGCTAAAGAAAAAGAACCAGCGAAACAAAATGATGAAAATATTGTAAACCAGAATACTGTGAACGTAACCCAACAATCCAACCTGAAAAGGGGAAAATCTCAACAAAGCATTCTAACATCTAATTTTCAAGTGGTAAGCTGCGTAAAAAAAAAGCTATGCACATATAAAGTAAAATGCAACATTCATAAATATATTTTTCTCTCAACCTATAATTTTAAATTTTATATTTTTATAGGCACCTAAATCGAATAACGATTCGGTGCATACAGTGTCTATAGACTTCTGGGAACAGTATGATCCATCAGAAGTCGGTGCAAAAGGTTTTGCCCTGATTGGTTCAGAACTCTTTCATATTCCTGCTATTTGTTACCTTTGTGGAAGCGCTGGAAAGGAGCCAGTAAGTAATACGTTTATGTATATTAATATTTATGATTGTACATTGTAATGATCTTTCCAGCTGATCCATTGTCAGTGCTGTTGTGAGCCATATCATGCCTTTTGTTTGGAACCCAGTGAATGGAATGCTTGTGCCCAACCAAATTGGTGCTGTCCTCGGTGTACAATATGCCAATCCTGCCATCTAAGATCTGGTCCAAAATTGTCTTGCATTCGTTGTCGTCAATCATTTCATCATTCGTGTTTGTCGAAATCTGGTGTTAGTGCAAGACTTTATAATCCCGAAAGACCGTTTGTTTGTCAAACTTGTGTCAAGTGTAAAAGTTGTGGTAGTGAAGGAGTTAATGTTCACGTGGGCAACTTACCATTATGCTCCATGTGTTTTAAATTGCGTCAACAAGGAAACTATTGCCCTCTGTGTCAAAGGTGTTACAACGAAAATGATTTTGATACGAAGGTGAGTATAATATTTGTATACATACTATATTTCTCTCAACTTATAAATTTACAGGATGACAAGAAATAACGGAATTAATCATTTCTTATTATAATTCTGTCAAATCGACGAATTTTGAAAAACCAAATGATAACAACCATAACATAGACCTTTAGTATTCATATATTTAAGAAATTTCGAAGTGGCCACTCTTTGAGCCGATTCGGAGGCTCAAACGTGTTTTGAAATTTTCGGCTATGGGCCGCAGCTCTTCTGGCGTCATTCGGTCCCACACCCGGCGCAGAGATTTTTTCAGTGATTCGAAACTTTTATGGGGCTGAGCACAGGCCCTGGCCTCCAAAATCGACCAAACGCTGGAGTTCATGGAGTTGAGATCCGGTGAGTACGGCGGCCATTCCGCAGATGTGATGAAACCTGGAAAATGGGATTTGCTACGGTTTTCGTGGATCAAGGGGTAAAAATCAACCAAGAAGTGTATCGACGGGACATTCTCGGAGCTGTCGTACTTCTGTGGGTCCAACAGCACCTCGGCGATCCGGAATGGACGTTACAGCAGGATTCCGCGCCGGCCCACAGGGCGAAAACGACTCAGGAGTGGTGCCAAAGCCCATTTTCCAGGTTTCATCACATCTGTGGAATGGCCGCCGTACTCGCCGAATCTCAACCCGATGGACTACAGTGTGTGGTCGATTTTGGAGGCCAGGGCTTGTGCTCGGCCTCATAAAAATTTGGCGTCATTGAAAAAATCTCTGTACCAGGAGTGGGACCGAATGACGCCAGAAGAACTGCGGCCCATTGCCGAAAATTTCAAAACACGTTTGAGCCTCTGTATCGGCACGAAGGGTGGCCATTTCGAAACTTCTTAAATATATGAATACTAAAGGTCCATGTTATGGTTGTTATTATTTGGTTTTTCAAAATTCGTCGATTTGACAGAATTATAATAAGAAATGATTAACTCCGTTATTCCTTGTCACCCTGTATATAACACGCGTACGACGGCATTTATTCCGACATCACTTTTATTATAAGTGTATAGTTTTCCAATATATTTTTTCTTTTAGTGCTTCAAAGTGCTGTTTGTTAATTTAAAGATTTTATACTTTTCAGATGATGGAATGTAGCGAATGTTCTTATTGGGTGCACGCCCGTTGCGAAGGACTTTCAGATGAGCGGTATCAAATTCTTAGTTATTTACCTGATTCAATTGAATTCACATGCAGTCAATGTTCCTTGAATCCTAATTCAGTTTGGAGGAATGCTATAGAGGCTGAACTTAAAGCCGGTTTTATAGGAGTGATAAAATCATTAAGTAAAAATCGAAAAGCTTGTGCTGCTTTAAAATGGAGTCCACGAAAGGAATGTCTGTGCAGACCTATTCCGAACGTAAGGAAATTAGAGTTTTCAAATGAAAAGACAGATTTGAGTACAATCGGTAATAAAGAAATTCTTAATTCTGAAGAATCTGAAGAATCAAATAACGAGAAGTCTAAAGATTCAGAATCTGGTTCTAATAACTCAAAATCTGACACAACAAATAAAACAAACGACGATCAGCCTGCTGATTGTTCTAACAGAAGAGGTTTAAGACGACTTAGACAAAAGTTTCACCTTAAAGAATGCTCCGTTCGAGTTAAAAACTGTGCTTTAAAAGATAATCAAGACAGCGATAAAAAGGATTCGGTAGCTCAAGAAAATTCGAATAGTAATTCGAACGACACAGAATGTCATTGTTTGGACCAGCAAATCATTGTTAGACCTTCACCCACGTTAATGTCGGTGAAACGAAAAGTGAACAACAATGAATACAAAACATTATTACAGTTTCATGTTGATATGGGACATGTAATCAATGGCACTGGAACTAAAGAATTGATCGACGCTTATCATGCAATTTTGCAAGAGGTGTTTCCATGGTTTAGTCCGAAAAGTATTAAAAACACTAATGGTAAAGTTAACAACACATTAATTCCCACCAAGGATGATAGACAAGACGACAGTTCTCATGCGAAACTTGACGATTCTATATTAGAAGTATGGAAGGAAGAAGTAATGAAAGCGCCGAAAGCAATCGCGGCTAAAACGGCAAACTTGTACAACGTTCACGTTGAAGATAGTAGATCGTGTTGTTTGTGCAAAGGTTTAGGCGATGGTCAGGAAACAAAGGAAGGACGATTGTTGTATTGCGGACAAAATGAGTGGGTACATTCGAATTGTGCACTTTGGTCGAACGAAGTATTTGAAGAAATCGACGGTTCTTTGCAAAATGTTCATAGTGCTATCTCGAGAGGACGTTTAATTCGTTGCACCGAATGTGGAAAGAAAGGTGCGAGCGTTGGTTGTTGCGCGAAAAATTGCAGTAGTACCTATCACTACCCTTGTGCAAGAAACGTTGGACTTGCTTTAAATTATGACAAAACAGTATTTTGTTCTTTGCATTTGAACAACTGTTCGCATAAAACATTGCAAAACGAGAATGATTTTAGTTTAAGAAGGCCGGTGTATGTAGAACTGGATCGTAAGAAGAAAAAATATGCAGAGCCAAGTAAAGTAAAAGTTATGATAGGTTCCCTGATGATCGATTACTTAGGTACAGTTATACCAGAGTATTCTGACACAATTGAGAAAGTTATACCATGCGATTACAAATGTTCTCGATTATACTGGTCCACGGTGAATCCATTTAAAATTGTCAGATATTACATCAGAACGTATGTGCAAGTTTATGTACCAGAGATTTCTCCTGATCTAGAGAATAACATAACTATCGATCACTCTAAAGAACAAGAAAAAGAAGATCTGTTGAATATGCAGAAAACTGAATTTTTAGCTGTGAAACAAACATTAGATGCTCTGATTGATACAGTTTGTAACAAGGAAGTCGATGAGAACTTGGCAGAACAAAATAACACAGATCTTTTACCCCCAGAATTGAAAGAGGCCATATTCGAAGATCTGCCACATGATTTGTTAGATGGTATTTCCATGCAGGATATATTTCCTAAAATGTCGTACGAGGATTTTTTAGCAATGGATTTAAAAAATGATGGTACATTATTAACCGATTTATTTAAAGATGATATGCTAACAACATCCGAAGTCGATGAAATCATAAAACCACCGGAAAACAAGATTTCGAAAGTAGATCCTTCCTTGTTGGAGTTAGGAGCTCATAATGATCTTTGGGTACATCTGGAAACGAAAACTTCGGTTCAAGATTTAGTGGATGATTTGTTAAATTCGAAAAATCAAAAACGTGGAGGTAGAGAATTAAAAAGATCCAAGTCAGAGGTAATGTCGAATAGTCCGTTGGTTGTTGGAGGACAAAGACATCATCAACGATCTTGTAGCTTAACTTGGAGTTGTAAATTAGACAGCACGTATGGTCCCAGTATAAAAAGGAGGAAGTTATCGAGGAACTCGAGTATGACGAAATCTAGCGAAACAAGCGTAATGGTATTAGATTCACAAAATGAACGTCCACCCACTTTGCACGAGTTAAGAATTCCAGATGGTATTATGGTTACTGTGGGCAGAGCGAACACGCCTAACATCTTATCTGATTCCGTGAGGGAATTGAAGTATTGTATTGAAGATGCAAGTGGTATTAATCGTCGTGTACTCTCTACAAGTCGTGAAGATGGGAAAGAACATAAGCGACTATTCTGGCATACAAGACAACAGCCGCGAATATTACAAGTCGATGGGACTGTAGATCCAAGCAGTGCTAGCGAATGCAGTTCACCGGAATATAATATCGAAGAGAAAACGGCAAGAGTACGTGTGCCAGAACCCTTGTCCATCCCACAATTAGATGGTATCAACGATGAATCCTCTTGCGATAGTAATGAATTTAGTTTGTCCACTGAAAAAGATTCCAACTCCTCTACAAAAACGTCGAACAACATTTTACGATCAAAACGAATATATGGGTTCCTTAGATCACACTTGGCCAAAAATAATGAGAAATCGCAGAAAAGCACAATTCATTTGTTCAAAGAGAATAATTTGAAGCTAAATTTAGAAATTCCGCAATTAGACGGTGCCGATGATATTTCCAGTGACGACGAATGCATATCACCGCAACTTGTAGAAAGTGAAAAGATCAACGTTACCTCTCAGTGTGACGCGCCGCTTGATCATATAGATCGTCCGGTAACTTGCAAACGATGTCGTTGTACCTACAGAACTCAAGATAGTTATAATAGACACTTGACACACTGTGATATCATGATTACAAGCGACAGTGATTCGGAAACCATGGATAATAAATTGGCATCGCCTGATTCTAGATTTTCTCCGAGCGTTGGTTCTGTGTCTCCACAATTTATAACGCTATCACCTTCGGAGGGACACACCCTTTCTTCCGACTATCCAGACATGCAAGCTACATCTCCTCTAGAAGCCTCTGTACCGTCTCCTCATCCGGCAATTCAAATTGAACCAATTGCACAAGCGATTATTACACCGCAAATTCATACGCATGCCACTGTGGAAACTGTGCATCAAACAGTATTAACATCCAACGATATGATTGTACAAACGCAATACACTAGAACAACAACCACATTACCAAACGCTACAGTATTACCTCAGGAGAGTACTGTTCAAATAACAGAAATCACAGATCCGCCATCTGTTACAAGTGATTCTAGTATTACACAGAATATTATTAACACACCAGTGAACTCTCCTGATGGCGCAAGTTCTCAAACCGTTCCAAGTCCGCAAGTATCGCCGACGTTTTCTTCAACCGGTGTACAAACTGCAAATAACGAATCGCAAGCGACGAGTGTTCAATCAACGAAATTAGTAAAGTCAAGAAGTCCAAGAGCACCAAAGTCTCGAGCAAAAGGAGTTAAAACACAAATTGTGAAGAATACCGCGCAGCCTCATAACGGACATTCTAGATTTCAACCAATGCAGAATAATACTCCGGTTATACAGCTGCAACAAGCTCAAAGAGCAAGTGGGCCAACAGTAATATTACAGCAGGTAGCGCCGCCTGGTATTATGTCCGCGTATGTGGAAACGTTGCAACAACAATCTGGACAAAATTTTCAGTATCTAACAACAATTGGTGGGCAACACGAAGCAGCATTTAAGCCTCAATTCATAACAACTAATCATTTAGTTCCTGGCGCATACATACAAGCACCGTCTGATAATTTATTAGCATTACAAAACGGAGGTATCTCGATATTACCAGGTGTACAAATTGCCCAAACTCAACCAACGGTTTTAGGAACAATTATACAACAACAACCTAGTGCAATTCAGTGTGGAGTTATATCGTCTGAACAACTACTGTTAAGTTCAACCCCGACGTTGGAAATGTTCACAGACTCGACTGGCAGTATGTTTCTTTCAAATCAACCAATGTATTACGGTTTAGAAACTATCGTGAGCAACACAGTAATGTCTTCCAGTCAATTCATGACTGGCACAGTACCACAGGTGTTGGCAAGTAGTTACCAGACAACGACGCAAGTTTTTCAAGCCTCCAAGCTCATGGAACCTATTGTGGATGTTCAGACCGTTCCAGGCGTTCCGACTGTAACGGCAGTACAGGCAGTGCAAAATGTACCCGGAGTACCTGCGGTGCCCAGCGTACCTAATGTTGCTAACGTGCCCAGTGTACCCAATATTCCCAATGTACCCAATATGGGTAGTATACCGAATGTATCCAGTGTACCCAATGTTCCGAATGTACCCGCAATACCAACTATACCGACAGTTCCCTCTGTATCCAATATAACAAACATAACAAATATACCCACTGTATCCAATATACCAACAATACCCAAAGTACCCACTATACCTAATGCATCTAGCATACCTACTATACGCAATGTACCTAGTGCATCTAGCATACCTAGTGCATCTACCGTACCTAGTACATCTAACGTACCTAGCGTACTTGGTATACCCAATGTACCTACTGCACCTAGCATACCTGGTATACCTACTGTACCTAGTGTATCAAATATGTCAAATATACCTAGCACACCTGCTGCTTTACCTAGTACACCTAGTGTGCCTAGTATTCCTGCAGTACCTACCATTCAAAATGTATCCAATATTTCCACGCTGCAATCCAATGTACAATCTATGGGAAATATTCCAAACATACCTGCTGCGGTACCCAGTGGATATGTGGTAGTAAACCAGTCAACACCTATAGCAGAACCGATTGCACCGCCGCAAATTAATATATCTGCAACGTCTGAACAAAACTTTGCATCGACCACATGCAATAGCATATTGCCTGTATCATGTCAGAGTGTTGAACCAATGACATCGATACAGCCACCAGATACATGTCCATCTGAGCCTCAGATTGTAACAAACGTGACATCATCTCCAAAGCTGTTGCAAAACTCGATACCAACAATACCAAGGGTAGCTGTACGCCCAAGTCCAGTCTCTAACTCGACACAGCTAAATAACGGACCATGGAAAATGACAGAACCACTATTTGGTACGGAGCAAGTAATGAACAACTGTGTTAGACCGTATTTTGACTCGAAGCATGTATCAGAGAATACCAATATGATAAAATCTAGCATATCATCTAAAATACTCCCCTTACCTAATCACTGTATAACTCAAAGGGATATAATTGTAAATAAGTTAAATCATGATGTAAATAATGTGCATAATAATTATATTAGTGCTGTACCGAATTCTAACAATATTAATATAAGTGTAAGTAATAACCCAGTTATCACTAGTTCGACTGTACAAAATAAAATTACGATGTCTACGAGCAATGTACCGACAAGTCGACCGATGAATAGAGTATTACCTATGCAAGCCGTAACTCCGAAACAAGATACGATGAAAGTAACACCAAAAACTGAGATAATAGAAGAGCCAACGAAACCAGTGATTAAACCAGCAGAACCGGAACCAAAACAAGAACTGGTGGAATCGAAAAAGCAAATCGTCGAGGACATAGCACCAACAGAGAAAAATCCCGAAACGACTATGAACGAAATGAATGAAACTCTGAAGCTGAATACTGAAACAATCGAGAAAGTAAAGGAAAATATCAAGTTAGAACTAGATAAAGAGAAATTACAGAACGCCTCGTTGAAGATAGTATTACAGAAGCAGCTACAAGACGGTTCTTACAAAATTACACACAACATGAAGACAGTTGCACAGAATAAAAAATCTCCACAAGTAACGTCCGTAGAAATATTACCATCGAAGCAAGTACCTCCTCAGATAGCCTCCTTGCAATTGCTACCAATAAAAACGTTCACATTGAAAGCGAACAAAATTGATGAAAAAGTGAGACCAATAGATAACAACAAGTTTAATCTGTTGAAAACGAAGACTCCACCAGTTGCTGTCAAGAAGCCAAGAATCATAAGCAAATCAATTAAATCTGTTCCACCAAACTTACAAAACACACAAACGCATAAGTCTCCTGTGAAAGGACCGACACTAATGTACGAAATAAAGTCGCAAGATGGATTCTCTCACACCGCTTCCTCAATGGCCGAAGTATGGGAGACCGTATTTCAAGCAGTACAGAACGCTAGGAAGGCTCATAATTTACCACCGTTGCCTCATAATCCTCTTGTTGAAAATTTGGGCTTGGAAAACAATGCCACGGTATATCTAGTGGAACAGTTGTCAGACGTGAACAGGTGTACTAAATACAAACCGAAGTTCCATAGTCTAGCGCCACCTAAAACAGGAGATGTGGAAAGTGATTTACCAAAAGCGTGCGACAATGGTGCTGCTCGCGCAGAACCATTTAATGGACGGAAAGTTCATGACATGTTTAGTTGGTTAGCGTCCAGGCACAGGCAGCAACCAAAAATGATAGCCATTTCAGAAGCCGAGTCCAGGTAAAATTGAATTTTATTAGTAATATGCAGCAGACGAAATTTAATAATATATGTACAATGTGTCTAAATTTTTGTTCTTTTTATAGACGGGTGGCAAGTACAAACTTGCCAATGGCAATGCGATTTAGGATACTTAAAGAAACGTCGAAAGAATCGGTTGGTGTTTACCATTCTCATATACATGGAAGAGGTTTATTTTGCTTAAGAGATATTGAAGCCGGAGAGATGGTTATTGAGTATGCTGGCGAGGTACGTAAGATCACGAAAAAATTCTTAAAGAATAATACAATCAAACCTCGATAACTCGAAAACTTCTATAAGATGAAAATTTTGTTCATTCCCTTCTGCTACTGCTGCACTTTAAAAACCTCTCTAAGAGGTAGAGCACTAAAAAAACTCTGTAAGAATCGCATAGTGAAAATCGAAAAGTAAAAAAAAAGTTGAAATTTGTTGGACAGTGTAATTAATAATAAATAACTCATCTCCAAAAATTCAACTTTTCCTTCTTTGAAACTGTTACAATCAGCAAATTATTAACCCTTTGCATTCGGAATTATTTTAACACGAAAACTAAACATTTCTTCTGGCCTAGAATATTTCCATTCTGTATGACTTCTTTAATTTCATGCACATTAAACTGATGCAATTTACTCGTGCAATACTCAAATGTTTAGTAATTTATTTGATACAAAATAATTTCATAACTTAACAATTATTTTACGTTACTGAAATAGCAATATTTATACAGTGGTGCCTGGTGCCTCAGAGTATGGTAAACCTCTCATACTCGAAGACTTCGATAAGTCGATACTTCTATTCCTTGAGATTCGAGTTATTGAGGTTCGACTGTCTAATGTTTCGAATACTGTCGTTATGTATTTTAATTTTATTCATTGTTTCGTGAATGTTACCAGGTGATTCGAGCCTCTTTGACCGACAAACGAGAAAAATACTATGACAGTAAAAATATTGGGTGTTATATGTTTAAAATCGACGACCACTTAGTTGTTGACGCTACAATGAAGGGAAATGCAGCGAGATTTATAAATCACTCATGCGAGGTATGTATTTAATAATTATTTATTTTCTTGTAACTTTCCAAATAGTATTATCGTAAAAATTTCTGGTAATGTTTCTCATTTTATAACTGTTTTGAATTTAAATATATTATTCAATATTTCTTCTATAGATAATGTTATCATGTTGAAAAAAGTACAGTCTATATTAAATTTCTGCTTTGCTATGTTTCACTCATTTACAGTTATTATAAATGCACGGAACTCACAAACTGATTATGAAACATACATATAATGTATCTACGTTAAATAGAAGTACATAATTTTTAATATAAATTGAGTATACACACATATTTTAATACACTAAACTATCATAGTCAGGAAGAAATTAACCGCTCACAGAATAAATTATGATGAAATTTTTCAATTTTAATACTTCATTAATTGATATATTAATAATTATATCTATTTTCTAAATAACTCTATATAAAATATTTTTTCGTTTTTATATCTGAAACTTAGTCACTCTAGAAAATTACAGAAAAAGTCAGATGTTTAAACAATATTTGACAAATTTTGATTTTTTTGCAATTATTAATTGTTTATACATTTTTATAAAAACTCTATGAATCAAAATAGGAGGAGATACGTGTTTTTTTAAATTGCTTTAGGCTTCATCACATAACAATAATTATTATAATATTTCTTCATGTCATGCGGAGAGAAGCGTTGGGCTTGTTTTGTAGGTGACAATATAAATGTTTACAATATTTCGAATACATATAATACTACAGAGTCATTCTATGCGAATTTTGTTTAAATTTGAATACATATGTCGTAGTCTCTGGTGATATACATATAAACGTATCTCAAAAGGATTTTTCGTAATTTCACGTAATCTTAAAAACTGTTCGTTTTACAGATCTGTAAAATAGAGTGTTAACGTTTTTTCATTAAATTATAACGGCTGAATTATTGTAAATGGTTCGCCGTCTAAGGGTTAAATAGTATAAACAATTCAAAGATATTGTTTGCTTTAAAAGGGTGCGCAAGAACGAAACTGGTTCCTCTGGTGGGGACATGTCACTCGTAGGAGAGACAAAAACAGAGGGATAACCAAGCAGCTTGATTTTTCGATGTACTTGCAATAACTTTGTGAGCTAAGAAGCAATATTATTTGATAATTTTTGTGTTGAAATATTCTCTGTATTATTCCGCATCTTCGTACAGGGCCCTTTTCTGCAACTTGGCTCTTGAAACTTTATAAACAATAAAAGTGTACGTTTTTATAGAAGAAATTTTTTTCTGTACACTTTTTCCAAAAAAGGGCTCTGTACGAAGATGCGGAATAATACAGGTAATATTTCAACAAAAATTATCAAAAAATATTGCTTCTTCGCTTCACAAAGTTGTTGCAAGTTCATCGGAAAATCAAGCTGCTTTGTTATATCTCTCTGCCTTTGTCTCTCCTGCGAGTGACATATCTCCCCCCTCTGACCCTTGTCTTCATTCGTAGTTCACTTCTACGCCGATAGAGGGGCATCAGTTTCGTTCCTACGCACTCCTAATTATGTAAAATGAGAGAAAAATGTGGAAGGATCTGTAACTTTGAAATTGTATTGCAGCCAAATTGTTACTCGCGAGTGGTGGACATCTTAGGTAAGAAGCACATTTTAATTTTCGCTCTCCGCCGCATTATCCAAGGAGAGGAATTAACGTACGACTACAAATTTCCCTTCGAGGATATCAAGATTCCATGTACCTGCGGCTCCCGCAGATGTCGTAAATACCTCAATTGAGACTGCATATACAGCTACCGTAAGCAGCCGATAGCCGCAGCAAACCACTTGTGCTATAATTACTCGCGCTTCGGAATAGGATTCATTTTATTAAACGTTATTCATTTAATCATCAAACTATTTTCAGAGATTGCAGCTTTTTATTACTATAAAGGAAATAGATATACATTTAATGCGAACGAGAAAAGGAAAACACACAAAATGTTAGAAAGGCCAGATATAGTACACGAGACATCGCGTTATGACAATGTTACTTTAAACAGCTACACTTCGTAGTTGATTTAAGGGGGTTTACTTATAGCAATAAATAATTGGTCATGCCCTGCTTTCGTATCCGACGGGTCACGGCGCCGCACAGTGGGTCGAAACGCGAAAAACGCGGACAAAAATCATTTTTGAAGCTGCTTCTAAGTTTTAATTAATAAAAATGGTACAGTTTTATAGATTTTTAGGTGTTGAAGTCATTCAAATTAATCAATTTATTTTGATTTTGCTTCATTCCAAACCCATAAAAGTTATATGTAAATGCTTGTTCGTTGCGAAAAGGCCTGGGGTTTGAGTTCGCAACGAGCGAATAGGGAAGCCTTTTTTGATTTATGACTGTGTCTAGATACACGCCGACCGCGCCGAGCGGGACTTCAATAGAGAGCCGAACATAGAGAAGGACAGAGTGAAATACGGATCGCGTGACCGAAGCGTGTCGCCGTCGCCGGCACAATTTAAAGGCCCGCGAGTTCTTACAATGTATGTAATGACAGTGATGGAATTGTTCATTTTCCATTAGGCTTTTATGGGACTTTCACTAACTCATTTCTGGTATTTTTCTGATTAAAATGATGCCAAACACGATATAATTTGGCCAATATTTAGTGGTTTAATCGACGACGAAAGTTTCGAACGCAACGAAGAAGAGCGTATGGGAAAGAAAGAGACGCGGACAGTCGTCGCCGTCCTGCGGAGCGACTCGGGGCCGACTCGGCGTTGACAGGCAGTGGAGTGGATAGGCACGTCGCAACGAGCGCATAGTAGATTCTTCGCAACGAACGAGCATTTACTGTAAATGAAACGATATTCGAAAAAATTCAAGATAAGCTGAAATTATGAATTTTTATTGAACTTCAGCATTTAATTGTGAGATACAGATGTGGAATTTTGGAAAATGAAATGCAGAAAATGATGCCTCATTTATCAACTAACAAGTTAATAATACAATTTTACATTTTTCGATTAGTCAGAAAAATGATTTTTGTCCGCGTTTTTCGCGTTTCGACCTACTGTGCGCCGCATCGCACCGAGACTCATGAAAGTGTTACTTTTATCCACGCCTGTGCTTTCACGCACGTCTTCTAGACTCTACTTATTATCTACTATTGAGGCTTAAATGTTCAAGTTATCGTCACTTTACACTAAACCGGAAATCAACGAATACACTCGTATATGGAGGAAACTATTCTACGTTCGGTTAAACTATTCTTGCATTATTTCTTACTATTGGTGTCTTTCAGTAATATAATTACTGTCTCGTGGCGCGTTCAGGACAGCCATTGTTTCCCACGCGTAACGTTACGAATCCTCAAAGTTTAGTTCAAGCAGAGTTGCCAGATCAAGGGAATTGACTCGAATTGAGGGGGAAAAGTGCCAGTACCAGATTAGTCACGTGACATTGTGACACGTGTATTGCTGGGCAGCGAATGAGTCTGATCCGTCACGATCCGTCACGCTCCGAGGTGAAACGCTATTCGAGTAACCTTTTCGGTCGTGCGGTCTTTTGCACACAGTATTGGTATGTTTTTTTAACTTTTTAACTTGCTTTATATTTGTAGTAGTGTTTTGCGATAAAGCGACGACCTTATTAGGAACGGAAAAACAATATTAATGAAAATGCAGGTAAAAGATGTTTTATCTAAACACATCGGAGGTTAAACACTCTCCAATTACATTTTAATCATTAGCATTCACTTCAAGTTTTAATCATTCTCGCCGATTCTTCCTTCCCACAGACACAGAAGGTAGAGTTTCGTCAATTCTACTTACGATTGGACCAATGGATAGAGAATGATGAAATTAAAAGAATAATGTACAGCTAAAGTCGACGTACTTAGAGAAGCACTAACGTTCTCTATGACCGTTCCTTATCTCCACTGATGCGCGGAAACATTGTAACGATACACTTTGAATATATGTGTTAATTGTATAAAAAGAGAACGGTCATCGCGAACGAAAAGCACAGAATTATCAAACGACAACGGTAATTCTGTATTTTATGCGAGACGAAATTTAGTGTAAAGTGGACGACGAACTTCGTGACATTTCATGTCTGCTGTAGGGCCAGATTTCAAATGTTCTTGTAAAATATGTAATTGTTAGATTAGACATTGTCTTGATGTAAGTATAGCTACCAGTTTAAGTTAATGAAATATAGCCGTTAAGGAAAAATGCGCGCGCGCGTGAGAGGGGGGGGGGAGAATGGCAAGATGAAACAGTCTCCTCGTTGTAGGATACTGTTGGAAGGTGTACCTACTTTGGCAGACATTGATGATATTCTTTAAGTCTTATTGTATTTTAAAAAATATGAAAAAAATAGAGAGAAAACGAACGGGAAACGAGAACTTGCTTCCTGACGAAATTGAAGTCTGTTCGTTCCTTTTCATTTATTAGTTTTTGGGACGTAGCGCTGTAATGAATTATGCAACGGGGCCGACTGCCGTGATGTCCCGACACGAACCGTCATGCGTGCAGTCCGGAGGCATTATCTCATCCGCGTTCAGCAAAAGAACATTTTTATCCCGACCATACTCCGGGGTTGCTATTATGCTAGAAGAACGCTCGATGACGGTCTTTCTTAAATGTTAGAGCAATAGATTTTATTCGCAGCTCTAAGAACAACATAGTCCATGTCATTGCACCGCGTTGGTTTCATGACGGTAGGCAGATGCACGATACCAGAGTTGGGCAGAAACTAATCTGATCAGTATATGTACTGCGTATTTTTATGGAAAATAAACATTCATTTCCATTCTTAATAGCTTTAATAGGCTGGAAATAATGTAACAATGCGATTCACTTCTCCGCATATATTTATCGTTTTGTATTCTACTTAGTCACTTTTGTAAACACACGATGCGTTTACTGATTAATGATTAACGATTATAAATAATGTGAAATCATGTTCGCGATTACGATTACTAAGTAATTCGTTGTATCACGATTAACGAATAACTTAGCAATCAAAGTAGATGTAATCATTGGTCATGATTAACTCGGTAATTATTAATCATGAGATGATTACTTTTTTTTGTATTATGATTCATTGAAGAATTTCGTATCGTGGTAGTTGCAATAATTAGCCAACTGATTCCACGAAGAGACGATCGATCAATTTTGTACATATAATTGCACGTAACGTTGATTTCAGTAAAAGATCAATTAATCATTCATTCCGTGATTACAAATTATTGATTAGCGATGTTTATTATTATGAATACTTTTCGTAATCGGTTACAAAAGTAACCGCAAAATAATTTTATTACTGCCCAACTCTGCAAGATACCGTCAAGTTGCAATATTCCAATTGCATTTGCGATGCGCTTTATAGGTTCGGGCATTACATAGTGTAATAGGGCGGGCGGCACACTTTAACAAGTGTATCGTCAAGACTGTATTCGTGCACTCGATTTGCATTTCACATGGGCAATGGATAATTTTCATTCTAAACGTCGAATACACACTTGGAACGATAGCATCCTTGCAGTTGTCGAAAAGCAGCGTAAAAATGTCAAGTTCTCTGAATACAGTAGTGCATACAGTAGAACTCCGTTTACGTGAACCTGGGAGACAAGTTGGTTCACATAATAAGTCCACGTCTCCCACTACCGATTATGAATTTTCATTTAACACTAACCGTACCACGACCGTACAAATGACCGCTTTCTCATTGTTTATTTTTTAATTATTAAAATTACAAAGATGCTTTCATTAGAAATTATTTAATCAAATTTATTCGAACATGTACTATTGTAAAAATTGTGAAGAATCTAAATAAATTCAATCTTGTAATTTTTATAAAACAATATATACATATATTAGACACATTTTGTACCGAGTTCACGTTCATGTTAGAGGCTTTCGCTCAGCCAGAGTTCAGTAAACCAGGCGCTGTTAAAATTGATTTCATATAAACGGAGTTGCATTGTAATTAAGCGTCCCCAATGATGTTTAAGTGTTAAGGGATGCTTAAGTGTGCGCTACTGTCCAGGATGATTCACTGGATGGGATAAAAGGTGTGCGAGGAAAAGGGAATATGTGTACACGTACACAGCTTGTTCTCTTCGCCAACATTTCAATGTACATATGTACCTCCCAGTGAATACCCTGTAGTTTGTCGCAATTATCGCAACCAAAGTTTGAAATTCTCCAAGCCTATCAAATCCGTATTCCGTATTAGAAAGTCCGGTAGCCTGATGTTGGCTTTAGACAGCATCGTGCACTGCATAGTATCTTGATTATTATTAATTCTGTGTTCTTCCATGCGTTATTTAGTGTACGCTTGTCGTAATTTAGAGCCGCGAGTAAACGTCCATGCCCGATCCAATAGGGGTGTACCAGTGCATCTGTTTGCTCGTGATGATAGGCGGTCTTTGGGACAGAATCAATACCCTAAAATTGCTTCGTTCCTTTCAAATGGAGAATTACATACGCGCAATATTATTTCGATATGTTCTCTGTCTCCTTTTTTTTTATAGATTTTTAAACATTGCACCCATACGTTTGTGCTTCCGCCTTGCCAATAATACAATATTAATATGATTACTTTATTTTTATATTTAAAAAAAAGCCGCTGGAGAGAAAGAAACGAACTGCGAGAGGGAAAGAGAGAGAGGGAAAAAGTTTTTATTTTACAGAAACTCCAGAGAAACCGCTACGAATCGAATGAGATCATTGTAAACGAGGTTTCTGTCCAAAAAAGAATTTTACGAATTGTAAAAAAAGAAACGAAAAGTATGAAATATCATAATGACCGATTACGTTGATGAAAGATGTAAATGGGGGGAGGGTGGGGGGGAAAGAAAAATGATCAGGTCATTGTCTCGAGGAAACTTTTCTAGAGCACGCGCCTAGAAAATGTTTGTGATATTTTCCCACAGTGGGAAAAATTATAAATGTTCTTTATAGGAATATATTTCAGACTTCACGGATATTACTTGGTCCGTAAGAAAAAAAAAAGAGAGAAAAGAATAGAAAAGACGAAGAGACGAAAACACCTTTCTGTGAAATGCAGTTTTGCCTTACCTTTAAATGTACCTACGCTTTAACCCGGTGATAGATTTTAGATGTACCCCGATGACTTATATTCAAACTGAAGACAAACTGTAATTGCGTCTATGCATCGATTAAGCTATGATAAAGTATTTTAGTCCGATTAATCAATTTCTGCCGAGGTGGTTGTCCCTTTAAAATTTGGTGCTCCGTGGACACCGTTAAGTGCACTTTACAATGAAAAAATGGCCTAGAGTAAGAGATAGTAGACGGCAGCGGAGAAAGAGTTTGATAATAATAAGAAATGCGTTATACGAAGAATATTGATCGCGGATTATTTAAAGAGGTAATATAAAGAATAAATGATGGCAGGAACATTATTTGAGCACGCGAGCAGCGTTCGTCGGTCGTGCGACAATTTTAATCGGCCTGGTTTGGTACAAAATGCATATGCTGATTTGTAAAAAGTTATTGTGAAAAAAAAGAAAAAATACGAGAAGGGGGAAAAGAAAAAATAATGGAAACTTGTTCTGGTCACGAGAAATTGCCATTTTTTTTTAGGTACTTTGAGAATCTTCTTTCTTTCTTTCTTTCTGTTCTAATATTACGATTACCAATAATGAGATAACTATTATTGGAAGATGAATATTGTTAATATAATGATAATTAATTTTAATCTGTATAAAAGCAAAAGGTAATAATGACATATAAGAAAAAAAAGGTAATTTACTTGAAAATATAATAGCAATGTTAGATATTTTATTGATATTTATTACTTTATGAGTGACGGTTCTAGGGTCAACGAGAGAAAAAATAACTAATTAAATTAAATAAAACAAAAAATGATTTAGAGCATGGTGCACACGATGGTCTAATATTGTTGAGATGAATTAACGAACGTCAGCTTTTGCCTTTTTTAAACGGAGGAAAAAGAAAGCATCCCCTTTCTGCTCGATGAACGCATTATATTCTCATCATTGTTATATCACCACTAGTTAAACGGGGATTATGAAATATATGATGTATTTGATGTATATATACTTTGTACTCCCATCGCAGATTAATATCCGTGGTGATTGTAACAATAGTCTGAACTGAAATGTATTTACATGTGTCCGTAAGCGAATTAAGTACATACACCGTTTCTTCATTATTTTTTTATTTATATAAAGAGTAAAACAAGGCACGCGAAATATATATATATATATATATATATATATATATATATATATATGTCTATGCTCTGAAAAGAGGATACGAGATAGTTTTCAGCGGTATAGAAACCACGCATACGTTTTTAATTAATACACGTTTGTCCGAGAAATTTCAAAAGAATCTGTCGAACGCTTTTTAAACGTATCTCTTTGTTTCTTTTAAAATACGATCCCCTAACTCGCGGAGTCTATACGAGCTCCTTAGTATTACGCATTCAGTCTTCATTATTATCATTATTATTATTACAATTAATTATAATCTATACGAGACGATATAGCATAATACATCACCACTCATACTTGTGCACCGCTTGTTTACTACACCCATCAGCGCACCATCCTTATTTTTTTTCTTAGACAGAGAGAGAGAGAAAAGCGAAAAAAACCCGAAAAAACGTGATTCGTGTGTGAGAAAGAGCAAAAAAATAAATTACTATCGACGTTAGAAAAATATACAAGTGTAACACGACTTCAAACTTCGATCATGTATATGTATACCTCGAGATATAAATTTGTTTTAGATAATGGAAGTGTTTAGACATCTAACTAGTTTGGTGTGATAAAATGAAATGAGTGGTTAAGTTATTCCACGGAACTGTACCGGTGCTCGTTATTACTTCGTACGACGATTTCAGAGCATCGCAGCGTTGCGTCCTCTTTTATCCCAAGAGCTTCGTGTCTTCAAGGTTCTTTCGGTTCTCCGTTTTATTCGTAATAAAGAAAACTCTTAAGGAATTAAGGATTAAAATTGTAAAACGCTTTTTAACAAAAAAGAAATGGAACACATACACACACATATACATGTATAAAAGGAAAAAACAAAACAAAAAGGAACACTCCTATTCTAATGTTTAAAGGAAACGTAGAATTTTGAATATTGTACTTATTTAATGATGGAGGGGTGAAAAAAAATACTATTGATAAATTTAATGAAGAAAAAAAAATGGTATGAAAAGAAAATTGAAAAAATTGTCTGTGATTATCAGTCATAATAATCTTTAGGTCGACATATTTTTTAGAGAATATTTTTTAGCAAATTACAAAATTTATGATATACTCCTATTATTGATATAATATTGGATCGGACACGCTACGCATAATATTTAAAAATGGAGGAAAGGAAAAAAATGTGAAAGAAAAAATAAAAATTTGAAACTGTAAAAGTTGCAAACTGTTTAATAGAATTATACATAGTTGAGATCGATGGCTGTTGTAAAATATTCTGTGTTTGGACAAATAATTATTGAAACTATTTATAATAACTACTAACGAGGTACGATTATATATTATTGTATCGCATACCGTATAGTAGCGTTTTTATCTATTTTGCGTTCGCATAATTCATCCAAATAGATTAAAGAGAAAACGAAGAGAGAGAGAGAAAGATAGAAATAGAGGGAGAGAGTGTGTGCGAGAGAGAAAGAGAGAGAGAATTGACGACGAACTCGTACCGAGTTGCGCACGGTGTACAGGACGAAAATAAGAAAATCATATGACGAATGTAAAAAAATGAAACCGAAGAGACGCTGCGGGCAAATGGGACGTACATACTGTACGCGTTCAGCGTGTAAAGTATCGTTATAAATCTATCTACTTATTGTAGGAAACTTATGAAAAGTAATTGTAATAATTACATTAACCAGATGATATGCGTACCGCATAGGAGACACATAACCGCTTTCATTTCACACACCACACCACACCT
This sequence comes from Lasioglossum baleicum, assembly GCF_051020765.1. Lineage (NCBI taxonomy): Eukaryota > Metazoa > Arthropoda > Insecta > Hymenoptera > Halictidae > Lasioglossum > Lasioglossum baleicum. The sequence continues at coordinate 4,594,896 of NW_027469081.1, read as the reverse complement.
ACACACCCACGTCGGTCTACGTCTACATACATACATATATATACAGAAAAAGAGTAGGCACACTATATAACACATACACACATATACACAACCGTACGCTCATGTTTTATATTTAAATGTTTTGTTAGTATTATATGAGAAATTAACAAAATAAAAACACAAATGGAAATATCATATTTCCCGTGCTGTGTGTGTGTGTGTGTGAAAAAGTATCCCATATACATATTATACAAGGTGTCCCATGTATCCGGGGCGAAATGTGCTTCCGAAACCGATGGAGCTCGAAATCAAAATTCATAAGTTAAAATCGAACGTAATTGGATCATGCATAGTGCGATCAAGTGCTTTTTTTGTATCGGTATAGCTAAACAATTTAAATACAGCTAAAAAATTTAGTTAGTATCCCAAATTTTTTGTTGTTTAGTACAGTTTATGCAAGAAATTAATGAGGTAAACTATTATGCTTCCATTGACAATAATTATAATAAAGTCGTTGGTCTCAAAGTTAGTTTGAATTTTTCGTTCACAAATAATAAAGACTTCGTTAACGACTGAATCTCAAATTAAGGTACATCCTCAAGGGTAAGGATTTTTAGGTTCTAATGATTAGAAATTGTTTAAACTGATTCCTTGTAGCCTAACACAATGAAGGGCGAGAATATAAAATCTCCAATAAAATCTGTACTCCGGAAAATTGACTAGGAATGGAGATTAGAACTGAGCCATTAGAATGGAGATATTAAAAACGAGTAAATATTTGTAGCAATAAATGCTCAGAATAAATACGAGGTTCGTATAATAATTTCGGCTGTATCGGTGCATAGAAATGCATAAAAGTGTAGCGTTGCACGAGACACTCGATCTTGACTGATACTATCTTTATCTACTTGGAAGGATTCGACAGTGTGACGTAGCCAGAGTCGTCAGATGAAGGAAGGGAGCACGAATTGAGGGGAAAACATTATCCCCTCTCTGTCAGTACCGGATTAGTCACGTGACATTGTGATACCTGCGCAACCTTAGACCATATATACTTATAGACCCGGCAAAATGGTGAACAGAGCGATATAAAAGCAAAGTATACAAGTATATTTATGCATTATTTAATGAACATTTGGAAAAACGATGCAAACTTGTTGTATAAAAAATTATAAGAAACGACAAAATCGTGATCCGAATATGTCTTTTCACAAGTAAGTATTTTATACTTAATATCACATATATATGTATATTGTTCTTACTATTCTTTTTTTTTAATAAAGTAAGATATGAGTAAATAAATACAGATTTTATATTCTCAATATCTACAACAACGACAAAATGAGTTAAGATTAAGAGGGAAAAATTACAATTTTTCATGATTTTCGGCCTTATAACTGCCATTTTCACCACTTTCAATCGTTTATAATTCGTAAACCAATTAACCAATTTCAATGAAATTTTCAGAACGTATATAATTTATACGAGTTTACAAAACACATCTTTGAAATTTTCGTTATTGGCCCAGCTAAAAATGTTGTAAAAATCAATTTTTACTATTGATTTCACAATTCCAACCAAATGCATTTTTTCAGCATGTCTATTATACGTCATTTGCAAAACTAATTCTTCTAGCTTTACAGAGAAGTCGTTTGTCCATAAAAAAAAGCTATTCTGATTTAAAGTGTGATCAATTATGCTCCTAACTGTGTATAAGTATATGTGGTCATAGTGCGCGACAGAGAAGAAGCCAGTCACGTGATCGGGCCGCGGAAGCGTGGGGGAACAGCGTCGTGGAAGGGGAAGGGTAGAGTGAGAGAAAAGTTGTGATCTGGCGACACTGGAGTTGACTGGACACAGCTCGGTTGCACGGGACACTCTGTGTACAGGACGGAATCGGGTGTCCACGTTCAGGGCCCGCTCTAGCGGTTACGTCGCCCCGGACAAAAAGACAAATTGCCGCACCTTAAGAATATATATTTTTTTTAAACGACGATACATATTTTTATTGTAAATAAAAATCAAATCATTTTATTTAAATTTTAATAAAAGAGCATATTTATTTAGAAAGAAACATATAACATAACATGACATAACACAAATTGTTAACCATATAATTTTTTAATTTTTAAATACTATTAAATATGTGTATTATTGCACAAACAATTAAAATTCTATAATTTTGTAAATAAAAGAAGGTAACATCAACTGCGTTAAAATCACAAAAAACATTTTTTTCTTACTTTCAGTTCTGCAAACTATTTTATTACATTTTTTAAATTTAAAAAAAGGAAATATGCAAGTCTATATACATATGCATGTTCAAACTTCAAACACAAGTTGAAGCAGCGCTCTGCTCGCGTGCTAATGCTATTCTGTTCAGAGAAGTATATGCATGTTCAAAAGTCCAAGCAGCGTCCTTTACAAATTCTGCGTTAATTTTTCAATAATAGTGTAAATATTTTTAGCTTTTAGACATAAACAATATAAATATGTTACGCACTGTAAATTTTTAGCGAACGAAAAAATCGGTATGTGAAATTTTCTATTAATTGGGTATTTAACACATCAATATTTTTCTCACACTTACAGCCAAAATGGCGACCCGGGCAAATGCCCGGGTTGTTGTCCCCCCCCGCCCCTAGAGCGGGCCCTACCACGTTCCACGATTGTCGCGAAAACAGATTCACGGATTAGATTGAATTAATCCCAACGCATTACTGATTAATTTCGAATATTGTCAGCATGCAATTAGTTTAAAACATAAAGCGGTAATCTTTATTCGTTCCCACGAGCGGCCGCTCGAACCAAATACCATATTGTAAACGACGATGCCCACTTGTTCATTGTAACACGGCGGTGTATGCATTGTAGGTCATGCTTTTTTCCACGTGTGAGAATCCTTTTATTTTTTTGTTCACGTGCGTATTCGGTTGAGCGCGCGACGCTGACTCATACGCGTTGCTCTCTCGGATGTTGTTATGCGTCAACTTTATGAGAAGAAAAAGAGATTGTTTTTTTGTCGAAAGTAGAATTCGCGCGCTCAATTTCGTTGGGAATCCAAGGGAGAGGGCGTGGAATTTCGATTGCATCTATTACAACAGTTTTCTTTACTCTTTCTACTTGAATGTGGAACGGACGTGCGAAAAAAGAAAGAAATGAGAAAATTCGATTCTGTGATTTTTTAGGGAAAGTACGGTGACAACGCACAGTGGAGTATTTGGCCCGCAAAGCTGGCCAAAACTATTGCAACGTTATTTATGATCTCAAGGTCATAATATTATATCGTTGAATTCGTCTTAAGATCAGCTACAACATTATGAAATAAAAAATACATTTTAACATTTAAAAAATCAAAGTGACCTCGAGTAATTGTTGTAAAAAAAATATTTTCAAAATTTTATGTATCGAACTATGTAGATGTCGGATCAATGTTCAACTTTTGTTCGAACCATTATTTTATTTGTTTTTATTACTCTAAGAGTTCTTGCGAATGAAATAATGCCATTACATTCTGCAATTCAAAAAAAATGTGTAGGATAGGAACTTTTCAAACACATTTACAATTCTATATAAATATATTTTTGTTCATATTATTTTATCGTAATTTTCCGGCCAAATACTCCACTGTGGGACGAAATAGGACGCAGCATCTCTGGAGTGTCGTTTTTACTTAACTTAGCTATAAAATTTCAAACCGGACGAATCCGGAATCAATTCTTTTTGGACTGTAATCACGAACCTTTACCAAATGTAACGAGACGAGAAAGAACATCGGGACTCACCGGGAAGTATAACAAAACCGTTAACGAAGTATTATAGGCGAAAATAATGTTTCTAAATTATTGGTTATTTCCAAATATTAATAACTATACTAATTTGGATAATGAAGAACTGAAACTTGTTCGAAAATGCTGTACATACCTAGCAGAAATATTTCTACAGCGAAAACATTTACACGATTTCCTTAAAATACCTGATAAATCAGTAATAAGCGAACGATGTTTCAAAGAATGGTTAAGAGCGAAAAATGTGCTATAAAATCTCTTAACTCTCGATGAGATATGCTGCTTCAGGAATTTTAAAATTAAAAAAGAATGCTGATACATTGTTCCTTACATTCAACTATCTCGAACAACAAAATTTGTACAGCATGCGCAAAATTTTTGAAATCGACTTTTGGCCAGCTTTTTCGTGCAAATACTCCACTGTGTGACGTATGATCGATGTACTGGAAACATTCGGGAACATATAAATCTGTAGGAGCAATGAGTAGTCGCAGATACGCTGCGACTAATAGTAATAATAATCAATTGGCATTACACGGTGAGATGTATCACTTCGGTGAAATATAACGTTGGGATAAGATACGACGGAAACCGTAGAGAGGCAAAGTATGTTGTAACGATAGGCATATTACATTTATTATCTCGTTATTTTCGCGTGTGTTACTGAATGCACAGTCCTTCCACGAACTATCTTGATCGTATTATTGAAATGAATGTAGCACTATCAAATATTATTAGATGATGTAGATAAAATGTAAATACGATATAATATTGTATCATTTAAAAAATGAAATTTTATTAATACATTCGCGTTTGTTTCGTATTTCAAATGGAAAATCTTGGCTGTATTATCCGAGACATGTGTACGTGTTTTATAATTGGATTATTCTTGAAAAATAATAGGGGAAAAACATGGAAAGAATACATTTTTAATGAGACCACTTCATTTAAAATGTACAAAGTGTTCCAAAAATGTCGACAAACCTTGAAAGGGGTGGTTCCTGGTGTCGTTTGAAGCAAACAGCAACAGTGTAAACGCATACACTTGATTCATTATACATACTATAAAACGTAGCACTTTATTTATAATTTTTAAAAATAAATCTTTTCGATTGTTATCACGTTTATTTTCCTATGGTTTTGTTATCGTTTTCGTTTTGTAATCTATTCGCCAGTAGACTTTATCCATTACAGTGTTCTTTTATTAATCACCACAATCTTTTCCGATAAATTCAGATATAGAAAGTAGTTGTTTGTTTTTGTTATCGCAACTTGTTACTGCACTGTACTGTCTTGTTACATACGGGGTGTCCCAAAATTGTCGGAGAACTTCGATAGGGGTGGTTCCTTGAAGAAGAGGTTATTTGAAGTAAATTCCCCCAAATTTTCACTTTCAAACCCCGCGAATTTTGATAAGGTCAAATTACCATTATCTGGCTGCTATTCTGAGCTAACAATTTCTGATGTTTTTAGATTTTTCATTGAAATACCATGTACAGTACACACGTGCCTCCGTTGAAAGTAAGTTATGGTCTACCATTCTTTGAATAATTGTCTAGAATTATTGTGCGATGCTTTTCACACCTCTCTCTACTCTACCGTAGTTTATTATACAAATAGATAATAACATTCTTTTTGTCTTTACTGAATAGAAAGTATATTCTGCAATCTTCAACTTATCGTAGTTATCGACTTTGTTATTTCCCCACCACATTTCTTGCCATTCCATCCGTATCCAACGAAACGTACAAAATTATAAATGGTAAAATATGTACATATACATACATATATCTTTTTTAATACTTTTATTAGTACACTTGAAAGTATGTATAACAATTTACTCACTTGATTCAGTTATTAATTATCACGATATAAATTATCAACAAATGTTGATAAACTTTTGAATGCTGATCCACTTTCGACTTGATGTTACAAAGTTTCGCGAAACTATTTAGCTTCTGGAAGATAGCGTAAGTCCATATGCACATCTTTTTGAAAAACATATCCAGAGAAGTTGGTGAGTAAAAATCTTAATGTATGATACAAAACTTTTTTATCCTACGGAGAGATGATAATTGATCTGTAGTTAGGAACATTGAAACTCTATTTCATATAAAACCTTGTGAAATTGACTGAAACGAATTCGAAACGTCTTACCTCTCTCTCTCTTGTACAATGTATATATTTAATTTATTATCTACACGTACACTATCTCCGAATTACCGTGGTTCCTAAACTAGACGTCTCGCTTCGACTTTATTTATTTATGAGTTCATGTAAAATCGCCTCTCCGCATCGTTTCCCTCGAACGTTTCCATAGAATAGTGAATAACATCCTCGTTCTCACGTACAAACGCTTAAGAACCATAGTTATCCTACCCTTCTCTTTTCACTTGCAGCTTCGAGAAAGCCAATGCGTTAAGCTGTGTACATATTAAGAGATCCATATTGCGTGACTTGTTTTATGACAGCGCATCGGAACAACTAGCTGATACACTCGGAGATCTAGTCTAGTAATAACGACATGCTGAACAAGCAAAACCAGCGATGCCGTAAAAACAGTTTTAAATCTGGAGGGCAGCAAAGCGCATCATCCCAGTAGTGAATTGAAATCACGCGCAATACTGTGCAAAGCTGACCCTTCCTCAGCTTGTTCCGCTTTCGTATCAGTTCCGAACAGAGTCGCCAGAGCACGAATGGGAATCGCCGCGGTTCCTGTTCCTGGAGAAATATTGCGCGATACGTGCTCTAGTGTGTACATAGCTTAACAGACGAACATTCTCGCCGCTCTTTTGCTTCTCTATCTTTGTTCTTGGAGTAACATCAAAGTACAGTTCCTACTACACAACCTCGTCACCGCGTGTTCTCGGCAACGAGGGTTCGCTGGCTCCAATCACCTAACCCTTTTCCTCTTTTACCAGGTACCACCACTACCACCACCGGCCATGTTTTCCACCTCCTCGACAGGCGCTTTCATGCATCCCCCTTTCGTGCTCGCAACCAGCGGACGACAAGGTGTTAGTCACCTCAAGGACGTTCGCTGTAATTGGGATAGGTCGGATAGATATGTCAGAGGGGGAAAGAACGATCGAGATAGAAGGAGACCGTGGTAAACGTAAACGTGAAAGAGAGGGAGATACGCGGGCGGCGTGCGTGTACGGAAAGGTGGGGAGGGAAGAAAGTAGGAGGAATGAGACAGGCGCAAAGATAAAGAAAGAGAGAGAAAGGGAGAGGGAGGTCGCGGCGACGCGTGCGTTTCTGTAAATGGCGCCTGGTCGAGCGTCGCACGCGTCACGACTCTCTCTTTCTCTATCTCGTGGTTAGCCGGGACGCGAGTCCCCGTGCGTCGTACTCCCGTACTCGTGGTTCGTGCAGTGATGCCGAAATCGTGGTACTGTGGTACTAAGCCGTGGTACGAGACCCCCCCACTATGACCTACCGTTGCCCCTACTGGCCTTCTCCAACTCGCTCGCGCGCTACACTCACCAACGTACCTCTCCTAGGATATGAGAGGTACGTTGGTGAGTGTAGCGCGCGAGCGAGTTGGAGAAGGCCAGTAGGGGCAACGGTAGGTCATAGTGGGGGGGTCTCGTACCACGGCTTAGTACCACAGTACCACGATTTCGGCATCACTGGGTTCGTGGTGCATCAGTCCTGGACCGGAGGTTGTGCCGTGATATTGTACGCCGTTCACACCGATTGACGTTCTTTCCGATTTCTTTCTGCCCGTCTCTGTCGCGCGCTGTTCCCAGCCGTGGTTACGTTGTGTCGCGTTCGTCGTAAGTGATAGCGTCGATGCTAGTGGTACACGGCGTTGATTTTCGCGTGCATGCAACATGGAAGAAGGTGCGTTGGTGTTACGGTAGTGGTTTCCAAGCGAGGAGAATTCCGCGTGACAGCAACGCCGCCTATACACGTAACGAAGAATATATCGGCTGCTATCGCCTCCTGCTTCTTCTTCTTCTTCTCCTCCTTTTCTTCTGCTTCTTCTTCTTCCTCCACCCCTTCTTCCACATCCATATTATCAACACGCAGCCGCCTTTCCGCCTTTGTTCGAACTCGGGCGAGCTCGTTGCCACGGACACGACGGAGGCCGCAGGTAAAGACCGATTCAGGGCCGACGCTGTCACAAGACGCGAGAGCGAAAGAGAAAGATAGCTCGGCGAGACAAAGAGGGGCACCCGGTTTCGTCATTCTCGGTGAGAGAAGAGCAGACAAAAAGAATAAACGAGTGAGGTTAGGCACCGAGTCCGCTCTTGTTCACAGCCAAGCAACCTAAGGTGAAAATGCAATTAAGACTCGTTCCACTCGGCTGATGTGAAACCGTGCGCCAGCGCGAACCTCTCGGTGTATATACCTTCGTTTAATTGTTTAATATATGCGAATGAAATGCGAAATATTAGTAGCGTACGCACGACATGACCTGAAAATAGACGGTCAAGATAGAACGGGACAGGAAGAGGTAGATGACCGTGGAATCTTTAGGAGGTATCCGCGTTGCGAACACGGTCGGTCACTTTTCTCAAATCCTTCTACTCTTCTTTGTTATATACGGCACCTACGATTTAAAAGTCTTCTTTCAAGACACGTTCACCGCTCATTTCGTTTGTACTAACAGATATTAATCGCTTCGTAAAGAAGTTTTACGCTACAGTTCATTTTAGAACGACTAAACTGATGCTGAAAATCGTTCTCAAGCAAGTCAATAGGCGGTCAACGTGTTCATGATAAAGATCATTTCAATATTTCGAGAATGTATAAATATTCTCTACAAAGAGCTGAGGCTACAATGTTGGTAGAGGTTATGGCATCTGAGCGAACGTTATTTAACCGACAAGAGGAAAGCATTAGAGCAGGCCTGGTGTACCATGGGTTCCATAGATTCACCTATGGTGTAGACCCGTGGAAACCTGTTTTTCGTGCAGAGTTATTTCGATCGTAGCGATCCACAGTTTAATTTCTGCCTCGAGTGCGGACATGCGCATTCGTTGCGACACGGCTGCTCTGCTATTCTCACCGAATAATTTACGGCACGTGAGCTCCACGGGATTCGTGACACAAGCAATATTGTATATGAATCAAAGATACGTATGCTTATCTCTATACGATGCTTAGGCGTGACCTAACGATATGTAAGTGCAACGTGAATAGCGAACGAGCTGAACGACCGCTCGTGAAAGTTACAATCTGCCGGGTACAAGAAATTTAGTCGATACATTATATACGTCATCGTTATGTATTATCGTGTATCAGTTCTGTAAAATCTCTCCCGCGACGCGCATGAACGTCATCTTATTAAATTAAGCTCCTCTCTCTACTCGGGTTGAGGTAGTAAATTCATTCTACTTGGACCAACCCCAGGAAATATGTTTTTTCAATTATTTATTAGTTAGACAGATCGTCGTCGTCGTCGTCTATTGTTGTAATTGACCAACGATAAGCTCGCTAGTATACTATGCAAGACTTTTCGAATGATGCAACATAAGCATCCGTGAAGCGTGAAACTTCGGTTCGTGCGAAATCTCATCTCCTCGTGGTTAAACGCGATCCAACTGCTTCTTGCAATATTGCACCGTCTGCAAGTAGGTAAAATGGAATGGTCTCGCGGCGGATTCGTTCCACGTATTTACTATCTCCTAGCTCCCAACTCCGTTTCATTCCGACTTTTCTTTTCCACTTCGTTTTGAGCAACCATTACTTTTTTTTTGTGAGCTTCCCGAGCGAGTACGCGGAATGCGAGCTAATTAGAGGTTAGGTTTCAATTGCCTACCCGATAACGCACAGGTTATTACTCACTCTGATGATTATACGCGGGGTATTGTGCGTTCGCGCGCCTTGTGAAAATATGATTTCGTAAAGATGCCTCATGCAAGTGCATGAGATATACTAATTCTCAGGTAAACAAAAGAACTTTCGCCGTTCAGGTCACCGATGCAGCGCGTGCAAATGATGAACCAAGCGCGGTGCAACTTGGTGCAACTCCTTCGCGTGGCGAACCAGTGATGTCACGCGGTGTATATCTTCGCTGATTCTGCAGAATGCCTCATAAACGATAGTATAAACTGAAGGGTAGATAGGAAATACGAGTATAGTATTCTACGTTAAAGAGATATGTGTACATCTATAATGCGGTATAAAATTTACCCACAGCTCTTTGTTTCCGACCCGATTGTTGCAATTACGGCAGAGTCTACAGCGACTCCCATTAATATTCGGACGTTCTAAAAAAACAACCATAACTTTTTTAACATTGGAGTATACGATTTGAACTTTTCTCAGAAGTTAGAGCAATTAGTTTAGGGCAATTTTCAACGGCATCCTTAAGAAACCTACCTGTTTTCAAATATGTCAGAATAATTGAAACAAACACCATTCTACATATTCATACATTTTATCAACGAGTTAGACATTTCTTTACTTCGTTAAAATAGAAAGTAAATTTTTTCAGACGTCCACGAATTTTTATTTACATGAACTTTGATTTATAGGTGCAGATTGATCGCATTTTGAACATATACAGTGAACCACAGTAATATTCGGACATTTTGAGGAGGAGGATAACTTTTTAAATATTGGACTGATACGATTTGAACTTTTTTGAGAAGTTAGAAAATTGCAATTGGTCGGAATTGTAGAGAAAATATTAAAAGTTATATGTCACAACTTTTTTATTTGGGCTTATATTGTAAATTTAACAAATGCGTTTCGTAGATCTGGGTCAATTATACGCATTGTGACAGTTTCATGGAAATTTATTGCAGTTAGAGGCCGAAAATCGTGAGAAACTGCAATTTTGACCACCTTTAAACGTTCGCAGCTCGTTCCAACGTCGACCGATTTTGATAGAATTTTCAGAATGTGTTTAATTGATACGGATCTACAAAATTCATATTTAAAATTTTCAATATAGGCCCCCATAAGAAAGTTGTAAACAATAACATCTAGTAGTTTCTCTGTGATTCCGACTATGTAATTGCAATTTTTTCATATTATTTTTCACGTTGTGTAGCAAACCAATTGTTCTAGCTTCTCAAACAAGTTCAAATCGTATGGTCCAATATCAAAAAAGTTATCGTCTTAAGACTGTCCGAATATTAGTGCGAGTGACTGTATACGATATCGAATATGACTTATAGCTTGTACCTCCATTGCTTATCGCCCCTACTTAAAATCAATGTAATTATAAATACATCTACGCCTGGCAATTAAGATTTAAATTAGTGAACAGTAACGGTAACAATGGCTACTGCTGACTGTACAAATTAGTAAATGCATGGACATCTTTTTTTCTAAAACTGCATAATTAATCATCTCGTAAACCCGCCTTCTTCTAGTGACACTCGATTCATCAGGGTCTAACATGTTTAATTGCTTTTGATAACTTAATATTCAACAGATTCTATCCGCAAATTATAATGCTCGTCTCAGAGATGAAAAGTTCAACATAATTTCCATTTCGTCGTTAACGGAACGCGTTGCAAGGTATAAAAATGAGTTACGGCATACACGATTATTATTCCTTGCTTTGCGTAGACCAATAACTCCTGTAAGTCAGAGATTAACTTTTGGATTTTGACTTGAATTATAGATTTGCAAAGGAAAGTATACATGCACTTAAGAAGATCGAGTATAAGCTGTAATAAAATTTCGGAAAGATTACAGATACATAACCGGATAATATATATATATCTAATATATATATATATCTAATATATATATATATCTAATATATATATATATCTAATATATATATATATATATATATATATATATATATATAATATCAGCAAATATAATATTTGCTGTTACTGTACATACAATCTAAAAACATTAAATTTAGTGTATCAAGCATAAATAACGGTGCCTTCTACACTGACAACTATTTATTTTGCATTGAAGTGGTTATTTTATTGAATATATAAATTGATTTATGTTGGAGTCGTGTAAAGTTCCATGTAAACAGTTATGTAGAAAGAGGAGTGCGAGTAGCGAAGGTTAAAATGTCATCGTATCAACTAAGTTTTTATTTTAAAAAATGTAATGGATTACCTATAGATGTACCTGGTAAAAGCAATGTCTCGTGGTCTATTCGAAGAGACACACAAGACGTGAATAGGTAATAACGTCCGCCAAGTGATCACAAATTCTACTTCTTGTTCCTACGTATGCTATCAGTTGCCAATCAATGAGACATTGGGCAAGTGGCCACGTGTTATGAAATAATTCCGAAAATTTGTTCGGCGCGTAACAGTAGCGGGACAAGAATGTTATTAGTCGGTTCGCGGCGGGCTTCCTCCGCTCGTTTTATTACGATGAAAGCTAATTTAGGAAGGATCAGTCAAGCGGCACCCTTCCGATCCTTCATTTAAACCGGTCTTAATGAAACCGGACTTCTAGTGTTAAGCGACTCGATCATCCTGAGCATGTCTATGCTTTTGAATGGAACTTTTAAAACTGTAATACTTACATGTTTGTAAATAAAATAATGACAGCCTAATATTTCAAATATTTCATATACAAACCAATATCATATCATCATTATATAGAAATATCACCTTGATAGCGAAAAGATGTGTTGCCACTGTTTGCATACGTTTGTTATTGTAATGCACAAACTCACATACGAGAAATATCCTTGAAATATCTTTGCAATTATTTGCCAATTTCCAATTATTGTTGTTGGTTATACTAGGTGACAAACAGTATATTTGTATAAAAACATTTATACTTGTGTATTATGTCATTTGTTTCAGTTTTCTTTTTTTTTTTAGATTTCTGAGAGAGTCTGTGTAATTTAATATACAAAATCACGTATTGCATGAAACAATACTACAATATGACCAATTAGATCTTTTTGTTTTTATTCATCGTTTTAGGAGGAAAGATATACAATTGTAGTGTTCTAGATTTAGCATGGTTTATAGCATCACTTTCTAACATAGTCTACGGTACCGACTGTTCTAATGCAATTTAAGTCTTCCCATTATTTACAGTGTAATAAAATTCTTGGCAAGAGACTCAACGAGACTAGCAGGGAAGCACTATAATAGTAGCATATAATACACAAACAAGTGGAATATTAAATTATTCCAACTCATGCATCTATATAAAAGTAATTAACATTATGTACTAAGTTTACATATGGTAAACGGAGACGAGTTGGATCGAGATAATAATTCAGTCCATATTTTTTGTCGCCAGAGATCCGGACATTTTAATTGTTCGTATTGCGTAATCCTTCTCTCCCACACATTAACAGTTCGCCAACTGTTTTAGACCATTAGTTAGTGCCGGCACTTGTTATTGTTGAGACAAACACATGCGAACGGTATAGTTTCGCAGCGAATCTAAGATATGTTTGCAATTTTGCATTCAAATTGAAATGTGTTCATTATTTTTAGTTTCTATGGTTTCCAAATGTAGCTACTTTTCATTTAATGGAAACTTATTTTCTTCATTTCACTATTTTTGTTTTTGTGACTATAAATCTGGTCATTATTATTATACACAAATGGTTCGTTCGTACATGAAAACGATCGATTAAGGATCTTATTGTCCATGATGAATTTTATTCTGCAAATTTAGCGATTTCTTACAATCAAAAGAAATAAAGAACGCATCATATTTTCTATCCACTAAATGATAAAATGATGTTTTGTTGAAAATATGTCTTCCCATCTTAACCCTTTGCAGTATAACGTCAAGTTAGACTCGTGATGATTCTGAACAGAATTTAGTTATCCTTTGAATTCAAATAAAATTCTATTTTGTTGTTAACGTACAGACATTAACGAACATATATAGCATACAATAGATACAAATTTTCTTCTTCTTCCAGGAAATTATGAACTACAAAGAAGTTCTAATCACTGCAACCGTCAAATAAATCGTAGTGCAAGGGGTTAAGGAACTTTTATCGAAAGATGCATAAGGTTTTAGTCATAGACATGTTATACACTTCAATCAATTATGCTTGAATCACTTAACGAATTAATTTTAAAAATTTATGGCTCACAAAGGATTTCTTGATAAATTTTTCAATAGCAATCAACTTCGGTCGTGAACCTCAAATAGATTTCTGGTAGACGAAGTGTTCAAATATTAAAATGTAGGGAGAGAAGTTGAATTTTCCCATTTTTTATTTTATACTTATTGAAGTTGCAGGGGTGACTCCATTAGAGAGAAATGATGCAATAAACTACTTCATTCAAGCACGCATGGTTATAAATATGGCGAGAAAAACTAAACTCAGTCTTGTCATTTTCATAAAACAATGTACATCAGTCGCATTTTGTGCTTTAAATCTTTTATTTGAAACTATTTCCGCGTATTCTTTGAAATAACGCAGATATTTCAGGTAGCCAGAGCTCGTTGGGACACATATTGTATTCTCAATGATTGGTAGGTTTAGTGTTAGCGTACAGCAAACATAAACTTTCTTCTTTCCCATGAAATCATTACGGATAAAGAAACGTTCCAGCTGCGAAGAAAATAACACGGCGAGGGGTTAATTTTCATATGCAACGGAACCGTTCACGCGAGTACGGAAACACAAAGAAATTACCATAGAAAATTTGCAAGTTTATTCATTAAGTGAAAAGAATGGATTTGTAATGAAAGTCCGATCCCTCGTGAAATCTGTTGCTAACCGCGGCCGCCGCGCCGCGGCCGATATTTCACGACGGGACAGGGATAGAGCGTCGCGGCGCGCGGCGGCGAGGCGTCTCGACGCCCGCGCATGGAGCCGTCTTCGTCTTCGTCGCAGTCGTCAACGTTCGTGAGACGGTGCTCTCTCGTACACACGTTCTACTGTATATGACGGTCGCAGGTAATCGCGAGACTGCAACCTACTACTCTTTTAATAGACGACGGAATAGGCCTATAGACACGCGCTAGACGTCGTCCACGGTCAATGCTTGGCACATGGCGACACCGGGACCGAACGTTGAATGAAATATTTTCGGAAGCGTATCCGGTTGCGTGCGAACGCAAGAATCGACCGGGTCCAATGGCAATTTTGACATTATCAGGTACGGTTAGATTATTGAACTCCGATACGATGCGCTCAGAAATTCCACGGAAATTCTGTTCCGCGCACAACTGTTCAAGATAATGCCACCGTTAAGGAACTAGTTTTTCTCGCCATTTTACAGGGCTTTCCGTTTTAGTATTGCCTTTTAACGTAATAAAACTCTAGACTAGGGGTGTGCGAGTACCCGCTATTTACGAGCTGAGCTAAACTCGATTCGATTGCTCGAGCCGAGTCGAGCGTTTGATTTTTTTCCGAGCTACTTGTGTTACGTCCTACGGTGAACGTATTATTAGATTGTATAGTTTAATTGTGAAATTTAATTTAAATGATTTGAATAGAATTGGAAAGATTACAATTGAGATATAACGCAGTTTTAATATTCTATGTGATTTTGATCATGGAATTGGAACGTAGAAATCGAAGTTGGGTAATTTCTTTAATAAATGATTTGATATTTTATTTGTTCGAATAGAAATAAACAAAAGTATATTTTAAACACCAAATTTCGGATACATAATATTTCTCGATATATTATTATAATTTGTTAGTAATTACCGCTAAGTACCGGGAACTTATTTAGTGATGTGTTATTCTATTAGATGATTGCATAAGTTCGTGCCCGATTTGAAAAAATCTTCAATGGTTAAATTTTAAAGATTGGTTAAATTAAAATTAAGAAATGGTTAAACTTTCTAGAATTAGAAAAGAATGGTGACTATATGTATAATTGATTAATAAAGTTGTGTTCTTTAAAATTTAACCATTGAATTTTATTTTCAGATCGGGCACGAACTTATGCGATCATCTAATATCTAGAAATTTTAAGTTTCTTAGGTTCCTTTCGTAGCGAGTACGCTGATTAGTCTAACGTAGAATATTCTCATGCGAGAAATAATTTATACCTGTTTTCGCAACGTAAACGCCGCTATTTCTCTTGATGAAAAGTAAAGTTATCCTCGACCATATGTATGGCATACTTCCTAATTTGTTGCTGTATTACGTTAAGGTAAGTTGTGCTAGTTATTCGGCCTTCAACGAATACGTGTACCTTTCCTCCACAAGCAACGCTAATCGAAACCATTATACTTCCCCTACCCGCTAGACGACGCACTTTTGATAATACTGCTGTTTTATATGATGATAACACTAATCAAAACCATCAAAACAGCGCACTAACATTTGTCAAACTGCTCGGAGACTCTCGGTATAATTACAAAACTGATAAGCGAGCCTTGGTTGTATTCAGATCATATTTGTTTATAACTGGTTGTGCGCATTTATAACAAAAATGGGTAGATGTAGTGCGAAACAGTAAACAATCTACCGAGTCAAAAATCTACTAAGGGATGAAATGAATTTTTATTTAACTTCTGCTGCCCAGAATCGTTGCAAAACATTTTTATTTTGCATGAAGATCCGCAGTCTAATTATTAGACAGCGGATTGTAAAAACGAGTGTAATTTGAAACATTAAAAAACATCAGACCATTTTAAAAATACTGTTATATTATTTTCAATCTATTGAACATATTAAGAGAGAAAATAAACTTCTATGTCACTCCGGTTTGTTGCAATTCAGATGGAAAATTTTTATTTTAAATAAAGATCCGCTGTTTAATTATAATATCCCGTCTTCATTTCAAGTATCAATCTTAGGTAATTTGCCATACACTTACAAATTCAAAGTACACCAATTTATTCATACGTTTCCAGGGATCTTTTTATTTACGAAGTACGAGCACAGTGTAAATATAAATCTGCACGCTACGTGGCATTTACCGGTTATTTGCGTTAGTAAAAGAGGATCAATTTTTGTGAAGTTGATTGTGAAACATCTTTGACGACTCGGAGATATTTTTATTTCAATATAAAATGGTAAAGGTCAAAGTGTAATCAAGATTCGCTGTCGTGATCGGACGGTTAAAACCTAATTCCGCGTATTCGCGGTAAGTGCAGAACGATCCGCGGTGTTCAGCCCTCATCGTATTGTACGATTTCTTTCTAAAAGCCGGTGAGACCTACTCGGCCTGAAACCTTTTCACCTTTTTTCTTCCCCCCCCCCGTAGAACGAAGTAGCGCCAAGCTGAACGTATGTACTTCGATCATGAGATTCAATTAAGGTGCGTCACTGTATACTCTAGTAGATGGCCAAACAAATTACATTATGTGGAATTGCAAGCTCAAAGGCCCGTCTATTAACCATCGTTTGTGGGCCGCGGTGGTGTACGTGCATGCATACTAACGAGATACGCGTGACGCAAATATATATAGAGACTTTCGATTGATTCTGCGTGTAATAATAGCACTACGGGGTGGTGCTGCCGGGCAGTCTGGTAGTGCGCAACTGATTACGAGGTGTGGAGCCAGTACCACTAACAGGGGACATCATTTAAATGTAACACGCTGCTTTTAATTAAATTTCTGTACGATACGGTTTACAGAAAAATATTCGCCACGTGTTTTTCCATTAGCAATCGTTCGAACACACGGAGCAAGTGTACGGGTGCAACCCTTAGAGGTACATATTCTGGTTTCTCATTTTCAAGAAATAGATTCTTTTCAGTATCTTCTTTTGGTGTCAGTGCCGCAGACTGTGTGTAAAAGGATTTCTTAGAATTTGTAGAATTAACGTAGACGTTCGAAGTAATAATTTATTGTTGAATCCTTTAAACGTGTTTTTCTCGAAACTGCGTTCTTCGGAACTGCTGCCAGGATATCTCAACTTCTAGTTGATCAATCGACTTGAATCTTTGAGAGGTACTTGAGCACTGTGCATCCCTTAGGGGTATTCTGGATTTCCATTTTCAAAACATAGGTCCCTTTTTGCATTTTCTTTAAGTGTCAGTGTCGTCGAATATGTGTAAAAGGATTTGTTTGAATTCGTAAAGTTAACGTAGTTACTATAGGCGTTCGAAGCAGCAATTTATAAACGAATCTTTAAAGTTTCAAGTTCCCATTGATTTGAAACTTTGAGATTTGAGAGGAACGTAAGCAGGAAAATAGGCCAAATGTCTTATACTTTTGTCGAAGCAATGTCAGACCGTGTTCACATATTTTTCTCTAATTTTCCTATGGTATGCGATACAATCCTAAGATTTCGCGTGTTTACTTTGGCGATATGTAGTATGTAGTATTCAGGATATAACGGAGTGTACACTTTCCACCTTTAAATACAAGAAATTTAAAAATATGCTAGGTGTCTTATTATTTTGTCGAGGACTGTAAGAATACACATATTTTTGAAACGTTTGGGAGCGGTTTATGGAAAAAGATTCTCAATTTTTTGATGAATTTGTAGGCTCTTCTCCTCATAATACATCAGCCCACAGACTCCATCAGTTCTAGGCTACCTGGACTCTTATATGGATTTCATAGTCTAAAGAGGCCCAGCGTCACTAACACTTGTCCCTTGCGTTGCTGAAGACCACGTCCCTTTGTGACGTAGTCTGATGGACTCCACGGGCTGCTGTGATCCAGGGTTTCTTAGGTATTGTCGGCCTTTCATGCTCAATCCCCTCCTCTTTCTCTGGACTAGCCATGTGGGCTTTATAATCTAGGAGAATCCTGTATCACCTATGGTACTTGTCCCTATTACATAGTGGGTCCGCCCCTTTTGATATACTTTCCTATTTAAGTAGTAAAAATTAACTTGAAAAAATAAATACCGAAACTATTCTTTTTCATTAAATTATACTATATGTACTAGGTAACAAATTTTTACAATTCAAATTGTTATAAACAGACTTCGGATGTTTATGCTATTTTCAATTTCTTTAAGCAAACTTTAAAAAAGTGGAATTATATAGAATCTCATTCTCAGTGATAGTAGTCGTTGTAGTTCTGAAATAAATAAAAATCCTACTAAATTCTGTGGAATTTTGTGCTCTAGCATTTTTTTTTAAATATTTAGAAGCCGTAAATGCATAAAAATCCGCAGTCTAGTTATAACTTTTGATACATACACACTTTTGAAAAACAGTTCAAGCAAATGTTACTCATTTTAGTGGGGACATTCCACATCCCATTAACACTAGAACTGCCAGTCAAAATGACTGGTGTTACAATTTCATTTTTAAATTCTTACTTCATTTTACAAGCCCTAAACATGATTGAAACGATTGAAAATCTCTGAATTGTTGCAAAAAGTGAATAATATACCAATGGAATGCTCTGATATCGAGGAGAGTGAGATCGGGTTCCGAGTGGATCGGAAGAAAATGAAATTGAACTTTATAGTGCTAATACTGATAATGAGATTACAAACGAAGAAAATGTTCAAGTAGTCCTCGGAAAGTGAATTAGAAAATATTTTGAATTTACGTAAAAGAAGACGTGCATGCGTGTCTTCAAGTTCTGAAGATGAAAATGAGGGTACACAAGATCATTAAAATGAAATTGCCGCAGACGGAATCAGTTGGGAAAACTGAAAAGAAGAGTCTACTGCTGGAATATTCTTTTTCTGTTTACATTACGTATTTTTTAAAGACCAGTCATTTTCACTGGTTTTGGTACAAACAGCTTCGTCTTAACTGTTGGTAGTTCTAGCGTTAAAAATATTACAGTTAATCCTTTTTTACACCTGGGGGGAGACTACGTATTCTGATCACTGTACAATTCCTTCCCGCCGCGCCGCTATGCTAGCAGAGAACCTTATTCCGATGAGATGCTTATCCAAGGACTTCTTCGGTGCTAGCCTGCTCTGGTCTAACCTCTGTAACTCCCCCTTTTCGTTAGTGGCACCTAAATTCTACTCTCTATAGTTTAGCTCAGACATGGACATAACAAGCCGTCCCGAGTAGGTCTTCCGCGTACAAGAGCTCTCTTCGAGGTTCGCGAACTAGGCGCTGATTTACGCGAAGGACCAAAGTCATAAAAGAGGGGGAGAAGCTGCTGGCATTGTATGTTCGTGTGTACCCCATAGATGAGGCCCGATCGTGCAGAGATTGCGCGCAGCTATGTATATTCGCGTGACAGTGTGGTGCCTCGCTCACAGATTGTCCCACCATCAGACTTTGACTCTTCTGGGCATTGCTTCGCTAGTGGCAACTCTTGGCACTTGGCTCGCCGAAATTGTCTCGTTCGAGCAGCAATTTAAACGGATCTGGTCTAGATGCGTGTTGCCGGAATTGATTATCACGAGTTTACAGAGATCATTCTGCACGGTGGTCCACGCAATTGTTTCAGGTTACACTTAGCGATGGCGTGCAAAATCACTAACTCTGATTTATCGTCACACTGATCGCAGAATCATGATCAAGGTCGTGATTTTAATTTCTTTTACGCCGTGATCGTAATTTTTTAATCTAGAGTAAATTTTCCTCACTGTCATCCTGATTTTTCATCTCGGTTGAATTAGTTCTTTTCTTAAATACATCAATCGGCTTGCATAAAAATATCTGTATACAACGTAAATGTAAAATTACGTCACGTTTCCTTGTATATAACGTGATGATTTACGTCATTCAATGATAAAAATAAATAAAAATATAATAAATGGAGGTAACCATTCTTTTCTTAATTTGAATAGATTAGATTTGGTTTGTCAGCTTGTACAAATTAAAATGAAAATTGTAAGAGTGATTTTCCGGTGAAAATTGATCATAGAAGTGACTCAGTTTTCGAAAGGATCGACGAATCACTCGGATCGATCTTGCACACGCACACTACCGCGGAAATGATTTTTCTCATAGTCATGTGAAAGGTCAAACGATTCCAAGTCGGACTCAATCGAAGCCGGCTTATTATTAGCGCTCTGATCGATAAGAAATAATCTACATATCAGACTCCCGTGATTTTTTCTTTCGATAACTCGCCATGTATGTATTTGGAATAGTAGCTGTCCACCGATACACTCGATAGCATGCTCGATGTCGATTATCTTGAACTTCAATTTTTTTTTTCTATTATGTCATTGAGACACGCGCAAGTTCCGCACAATTGTCTATGCACATTGATTCCGCAACCACTTATGCGACTCGTTCGAATCGTAACAGTGTTCGCGACATTGTATTAAATTCTGAATCATCCTTGCTATTATCGTAACTATTGTAATGGTGTAATTACCATACGGAAGTTGACTTAAATGTTTCTATTTGTTTCTCCGTTTACAGATAGAGGCACTAAATGAAAATGTATCCTCTCTGCGTTTAACGAAAGCAAATTGAACTTTTCCAACTTGTTTTTACGTTTTTAGACTATTATATTTTTAGTTATCGGGTTGTTGCATATGAAACGTCCGATAACAATCATTTTAAACACACATTACTAGACTGCGGATCTTTATGCATTTATAGGAAAATTGAGTGGATGGTATTCAAAATTGCCGTAAAAATTTTTTAAATTGAAGATGTCAATATATAATTTCGTCCCTATTAAAATCATTAAGGGAAGAAATAACATTCAATTTAGTTCCTATTTCTTGCAATCGATGCAGACAATTTTTATTTTGCAGTCTACACATTAGTTCTATATTTTGTCAACGAATAATAAGTTTTCCGAGATCATAATGTGATAAACATTGCATTTTGTTCTTATCTCCATGTTTGAGCTTCTCTGTCATTAATTAACGATGCGTTCATTCGCTGCGACATTGACATTCTCGCGTATTATTTAAAATAACGAAGACATTTCAGGTGGATAGAGTTCGCGGGGCACACTCTATGAAAATGTGTAAAATTTCAGCAAACGGAATTTCTCGGAGGAATAAATTTGCCCGGTTTTTGCATCAAGGTTTTCAATTAAGGGGTACTACAAAAAATTTGAAAATGAAGCTGAAATATTGCTTAATATTCCTTGAAAAGTCTGTTTTTCCACGGTACCTTTAAATTTATATGCGAGAAAAGTATTAGATTAACTCCGTTTTACATTCTACTTGATATCCATAATTTGATAAACTCCTACTTCATAGAATCAAAGAAACTGCTTCTTTTTTGGATCCCTTCGCATATTGGAATCACACATAATGAAAAGGTTGACATACTAGCTAAAGAAGCATCTTTGTTGCCTATTTCTCCTAATATCCTGACTCCCTACTCTGATTTTTCCCATAGTTTTGGGAAACACAAGCTAGGAAGCTAACAAAAAATTATATTCTTGCAGAAAGCAGGGTTCGAGGGCACACAATTTTTCAGATCCTTTTATCGTTCTGGGCCTAAACCTTGGTTTGCTCACCTCAGGCTCCCTAAAGAATTCATTTGCTGGGTTAATAGACTTCGATCTGGACACTATCAACTGAGGGCTTCCCTTTTTAAGATTAAACTTGCTGCTGACACAAGTTGTCCATGTGGTTGTCTGGTACAGGATCCTAATGTGTTATGGCAATGTCCGATCTATGATAATAACAGAGATGCTCTGATTCGCAAACTTTGCAACAAGGGTTTCTTTCCAGCCTATACAATAGATTCCTTTTTGTGCGGACCCTCTCTTTGTCGTCTATTTTATATTCATACATTTCTTAAGTCTCACTGTTTATATCTTTAGTGTTAGTGTTGTTTTCGAAAATGCTCATTGTATTGTCTCAATCTAGTTTAAAAGTTATCTATGTAATGTTAGCATGCACAGCCTAATGTGTATGCTGCTAATAATCCCATGTGGGGTTTTATAGCTTAATAAAAAAAAAACTCCGTTTTACATATTAAGCTTACAGGGTTGCACATTTCATTGAGTATGAGGAACCAGCGTTCTCTAACATGCAGTTTATATAATAAACAGAATATTGATTAATGTTCCCAGAAAGTCTGTTTTTCTACAGTATCTTTATATGCGAAAAAAAAATGTTAGATTAACTCCGTTTTGTTAGGCTTACAGGGTTGCACACCCCCTTAACCCTTATGTAGCCAATAAAAATGTTAGATTATTTTAAACCATTTACATTTCACATATTTGAACAATTCTCATTTGAAGACTACAAATTAATATATTAGAGAGTAAAGAGCAGACATACAGAGAAATTTTGTAATATTTTTAGAGGAACATTAACAAATTGTTAAAAGAAATACCGTAAACGGGTACCCAGTTGGCTACACAAGTTAAAACATTTCATTGAGTATGAGGAATCAACGTTCTCTAACATGCGGTTTATATAATAAAAAGAATATTGATTAATGTTCCCAGAAAGTCTGTTTTTCTACAGTATCTTTATATGCGAAAAAAAATGTTAGATTAACTCCGTTTTGTTAGGCTTACAGGGTTGCACACCCCCTTAACCCTTATGTAGCCAATAAAAATGTTAGATTATTTGAAACCATTTACATTTCACATATTTGCACAATTCTCATTTGAAGACTACAAATTAATGTATTAGAGAGTAAAGAGCAGACATTCAGAGAAATATTGTAATATTTTTAGAGGAACTTGTCGAAAGAAACACAGTAAACGGGTACCCAGTTGGCTACGTAAGAAACATTGTCTAAAATACATTTTATATAATAACAAAAAATATTGCTTAATGTTCCCAGAAAGTCGGTTTTTCTACAGTATACATTATATGCGAAAAAAAATGTTAGAATAACTCGGTTTTGTTAGGCTTACAGAGTTGCACACCCCTTGAGACATCCCATCGAGTATGAGGAACAGCTTTCTAAAATGCATTCGGAATCGCGGTATTAGCTGAACGGCAGAAATTCATTTATCTAATGGTAACTCGTTCAGCGAGATCGGTGTCAGTAAGAGCCGCTTCATGTTTCTCTGGAACAGTCGTAACACACGCGAGACTATCGACTACGTCGCGGGTTCACGATTACGCGTCGTCGTTCACACATTATATTCGCGGTTCTCCATTCAGCCAGTACTGTTAAGCGGTAACTGTAACTCATCGGTGCCGCATTCAAAGGTCGGCCACACATTTTTCCATAATTATTCGCCAGTGCACTATTGCTAAATATCTCGGCGTTCATTTTTCCATTTTTATTTATTTATTTTCTTGTACATTCGGGTCATCATTTTCACGGACAGCAACCAGTTATCGATCGACTATTACGACCAATGAAGGCGAGAAGAAGGAAATAACGAGTTTACGGTAAACGTCGCCATCGTACGACATTGTAGATCGAGCGAGAGGCGTATTATGTAATCCGTTCCACATCTCGGGACGCGTCGTACGTAGAGATACCTACTTACGATTCTGTAATCGGCCGGTTATCGACAGGATCGAGCCACGATTGTGTCACTGCGACAAACCTTATTTTAAATGTAGTAGGTACTCGTTTATTTGTCACGGGAAATGCAACGGAACAGATAGTAACTGAGTTTCTTCGAACGCGAGACAACTTATTTATACTAGGGACATTACCTAAGCGAGATAATTTTTATCAGCTTTTTCTATGGTACAGGGCGATTCAACTAAGCGTGCCACTTAAATTACAACAATTCGGTATATGGAGAAATGTTTGAAAGGTGTATGGTTTTAAGAGTACAATGTGATCATTAGTTTTCTTCCTGTTTTGCTTCTTTATCGCTAAAGGTCACCTTGAGTTTCTTTATTGTAAATGGCACAGTTTAATCTTGTGGTTGCAGAGAAAATTGAACCCTGAATAAGAAACTATAAGGGGTGAAAAACTAATAGTTACTGACAATGAGATATTCTCTACAAAGTGATTGTTAACCCCTTGCCCTACAATATCGTGTCAGACTTGTGTTGAAGATTTTGAACACAGTCTAATGAATATGTATGGTATTAATCTCCTTTAAACCGAGATGAAATTCCATTTTGGTTTTGTTAATGTATAGTTATTGAAGAACATATAGGCATACAACAGATATCAATTTTCTCCTCTTTTAAGAAATTACGAACTTGTACGAAGATAGTTCCAATCATTGAATTAATGCAGGTAATGCTAAAAATGGTCCCCATTACAGTTGCAAGCAAGTCGGAATGTTTCTGGAGAATTTAAAGGCAGCATACCAAGTAATAAAAATGTTAACATTCGTTCTCATCGAATTTTCGAAGGGCACACATATTTTAGTACGCCCTGTAGCTCATTTTTAAACGATCATATACAAATGGAAAAATGGTTGAAACGAAAATTGTACGGTTTTAAGAGTACAATTAGTATTCTTCCTGTTTCCAAATTTTAATCTTGTTATTCTCTATCTCCCGACAGCATAGAAAATCTTAGGGGTTGCAGAATCTTCTTTACTGAATATTTCCATTGTCAATTAATAATTTTCCATGTGCACAATGGAAATTATTTATAACTCGACTCAATAGAATGACTTTGAAGTGGATTTATTCAACTAGAAACCAAGTTCTTTTGAAGCTTTTGTCGTTAGTGTAACTCTTCACCTTTCTTATTGTTATCATGCTTTTTTGGTATTCTGATCTGCCTTTCTTCGAAATATTTATTCGAACAGCGAACATGCATGTTCAACATATTTTTTTCATATGCTCGGATTGAGCCAAAAATGTTTCAACACATTGACTATTGTTGTACCTGGTTGTGCGTTTAGTCAGAATTCATAAAAATCTACGTTGTAATTATTCATTTCTGAAAAAATTAATCTTCCAATCTGTTCTTGTTTAAAAAAGAATGTTGTTAATGTACTCATGGTTTCTTCGAAAGTAAATCCTAACTTAGGCGAACATATTGATCACTGAGGCATGTAACTATTGTTTAAACGTCCATAAATAAACGTACAATGTCACGAGCGTTATCAGTATTCAATGAACGTAAGCTGACGGCGACAAATATTCATTCGGAAAGGTTATTACTTATCAGCTTCTACCGTAAAAAGTATCCATTTTGACGAATAAAAGCTGACCACAATACTTCTTTGTATCTGCAAAGTGGGCGGCATTCAAATCTTGAAGTTCATTTAATGATTTGCTATGAATGCACTGTCATTACTAGACTGCGGATCTTTATGCATTTATGAAGAAATTGGCTGAGGGAAATATAAATCAATAACATATTAGAAAAATTTAAGAAGGTTGTAACGTTGGTTTTATCCCAACAAAATCATTAAGGGATGAAATCAATTTTTATTTTACTCATTACTGCCCACAATCAATGCAGAACATTTTTATTTTGCATATAGATCCGCAGTCTAGTCGTTACAATAGAATGGCTATATTTATAAGTAATCAATAAACACCGAAGGGAGATTTACAAGAAAATGTAAAACTGTCAATTCTATCAAACGCAGGCATACGCGGACCTTTTGTGTTAGGTAGAATGAATGCCTAGTAGTTTCCACGTGACCCGAGATCAGCCAATAAGCCACGACCCATTCAACATTACTTTCGATGCAACGTTCTATCTACTCACACATCGCATTCTCTGGTTATAGATAAATCCAATAGCATTAAACCTTTTCCATGAAACGCATACAATGTCGTTTCATTTTATTTCCTCGCCATCGTGCTATCATTAGGTCAGATTATCGTGTATACATATACAGTGACTCCCACTAATATTCGGACACTCTTAAAAACACCATAACTTTTTTAATATTGGAACATACGACTTGAAATTTTTGGAGAAGTTCGAACAATTGGTTTACTACAGAACGTGAAAAAAATTGTTGAAAAAAAACTGCAAGTTGTCGGAATTGCAGAGAAAATACTAAAAGTTGTATTTTTCAACTTTTTTATGTGGGCTTGTATGGAAAATTTAGAAAACACGTTTCGTAGATCTGTATCAATTAAACATATTCTGAAAATTTCATCAAAATCGGTCGACGTTGTAATAAGCTACAAACGTTTAAAGATGGTAAAAATTGCAGTTTTTCACGATTTTCGGCCTCCAACTGCAGCAATTCTAAGGAGTCTTACATCTTTCAATGCCTGTCGTTTTTACACATAATTTACACAGATCTACAAAACGTATTTCTTAAAATTTCAATATAGGCCTATATAAAAAAGTTGTAAAATGCAACTTTTCATATTTTCTCTACAATTCCGATTAAATGCAATTTTTGAAAAAATTCCTTTTCACATCCTGTAGTAATCTAATTACTACAAAAACGGGAATCAATGCTAGTTGTTAATAAAATTGTTACTTATTAGTAGACAGCGGATTTTATGCATTCGTGACAAAAATGAATAGGTGCAATTTAAGACAATAATAAAAATATTAGAAAACTAAAAATATTATTATACATATTATATTTTCAACATATTAAACATATTATTAAGAAAGAAAATAAATTTCTATTTCATTCCAGTTTGTTGCAATCCAGGTAGAACATTTTTATTTTGCATAAAAATCCGCTGTCTACTTATTAGTACAAAAGACGCGAGTTTGAACTTGTTAAATGTCAAGATTTGAAAATGTTAAGTTTACTTTCGTGGGATTGTAAAAGACCATAATCAGAATGTTTGAATTTGTTAAATTTCAAGATTCAAAAGTGTAAAGTTTACTTTCTTGGGACTTTAAAAGACCATAATCGGAACGTTTGAATTTGTTAAATGTCAAGATTCAAAAGTGTAAAGTTTACTTTCTTGGGACTTTAAAAGACCATTATCAGAACGTTTGAATTTGTTAAATGTCAAGAATTTAAAAATATAGTTTACTTTCGTGGGACTTTAAAAGACGCTAATCAGATCAGGTAAATGTAAACATCTCTCGTCCTCTTGATACAGTATAATTTTCATGTAGAAAAATTCACGTATTCCATATTTTGTAATTACATTGCAGAATTTAAAATGGAAATGAAAGATAAAAAAATTATTAGAATAGTTTCTACTGTATAATACTTTTGAGTTGTATTTAAATCGAGTGCTTCCTAAATCTTGCTCATTCGTAAAAAGTTACATTATTTTTTGAACTCTATTAGGATACGGATGAAGCGCAGCTGTTGAATAACAGTCTGAAAAATATCCAAGTATACATAAATATGCAGGATCTATTATTGACAGAACGTGTCTTGTTTGCTTGTCTTATTGTTGCATTATTTGTCTTTGAGATCGCATCTGGAAAGAAACCCTTGATCCGCGTCAGACTTTTAAGAAACTTTTTTATGTCTTGCATGGAGCTTCCGAGTATACCGAGCCATCCACGTGAAGTCCCATAACGAGGTTACGCCATTCATCGGCACGTAAGTCTATGAAGAGAAATGCAGAAGGGGAATCTGAGTCGCTGCAAGGTACTCCGCAGTGCCATTGATGAAGTTTCCATCGAACGTGTTCTACCTTTAACAAAGAACTGAAATGCAATTCATAAAAACGTTTTAAATAATCTTCGAATAACTTACAAATCCCATCGATTAACCGTTAGCACTCGGAGAGTCACCATTAAAAATTGCTGTACCATTATTCAAAATATTGTTCACATTATTAACTGTATCGGTATCTAATCAATTACTGAACATTTAGCTATTGTACGAATCATAGTTAATTAAATGCTTTTCGTGTTAAACTAGCTCCAACTGCAAAGGATTAATATCGCGACCAATCAGAAGAATACTTTTCGACATACACCATGGATTCAAAAAGTATAATATTTGAACGCTAAATACCCGATTCTCAAAAAATTACCTGCACTTAAACTGTGATAATTGCTTAAGAAATAAAAGACTCGTTTTATTCGAAGATTTTTTTACACAATGTACCGAACGAGAAACTAAAGACGGGTTTTTTCGAAAATGTGAAAACTTTGGAAAATTCTCTTCACGACTAAAACCACCATTGATTTAAACATTCAAGTTTGTCTCTTTACAACAACTCCTTAAACATTGATGTACGATTTTTTTCGATGTGTAACTGTATAAGTTACATAAAGAGGGCTTTAACCTGTTCCCCATTTTCGTTCCATGAAACAGTGAAAAAAATCCGTACATCAACCATTTCGAATTTGCAGTTTTTTTCATAAAAAAATGCATCATGTAAAAATACATTAGAGGAAAAGAAGCACTAGTTTGCGAAAGTAGAGGCTTCGAGCTTTAAAATGAATTCATATCTGTTTTTACAAAATTATCGGAATTTTTTGAGAATTGGAAATGTGTTGGACAGACAAATACTGTTTATTCAGAGCCGTTGAAAATGTGTCAAATTGACATGGGGAATAGAAATTAAACTGATCGAAGTGTCTATGAAATATTATTGTGCGTATGGTTGCTTTGTTTCAACGAATATGTAATAATAGAAATCAGTGAAATTACAATCCGAATCGTCCGGAGGAAAGTGTGTTCGAAACATGGGAAAAATGTTTCTACGCCAATGGGATGCATGCACGGCAATATATGTATAACTACGTGTGTGTACGCATGCACCGAGTCTCTCTTTCCGTTTCTTACGCCGTGCGAGCATGCTTGTATACGGATTGTGCACAGGGCTGTAGCGAGAACATCATATTCAAAGATTTCTTCTATTCTTTCGACTGATGTTCGATTAAAAGCTATTTGAAGCTTTTCTTGAACTTTAACGCTAAACCTACCGGGCCTTAAAAGTAACTGGTATTTACATGTTCCCTTATAAAAATGACAAGATTGATTTCATTTAGACTTTGTTCGGCTCCTATTATAATACGTCCTCTACTAAAGATATTTATACAATCAATTCAAAAGTGCTTTGAAACGACCCGAGGAATCGCCCCTTTCAAGAACAACAGTTTCTGGACACCCTGTATATTCGTTCCTGCATGGTGCAACCTCTGTAAGCAGGACGTGTATGCGCTTGGGAACGTGTGCGTGATACACGCGCCTTCTACAAACGCTTACGCACGGGATACGAGAAGCTACTGTTACGCCAGATGTCTACTATGTCTACGAGGCATGTGTAGATTTTAATGTGTGGTCATGACACTTGACAAAAAGCAAGTGTTTCTTTTTAAAGATTCCCCGAGAGCACGAACGAAGCAAAACGCCGGTACTTGATTAGTGTTACACGGAGTGCCAGTCAATTTTCACGCAGATACGACTAAATATTTGCGTTGGAAACATCGTAAATAGTATTTTTTATACTGCATTGAAATCAAGTGAAACGAGATTGAGACTGATTGCTTACAATACGCGAGTGTAACGGTAATTGATGAGAAATGTAAATTGTGTATCGTCATTTCCTATCGCTTTGATTCACATTACATATTTGAAGGCTTTGAGCGACGAATAATGATGTTGACTTAAAAGTTACTACGTCTAGGCAAGCGGGATGATCATCTCTCGCAGGCAACTCGAGTATCTTGAACAAATATTTGTAGGTTATGAGTAGTTTGCAAATGCAACCGAGAGAAAATAATTATCTCGCGTACGCGATAGCTTTCATATCAATAAACTAAAGAAAAGATATCGAGTTCAATTGTACGATTACTTTTTAGATTCGGAAAAAACAATTTACACTGTTATTCTTTAAACCGTATACATTTATTCATATTGACACAAATATCGATACAAATTTTTGTGAGATCCAAAAATGCGAATGAAATTGAATGGAGATGTTCGCGAAGTTTACGCAATTTTTGCACAATTGAAAACTTTACACTCCTTTTTTTTTTGTTTATAATAGTTATTCGTTAAACATCTATTTTTTCTACAAAATGCGCTTTTCATTGCGCATATTGCAGAACTGCGAATCAAAACTTTTATCAAGCTATCGATCATCATTTAATACCAACCAGTTAGTATGCGCAGCTAGTTCCTCGAAGGATGAATCAAAATTGCTTACCGAGAATACCAAAAACAAGTGTGGCTATCCCTTTATTGAAAAAGTCCAAACGATTCATTCAGTTTCCTTCCGTTTTATTCTCCGATAAAAGCAACATTTATTTTCAAAACATGTAACTGGTAAAACAACTACACTTACAAACCTTACATTTACCGTGAGTGTACATTAACAATTTTTAATTTATTTGTTCCC
This sequence comes from Lasioglossum baleicum, assembly GCF_051020765.1. Taxonomy (NCBI): domain Eukaryota; kingdom Metazoa; phylum Arthropoda; class Insecta; order Hymenoptera; family Halictidae; genus Lasioglossum; species Lasioglossum baleicum. The sequence continues at coordinate 4,564,308 of NW_027469081.1, read as the reverse complement.
TGATCCACGGCTATACCGATTTCAAAAAATGATATGTTTCTTAAAATAATCGATATGCATTCCTTTTCCCAGACGGATCCCGGGTAATTATAATTAGACAATTAAATTTTGCAGGCAAATTTCAAGAGAGTGGGAACAAATAAGGTCTTTATACATTTGAAATGAATAAAAAGCGAATTAAACTCTGTGGAATTTGATATTCTAGCCTTTTTCGAAAATTCGAAGTCATAAATGCATAAAGATCCGCTGTCAACTAATAACATTAAAATCATCATTCAATTACTCAGTTTCCGGCGAATTAACTAAATGAACTGCTGCTACATTAGAACCCATAGAATGATTAACGTGTCTGCAGTCTGCAGGAAGTTCCTCCAAAAATATGTTTAAACAAATTAATAAATAAAGGACATAATCAATTATATGATGGTAAGGATGGTTCGTAGTCCGAGGATACAAAGAAAAAACGTACGAATGTAGATTTCAAATAAAATCTTTATTTACAACCTGTAAAAACAGATATACTCCTGAAATAAAATGAAATCGAGACGCGAATGATTAATTTGTATACAAGTAACGAGAAACCGGTACACAAAAATCCTACTACATAAAAACACACGATTTCGTAATGATTTGTAGAATAAAATAAATCCTGGCAGTAAGCTATTTACATATACTCGCCTAGCAGCGTGGATTTCGCGAGTACGCGAGAGAACACCTATACAGAAGTGGAACGGGCCGATAGTAATTGCAGAAAGCGAGACGGAACGAAACGTTATCGACGCGTTGCATTAAGTAAATTCGAAATCATAAGGTGCCAATCCTTATAAAACGAGAGACCGTGGAAGAAAAACATCGACGAATTCCTTGAATCGAAACGAAAGAGCCGGGTAGGAACGCGAGAGCGAGTGAACAGAGAACAAGCAAAAGTCCACGGGTCCGCGGGGAGCGTGATGACGGTCCTGAGGCTACAATCCGTCGGCGGTGTAGCCGCTCGCTGGTGTGCGTAGGTGTGTGCTCCGGGTTAGAGGCTTCTACACGAGTTTCTCGTGGCCGTGTGTGGGAGATCGTTTTGTACAGTGCGGTAATAGTGTGGGTAAGACAGCGAGTGTCAGTGAGAGGCGACGCAGCGGCTGTCAGTGAGTGCGCGCGCGCCGTCTCGGCTCGCTCGAATCGGTCAGCGGTGTGTGTACGACGGCAGTGCGCGTGTGTGGGTGTCTGCACGTACCCGACAAGATATGAAGGAAAGCCAGAGTGGTGATGGTAATGCTCGGGATGGTGTATGTACGGCGGGGATGTGTGTGTGCGTGTTGGTTGCTCGGTTATATGGCTCGACAAGTCGCAGTCTGTTCAGTTGAGCAACTCAGTCCATACGCGTGCATGTGACGAGAAAGAGCGAGGCGGAAAGAAAGAGAGAGAGAGCAAGAGTGAGAGAGAGAGAGAAAGAGGGAATGTAGTTAGTGGAAGGAAGAAAGAGAGAGAGAAAACTGATTGCGAGGCACGTACAACCGCGACAGGGAAGATGTCAATAATTCGGTGATACAGTGACCCGTGTACCGATGAAATATGGACACATAAAGAAAATTGTTAGGAAGCGTGTGCACCTACGTCGACGACGTCATGACCGTGTCGTGGGTATTATAGTTCCATCTCCTCCCGGTCGGTCGGTCGGTCGGTCGGTCAGTCTACTGTGACGGATTTTTGTAACGGGAGTGCACGCGCATTTGCTCGAACGTGTCGACGAAAATTACAGAGCAGAGGCAAGGACACCACAAGCCCCGGATCGGTTGTGGCGCGGTGCCGATGGTCCCCGGGAATTCGTGTCGATTCTTACGTTGATCATCAATACTCACGGTATAGGTGACACGGTGGAGTGGCGGTCTACGAGACCACGACGACGACGACGACGGGCACACAACGACAATCGACACAACCACAGCGGTGACGGCATTCACAGGCCCCAGTGAATACGTATAATACGTGTGTGTAGTACGCGTGCGCAGTCGCTACGCGAGGATGTTCTTTTGTGTGCGTGCTATTCGTTTGCTCGCACTCGCTCGCTCGCTCTCCGTCGTGTGCTTCCTTGTGGAAACGTAGTACGTGTACGTGTGCCAGTGTAAGTGTATGCACGTGCGCAAAACCTCTTGCATTGTGTGTCAGTGACTCTCCATGCTCATGGTGGAAGTAAGTGAGGTAGTTTCATCGCTGTCACGAGCATCCACTACCTGCCCTAGGAGTCTTACTATACTATACGATTCCTATATCGTCTCTCGTCTATTTATACGACGACCATACACGTCTCTCGTACTTACCTCTCTCCTCCCTCGCGTTCGCTCAGTCGCTCCTAATCCTCTCCCTTTCTCTTTACCCCTTCCCTCGATCTCTATCTCTCTTTCTTTCTTTTGCTCTTTCTCGTAGTTTATCTGCCTCTTACTATATACATATTTCTCTCTCCCTCTCTCGTTCTCTTCCTATCTTTCTCTGTTACATTAACTCCTCCCCTCCCCTCAAGTTTCCCCTCTCGTATCGGCTCCCTTTCTCCCTCTCTCTTTCTCTCTCCCCACGTCTTTCTCTCTACTCTGTCTCTTCCCTCGCCTCGTGACGACATCCGCGAACGGCGAGCGACTCGACTCGGCTCGACTCGAGGCGAGTCGAACCGAGAGAAGGAGAAAGAGAGGCTGGGAGAGAGACAGAGAGAGAGATAGCTAGAGAGGGAAGAGGGAGAAGGAAAAAGAGAGAGAGAGAGAGAACCAGCCAGCCGCGGCGCGCCGGAGTCCGTCGTACACCGTACACCCTCGTATCCGTACTTACGTACACGCGGAATGTGCTGCCAGGAATTCTCTCTCTCACAATGGATTTATTGTGTTAGTGAGTAACAGCGACGTGTGCGGGACGATAGTGTATATCGTGAGTGAAAGACGGCCAGAAGACGCTGACCAGAACGACGACGACGACGACGGCGAAGACGACGACGAATAGAAAGAACGTGCGCGTTCGGATTAACTCACAAGTCAAGATGGAGCTAGTAGACGCGGTATGTGAATTTCCGCGAATTCTGTGCGATTTTTAGTAAGAGTAGTGCGCGGCCAGTTCGTGCGCCATGGAAAAATCATTGTCGTCATCTCACCTCGAGCTCTCGCTCCTAACCCACGGATCCATTCTATCCTCCACGATCGCTCGTCATCCATTGTAATTCTGGTACGTGTCACGTTTACATATTTTCGGTGGAGACGTTCACCGTGGTTTTTTGTCGAGGGTTCACTACGAGACCCAGAGATCCCTGCCCTAACCTTTCGCGTTCCGTTACGCGCCGAAACGGTTATGGTTTCTCACCAGTGTTATTTTTTCTCGGGTCGTTCCCGTGCTCACCGCACACCGCCGCGGCTGTGCCTGTTCGAAACGTGCGAGTGGTTCTTATCAAAAGTGTCTGTGCATTGTTGAATGCGTTTCCAGAAACCGGACGATAGTGCTCTCGCGCGTAACACATTATATGTATAGAGGGACCCGAGCGAGCGGTTCGATTGATCACGCTGCGGCGAGAACTACCTGAATGGAAAGTAACTCTCTCGGTGACTCGGGAATTATAATTAAAGCAAGATGGTTCTCCGCGCACGAAAGAGCTCTGCGAACGCAACCAACGGCCGAGAATTATCAATTCCCAGTAATCCGTAATGGTGCAAAGCCTTAGTAAGTTATGCATTTCATTTGATTCTCCATTTCGTGGGTACGTACACACCTTGAACACTGTATTCACGGCATTAGCGTACAGAATTTTGTCCCCGTCAAACAAAATACATACGGTCGTTCGATACAGAGTGCTAATTCAAATCGCGAACTCTGTCATAGACTCCAAGTTCGAATTTCGATATTTCGATCCGTGACGGTTGACTACAAAATGTATAGGTTCAATGTTTTAAGACTGAAGAAAAATACGAATAAATATGTGAATCGTTCTATACGAAGCTACGGTTACTGTGTTCAGTTGTGTTATAACCTCTTCGCAACGGTGTGCTATAGTTCACTTTATATTTATCTCCTTATCTCCAAGTGCATATTGTTTGCCGATATGTACTACAATGGACCAAAGATCACGTTGACGATTTTAGCCAACTTGAAATACATAGTAGAACACAGGGGCTCGTCTCGACAACGGAATTATAGGTTATTTTGTTCGGCTCTTCTACAACCAGAGCCTCCAAATCATTTTACAACTTCCTTCTCCGTTGCATCGAGTGTTCGACTGTGTTCATTAGTAGACTGCGGATTTTATGCATTTATGACAAAAATATGTACGTACAATTTAAAAACCAGTAAACATATATTAAATAGATTTAAGAACATCTCAGTGTATCAGTTTAAACTGTGTACGAGATAATCGGAAGAAGAACAAATTTTCTACGTGGCCCCTGTTTTTTGAACATGATGTAGACATTTTTTATTTTGCATAAAGATCCGCAGTCTAGTGGTTAGTGATTTAGACAGCGGATCTCGATGCAAAATAAAAATGGTCTACCGGAATTGCAACAAATTCCAGTGAAATAGACATTTGTTTTCTTCCGTAATATGTTTAGTAGGTTGAAAATAATATAATAGTGTTCTCAAATTCTTCTCATGTGTTTACTATTTCAAATTACACCGACTCTTTTTTTGTCACAAACGCATAAAACCCCCGCTGTCTAGTGATTAGTTAGAATGTCTCAGTTCAGATATGAATGTGTATCATGACCAGTGTTGTAGGAATTAGCCGTTAATTGGCTGGTTCGAATATCGCGAGCGTTAAGGGGGGCATTACGATACTAGTATTTACAACGATCCCGTCGACGAGATATCTGCATCGTTCGCTGCATACATTAATATCAACAACGCGCCAGTTTTGATTTTTAATACACCTACGTTTGTAGAAATCTTGCACCAGATGTATTCGCTGGCATATTATGTACGTGTACAGGCCGTTTCACACTAGGGCTTTTTCTGCTGTTCGGATTTAATATCCGAACACAGTTACAAAATTGAGCTTGCACAAGCCTTATTACATATATACAAAGCTTACAAAGCTTTATTTATTCGATTAATATTAGGTCGTTCGAAAAGTCATTTCGTTTTCTTAAAGGAAAGCCAATTTTTTACCATTTAGTACAGGCCTGGCCAACGCACGGCCCGCGGGCCGCATGTGGCCCGTCATGTTAAATTGTGCGGCCCGCCAGGCGATTTTATATTTCCATTGAAACTTTTGTTTCTTGTTGTATGTATACAAGAAATATTAAATAAACGTAGCGTTATTGCGAATCCATTTCTATATTTGATATCTTTGATATAATTGAGTTACAGTGCAACAATGAAATGAAACAAATTTTTGCGTCCACATCAAAATTTAATTTTTACAATACTTATATTAAATCCGAGAGATATCCCAACTTGAGATATTTTGCACAACGAGTTGTAAGTTGTAACAGCTTTTGGATCCACATGTGTTTGTGTCAGTTTGTGAAACATTTTTTTCGAAGATGAAATTTACAAAGAGTTCATCACGTGCTTCGTCTAACTGATGCCAATTTAGAGGACCAGCTAACAAAAGATGTGCAACGTCGAACATAAATATAGGTTTACCAAAATTAAGTGAAAGAAAGGATAAACAAATATCTCATTCATTAAGACTCGAGAGTTAATTATATTGAATTATAGTATAACAGTAAAGTTTTATTCGTTGTGTATTTGTATTACATTTTTTAAAAGCATCTTTACCTAAAGTGCGGCCCGCTGTAACGTTACGCGTCATCAAAGTGGCCCGTGAAACCATTTGGGTTGGCCAGGCCTGATTTAGTATAACAGCCTGGAAATAATATAAGGCAGGCATTTGCAAATTTTCTGCCGATTTCAAATTGTTCTTTAAGATGCTGAGGTATTTCGTCTTGTCCACAGTTGTATCTACAAATTCCATAATTCCAATCCCATTGACTGCCATACAGCCCCATAACCCATGACATAGGTCGTTCAACGCTTTATTAAAAAGTTATAAACAAAAGTCCAGAACTCAAAAGGAATAGTTAAGCGATATTTCAGTACGCGCAGTTATATGCAGTTATTAAATTAATAGTAATTTTAGTTTGATACTAATTATTAGTACTAATCACTTAATACTACTTAATTAGGTAACTTAATTGTTACTTCTGATACTAATTTTAATATTAAATTCACCTTAGGAATACAGATGTTTCAAAATGGGATTTGTAACTCTGTACAAAGTTCATTTGTATTTTGTTCCATCTTACAATTAGTGAATGAATCATTAATTCTTCGTATCTCTGTTCATTACCCGTATTTATTCTTGTTCTATAAACTTTCTCCTTTCAAGTACCCACACATGAAAGTCGAGTATCGTAAAATTTCATATTTTTGTTTACAACTTTCGAATAAAGCGTTAAATAACCCATGTTGATATAATTTTTTTTCTTATTTAGACTCGTAGAGAGTCTGACAAAGTTTAGCACTTGAAACTAAGGACACTCTGTATACGTCAGTTTCTTCAAGTACATACATATGATAATATTCGTCTTACGATTAGGTACATATGATAATATTCATGTTTTTTCTTTAAACCTATAAACTTGCTATACTTCAATATCTTCTTTCTTTTGATTAACACAGTAGCGAATTGCAATCAATCAATTGCACAATCGTTGATTAAAAGTAGTTTTTCCAATTGCTGCAGAGTTACAAGTAAATCGTTAAAATTCGAACATGTTTACATTTGCAACCGAACGAATTTCTGTTGCAACTCGATAATTGTCGAATTATTAAATCTCTTTTACTGAACACTCTGTATAAGTTGAAACCCCTGTAACTCGAAGATTTTCGTTCCGGTCTTGGAATTCAATGTGCAGACTGTGGTTCGATTGTATAAAATATTTTACTTTGGAATTCAGATTAGAGAGAAAATATATTCAAGTACAGGATTCAGATTGAAAAATGCTCTAGAAGTGATGTATTTATTGAACTGTTGATATAGAAAGACCAGATCGTTTGCATTCTTCGGTGACAGGCGCGATGTATTAACGTTTACAATATTTCCTGCAGTAGGAAATATCCTTCCTGCACTTGCTGAAGGTGACGGGATACATAGAAACTTCATATTTGAATAATCACGAAAGGAAATTCGAATTCGATTACTCGGGCATTCGAGTGGTATGAGAAGAGGGGAGATGATGAGGGGAGGGTGCACGAATTGAGGGACAAAGTGATCCTTTCTCTGCCAGTACCGGATTAGTCACGTGATATTCTGATATATGAACGACAGAGACGAAACGCGTCACGTGACCAGGCCGCCACGGAAGCGTGGGAGAATAGCGCGGTAGAAGGGGAAGGTAGAGTGGGTACACAAGTCTTACAATTAGTCTGACGACTCTGGGTAAGAGTTTTCTTTTGATACATCTGCGTTAATTCGCTTCATTGAGAAAAACTAAAAAATAAGAGAAAGTATGAATTATCGAGAGTAGACGGAGCATGTTTATGCAATGTTTAATTTCTATAGTCAAATTCTAAGAAATTGGCATATAATAAAATCCTATTTTTAATGGGAACAGCCTTTGTTGATCCAAAACAAATAAAAATCTTACTAAACTCTATGGAATTTTGAGAACTCGTCGAATTTCTTCATTGATAAAGTAACATTTAATTATCGTAGTCTTCATCGTGCACTATTATTTATTTTGCGGTTATAGTGATTAGTAGACTGCGGATGTTTATGCATTTTCCAATTTCTATAGTCAATTTTTAAGAAAGTGGCATATAATAAAATCCTATTTTTAATGGGAACAGCCATTGTTGATCCAAAACAAATAAAAATCCTACTAAACTCTATGGAATTTTATGTTCTAGCATTTTTTGGAAATTTTCGTAAGTCATACATGCATAAAGATCCGCAGTATAATCGAGAGAGTACACATACTCTCAGTGTTGTCAATCATCGGTGACGGACAAGAAACAAATTAAAGATTCCGTACCGGTCACTGGTTTCCATATTGAATTTTCGTTCATCAATGATTTACACAGTACCGTTTGTTCGCGTCAGTTACTGGTGACCGACACGTCGGTCACGCCGGTCACCGCTGGTGGACACAAAATCTTCCATTTAAATCTATTATCTGTCCGACAAGAACTATTAATTATTGTTACAGTAACAAAAAGATATGGTGGACAAAGTGTTGCAATTGTATTGTAGAGGTGTATATTACATTCTCGTTTTTTAAATAAGTTTTTCTTCCGAAATTTTGGTGCTCGAAATTCTAAAAAATAAAAAATAGAGAAAATTGATGTAACAGTATAAGCACATTGATTTTTCAAATTTCTTTCAGCTTTTGTTATTCAGTGGTGTTCAGCCTGATTATGTATTAAGGAAATATATTTTAAGTGGCAAATATAGTTGAGCATCCATCAAGTGCTTTGACAGTAAAATGTTAAAAAATTCAAAAGGTTATCGATCACTTTGGTCTGTAAACGGCTTATATTACAGTTATGTTGAAATGCTACATTGCTTGTAGTATGCACTACAAGTTACTTCTACATCTACTTCAAGCATTCTACATATTACTATTAATTATCATGTGCAATCGTAGTTTGTTACACTTGAGGTACAACTTTCGTGCGATTATATACCACAATGTTGAATTTATTATACTCAACTTAAACTATATTTTTCACATGATTTAAAAAACACATGCGGCTACGTTTCTTATCCGTGGTTGAATTCTCTCTGCAGCCACAAGAATAAAATTGATCTTTTACGATAAAGAAAAGAAAAATAGAAAAAGACTAATTATTATATTGCATGCTATTCTTGAAACTATACATATAACTGCGCGTCAACTATTTTTATACCGAATAGTTTACATCAGGCTTGGATACATTTGAATAAGATAACAAATAATCACTTGAAACAATGAATTATTTTAAATACTTTTTTTTTGACGTTCAAATAATACTTTATTTGAATGATTTTTTATTTCGGTTACAGTGTTAAAATAAATAATTTCACTTCAAGGAGAGAGAGAGAGCTAAATATATATATATATATATATATATATATATATATATATATATGATCATATAATATGCTAATTTATATAGTTTAACGAGAGATTAGCTGGAATCGCTTTCAAAATTATTCTTTAGTACGCGGAATTAGTAGAATTTTGGAATGTACGAATTATTTGATGGAATATGAAAGACGTGGAAATAGTTTTTATAAAACATTATTTGGCTGTTCAAATAAAGTAATATATGATTATCTCAAATGGCGCGTAGCGATATAAGATAATATATTATCTTAACGATCATTTTCCAAATAATTTATTTCGATAATGACCAACCCACGCTTTGCATGTAACTTGGGTGGCACTCTCAGCTGAATGATCCTGTATTATGTGGACTGGCATATGTATAAACCCGATCCAGTGTCTCAACAGCTGTTAATCGTATTATTCCGTTAATATTCTATTCGTAATTTTCGAAAGACCGAGCGGCTGTCCTGTGCCCCGTGCGTTCCGAAATTACTTGAATTTTTCTATCGTTTCATTGAAATACACAAACGAATATGGTCGAGTGTATATGTATATCGGTTCTAAAAGTGAACGAAAGTTCAAAGTTGATTCACACAATCGTCGATAAGATTACAACGATGCACACGTGCATCGGCTTCATTCTTCCGTGACGTATCTGGTAACCGAATGCGAAAACGGTCGAATATTCATTACTGGGTTCGTTGATACAACAAAATTTCCGATAGTGATAAAGAACATAACTAACAATGAAGAATATTTGATACACTCCGTGCGAATATCGCATGGAAACAGAATATGTTTCGACTATTTATTTAGCGCACAGATTGCACGGTCAGCGAAACGCGCACCATGCAGGTTGAAATCCTATTTATTTTCAACAAAACATTTTGCGTAATTCTACATACTGAATGAATATTACTCATAGGTTTTTACAGAAGAAGTTTACCGAAGTTTTTACTTTTTATTTGCGATTTATATCATGCATGCATAGGATCAGTTGGCTGTAACAAACGCACCCGAGCGAAACACAGTTAAAAAGAATTGTAAAATAACTTCAGATCAACCTCGTTGTCTTCTTGTTCGAAGAAGTCATTAATTGAGATACACTGAGTTGCTATGGTCGCAAATTATTTCGATATGTGCGCACATCTAGGGGTTGTGTAGAATGCTATGCAAGCTTGAGATTACTCGTATTATCGTAGTGTGCGTGACTATTTTACGTAAACAGAATTCATCAATAGCAAGGAACAGCAATATTTACGAAACAGTTTGCAAGGTTGCACACATCTAGGAATCAGAGTAGCCAGATTAGGAGTTCCAGAGGAGTTCCAGTTCCATTAGGAGTCTCCACTCTACCTTCCCCTTCCACGACGCTATTTCCCCACGCTCCGCCGCGTCCCGACCACGTGACTGATCCGGTACTGGTAGAGAGAGGGTAACTTTTCCCCCTCGATTCGTTCTCCCTCCTCTGACGACTATAAACGTAATTTAACATAATTTAAGATATTAACATTAATATCTGGATGCAGCGATTTTGTAAAGCAAACTTTTGGAAATGGCGTTTGTGTTACGTAAATTGTAATTTTCCGCCGTTGTTTATATCTGAAAAATGTCATTAAATATTTGAATTAAATCGGTTTAGCAATTTCTGTGATATGGTTATTATTAATTTTCTGTCCAAGCCGCGTTAGTATTTCTTGGTAAATACAAGAGTAGGCTCAAAACATGTAACGTGCATACGTATACATTAATATACGCTACATAATAATCACAAATAAACGCTTCGTATTAACAAAACATATTTGTTGAAGTAATCTTTAATTTTACTTCGAAAATGTTTCGTTTAAAATGTTTCAATCATGAATTGTTAAATGTTTGCATGTACTGCATCGGTAAAAGAAATTGTACATTCACTATTGTTGTATTTTTCTTGTTTCGAGCTATTTAAAGGAGAAGGTTATTAACACAAAATGAATTCCATATAATGTTGAAATGATAAGCGCTATCTAACGGTTCATTGTTAACAGTATCGTAAAAATAACATTGAATTAATTTAGTTCAAAATAATGCGATGCGAAATAACTGATAAACACATTTATTTTTTAAAAATTTCGACTTGAACCACTTTTATAATTATGAACATTTCACGTGTAGAGTATTTCCTATGAATTTATATTTTCTTCAGCCATAGTTAATTAGGCTACCACTTTCATTTCCTTATCGTTAATTCTCGTTCGCATGACTCACCTCGTTCGATGTTCGCGTATGCATTCATTATGCGCGAGGAATCGCAACATAATAAATGTTATCTTTCGAGACTTGCGACATAACGGCCACGGTTAATCGCATGGCATCAGTTTTACGTGCCGATTGATTCAGAGCATTCACGATCGAGAGCCAGCGCGACTCGATCCTGTTCTCTTTCATGGAAAAATTTATTCAGTAGTGTGTCCCCACACTACCTACGTTCCCCTTCTACGACGCTATTCCCCGCGTTTCCGCCGCGGTCACGTGACGCGTTTTGTCTCCGTCGTGCATGTGTCCGGTACTGGCAGAAAAAGAGAGGGTGACTTTCTCTCCTCAATTTGTGCTCCTTCTCCTCATCTGGCGACTCTGCATGGAACGTCTCATTTTCCTCTTTTATAGTTTGATTGTTGCGTTTTAAGACACGTTATTTATTACAACTTGTCACGTACGTGAAACCAGTTACGAACCTATACAAAAAATCAATACATTATCATTAGATTGAGGTTTCTCATGCGCGTTCGCATTTTAATGCATTATTTCATATCAACCAAATTGAAAATGGAAAGTTAATTCAACGTATTATTATGTGTACCAATTAGAAGTTTATGCTTTATCAATATGTTATCAATATTCATATAGAAGTAAGAAAAATATTAAGAAATGAAAAAGAAATATTGCTTTTGTTGTTCAGATTTACAAGTTATGGATTCACTTGCATTCTAATGTGCAGGATAAGTAAAATAAAAACTCTATTATCGGTATTTTAACTGTATTTCATTTTAATTCGCACAGTTGCGTATATAAATGCATAAAATTTGCAATTTAACCGTCGCGCATAAATAACACGAAATGAAACGATCAGGCGAAGTGGAAGCACATTGTTAAATATGGAACAAGCTGTGATTCGAATTTTGTAAAAACTTATGCAAACTGTAAGTGAATAATGTCTGTGAAGTTATCGACTAACGAATTTTATGATAAAGTTCGAAACTCAATGTATAATGTCCCGAAAAGAGGATACGCACACTGAATAAACTTTAAGTAGATTAAAGACAGACACAAGCACATTTCTCAAAATGTATTGAATAATTTAATTCTTTCAAAAATTCCGGACGTATGCAGTTACGATCAAATTAAAAATACATATCACTAAGTTGATCTAGTTTTAAATATATTGCTGTGAAGGTAAAATAATTATTAATTGCTAGATCCACACAAAACAGTCGGTGAAATCAAAAAGGAGTGATTTTGAGGAATTTTTAATACATCATATTATTTAATCCTAAAACGACAAACTATTTTCCCATATTTTTTTTTTTAATTGACTAACAACGAACAATTTTGTTGTTGAAAATCGACACCTTTCCTTAAGAAGTCCACCATTTTTTCTGAAATCAATATTTCGAAAAGACATCGTTCAACAACTAGATATTATAATATACATATAAGGTATCATAAATTCTTTTTTAACCCTGAGAACTCAATGAGATTAGCCATCATTTTGTAATTAATAAATATGGTTAAACGAAAATTGATGAGACACTGTCGAAAAATCATCTTTTCAAACTACAAAAACATTTTCGGTATAAACTTTTTGAGCAAAGCTATGTTGAAAAATGACTTTTTTCACCTCTTAATTAAAACTCCTTAGTTAAATAAAACGTTGTTTACACAATTTTTAATCAATATATGTTCATACGCGTTTTTAATTAATATAAGAGGGATAAGAATCGATCTCCAAGAAGGGATAAGATGTTTATCTCTTACTTATACATACATACATTATTTTTTAGTACGTAACTTCAGTCGGTGCAGTAACCGAGTATGTAACATTTTTCAATTGTACGTAGCATTGTTATTATCCCATTAAAATCTAGTTCGCTGGTTTAGGTCTCCTGTTACATTACATACATTATAATTGTTGTGTAGACTGTAGTTACGAGTGCCAGGGGCACACGAAATGGTATTAATACACGAGCCAGGTTATTTACCGAGTATGTGCTTCTTAAAGCATACATACATATATGTTCTGTAATCGCGGTTAACAACTAAGACTTGGTGGCATTCTGTCGCCGGATTTTAGGAAAGCAACGTGACGCTACCGCAGAGGATTAGATACTAGGAGACAGTAAATGGAAGCCCCATTTCAACGCAGGAAATTCCATACAGTGGAACAATTATTTTTTTTACTTATGACTAACCAGCGGATCTTTATGTAAAATACAAAATTTTCTACTTGATTTGCAATCAACTCGAGTGAAATAAAATTTTATTTTCTTTCTTGGTACGTTTAATAGGTAAATAATATAACAGAATTTTGAAATTCTTCGAACGTTTTCACTGATTTTTAGGACATAATCCTAGTCTATTATTGTACAGCAATGCGAGAAAAATATATTTACCATACATTCTTTGTGATCTTGTTTGTTGTAATACAATAATTATAAAAATTTCTCACTTTTCGATTGTATTTTCATCGTAGCACAATCGTAAAAATCATTAGAAATGCATTACAAATGTATGGTACAAGAATTTACTTTTTTTATAAGATAAGGTCTGCCAAGTGTGCCATCGAAATTACTGGTGAACTATTTGGTATATGAAAATACGGTTGAACCTGAACAATGTAATAATTAGCTCTTTTCTGTTTTGCTAGTTTACCATAAAAGGTAAATTTTAATCTTGTGGTTGCAGAAAAAATTGAACCCCAAATAAGTAACCATAAGGGTATACGGGGTGAAAAATTAATAGTTACTGAGATGTTCTCTATAAATGATTGTTACTGCAGGTAATGCCCAACATGGTCTCCATTACAATTAATACATTTGCGTAATCGATCGATAAGAGCAAGTCGGAATGTTTCTGGAGAATTTAAAGGCAGAATGTTGTTTAACATTCATACTTATAGAATTTTTCAAGTTCACACATATTTTACTACACCGTTAGAATTATTAACCAATAGACTACTTATGTTGTAAATACTGAAAGCGATGGGCATCGATAACGATAGATTTTTGAAACGAGCACTTACAAATGTTTATAATCTTTCGGTTGTTTCTGATGCAATAACACCAGAAGTACTTTCCAGAGTAGTAAGTTGATGTCGGTAAACATCCGCCTTTAGTTTTCTCCGAAGGAAAAATCGAGTGACGTCAGATCCGCTGAGCACGCTGGCTGACACTATCCACCCATCGCTACTGACTGCTAAGTGCGATCACGTGGAATTTCCTCATTGATAAAGACATTTACTTATTATTAGACTGCGGATCTTTATGAAAAATCAAAATTGTCTGCGTCGATTGCGAGAATCTAAATTTAATCATTTTAACAGATGAGAAGTCATACATATATTGACATCTTCAATTTTCAAAATGTTCCTACAATTTCGAATTTCTTCTACTCAATTTTGCTATGAATTGCATAAAGATCCGCAGTCGACTTATTAGTCTTCATCGTTACTTGCACTACTATTTTTATTTTGTGGTTTACCAATTTTTGTAGACAAATTTTAAGAAAGTGATATGACATAAAATCCTATTGTTAATGGGAACAGACTTTGTAGATCTAAAACAAATGAAAAGTATTTGTATTTCCATCGAATTTTATATTCCAGCCTTTTCTGAAAATTTTCGTAACCCATAAATGCATAAAGATTGCGCAGTCTAGTGATTAGAAATTCTTCACCGTTCAGAATTTCATAGAAAGAAAACGACTATATTTATTGTATGCCTATGTTTTCTTCAAAGACTACACTGTCTACAACAAAATAGAATTTTATTTCGGTTGAAAGGAAATTTATAACTATTAGACTCTGCTCAGAATCTTCATCACGAGTGTTACTCGATATTGCAGAGCAACGAGTGGATTTACTGATGTTGAAAACATCATGATTTTTTATAAATATTATTTATCAACAATAGTATTTTTATATTTCGTTTTCGTGGGCAACAGTTTCAGCATTTATGCATTTATGACAAAGATCAGAGGGTGTAATTTAAAAGGGTGAAAACATTAGAAGAATTTAAAAATACCATTATATTATTTTCAACCTATCGAACGTATTGACGAAGAAAATAAATTTTCTACCTCACTTCAGTTTGTTGCAATTCAGGTATAAAATTTGTATTTTGAATAAAGATCCGCTGTCTACTCGTAACTAGCAATTTTTGCGGAGCATTTATAATTGGTTTGTCTTGCGACGAAAACTACGAAAAGTACGGTCAGAAAGTCCAGTTTATACGACTGTTATGGCTTCGCTCAAGCACCGTCTAGCTTCGCCGTAGATAAAAATCATTTCAATCCTCTTGCTACTCTGCATAATAAGCCATCGTGAGACGCTTACCGATACACTAATGTTCTCTCGTAATCTACTGAGGAACAGACCTTGTACATATGCATATGTTGATAAACACAACTGAATACATTTCGCGTTTTACTTTATTCGAGTGTACCGCGCTTGACCATTTGTTTTTCAGTATTTATGTCATAAACAATACTGTTCATCTACCATCGTGATACATACTACCTTGGCATTGCTTCACTTTTGTGATAGTCAAAGTTATCTGAATGTCAAATGCCAGACACACTTTACAACGTTTTAACGCCCAATACAAAATGCGACAGAACAAGATACATATGTGCAACCTGAACAAAATCTTGTAGCAAATCGTTAAAAACGGTTTTTGTTCCAAGGTTTATTCTTTTATTCGAAGTCGAATAAATTGTGCTTCATTGTTCGTATCATTAAAGACGAAGGAGATCGAAGGAATTCTCTGTTTTAGAGTTTAAACATCCTGTGTACAATGTGACCGTAGTGAAAGCGGAATAAATTCAATTAAAATAGTTCATATTTATGACCGCAAATTTTGTCAAAGACTAACTGTCTTTGTCACGTTAGATTATAACGATACATGAAATTAACTGGCTTGATCGGGAGACAAACAGCCCTGACAAATTGAGGCCCGATGGATAATCGAGACCCAAGGGACATAATTCCCTTCATAATATAATCGTATTTGAACACATATTTGTTTATAATCGGGATCCGGTTAATTGAGGTCCTACTGCATTGTATTAATTTATGAACAAATAGTATATAGAATATAGTTAACCCTTTGCACTCGAAAATTAAACATTTCTTCCTAGCTAGAATAATTCCATTC
The DNA here is from genome assembly GCF_051020765.1 of Lasioglossum baleicum. Classification (NCBI taxonomy): domain Eukaryota; kingdom Metazoa; phylum Arthropoda; class Insecta; order Hymenoptera; family Halictidae; genus Lasioglossum; species Lasioglossum baleicum. The sequence continues at coordinate 4,547,846 of NW_027469081.1, read as the reverse complement.
TATGTATATGATTTTTTTCATCTTATGGATATGAAATTGATATAATACCGCATGCACTATTTAAATGTTTATTTATGTAATGAAATTCTATTTTGTTGTAGTCTGTATATAGTCTTTAATCTTAATCTTTCAACATAATAAACTATGTATCTTTTCTTTTCAATGAAATTCAGAACGATGAAGAATTTCTTCGCATTGATTGCAAGACACAGGAACCAAATAAATATTGTATTCTTCGTTTAATTCTGTTAATTCTATTCTATTAAGCTGAAACTAATACATTGATGTCCTTAAATATTTTTATTTAAGATTCTTATTTACATTACGTGCCCATTTCTGTCATAAATGCATCAAATCCGCAGTCTACTGGTAACTATAGCCACAAAATAAATAGTACTGCAAGGGGTTAAGCATTTCATCCGATCTAGACTAATTCGATTGTATATGATTTTTTTTGTTTTATGGATTCAAAAGGTATATAATATCTTACACAATTCTTAAATGTAGAGTAATTGATAAGACACCGACATATTTAATAGTGTAAACAATATTTTTAATAATGGTACAGCAATTTTGAATGATGACCATTTTGCATTTATGACAAAAATGGTTACGTACAATTTGAAACAGAGGAAATATTAAAAAGATTTAAGGCCACCAGTGTACGAGTTTCACCTTAATAAGATAATTAAAACAAAAATGAAATTTTTATTTGGCTCCTGTCTCTTGCAATCAATATAAACATTTTTTATTTTGCATAAAGATCCGCAGTCTAGTGATGACTCAGAGTCACTGGAGAAGATAATACATATAAAAAATTACTGACTCGAGAATCAGCATTTCGCATACGTTCTTCCATATGTGGAGTCTTGTTTAGAACAAAGAAAGAAATAGAAACGAACACGGTTCGATGCACGTTGATAACGGGTGTTTCAGAAATTGGTATCTCCGTTGTACGCGGGTCACGATAACACTGTACCACTTACTCGTTAATGATTTCAGTAGCCGACCGCGACGCATTCGTGTTTTATTGCGTTATCTCCGACTTCTGTTCCTCCATCTAGAACATCTGCTTTTCAGCTCTACTGCGACGGGATTGTTTATATTCGACGAGGTCAGCCATTTTTAATATTGTTTCTATCGCGTACAAGGGAAGAATGTACCAGAGTTCACGACGGAGTTCGCGGTATACGAAATTTCTTATCGGCAGGCGGAGTTTATCAGCGGTTGGTATAAATGCACGGAATATATATGTTATTCCTTCCGGACAGTAAATCCTAAATATCTGTAATCAATTATTCAATTAATCGGGATAATTATCGCCGCATTGACATAACGGACGAGATTAATTATTAATAAGATCAAAGATCGTTGCAGCCTGTATTCGCCGGTTCGGACTTGTAACGCGGAGAGCTGTCGTCGGCTGTTGCCACACGAACTAGATGCTAAAATTGTCCGTTTTCTTATAACCAGATATGCCCGCATATAGAAGGTCGAATGCAAACGCGTTTCCATCGCGAGACGTTCATTAAAAAGCGCCGATATTTTCGATCACAGAGTTCAGGATCGAATCGGTCATCTCGCGAGTGTTTTCGTCATTTAAAGATTCGTCCATCCTCCTTTTTACACTAACAAGGAAAATCAAGAGGATTAACAGGAAATTTCACAAAATTATGAAACTTAGCACACACGTAGAGTAAGTTACGGCTAGACCGGTGGATGTTTATGCAATTTTCAAATTTTGTAGACAAATTTGAAGAAAGTAAGACCAAATATTGTAGAATCCAATTTTCATTGGTAATAGCATTTTTGTAGATTCAAAGTGAATAAAAATCGTACCAAATTCTGTCGAATTTAATACTCGAGCACTTTTTGAAAATTTTTATAAACTGTGGATCTTCATGCAATTATGGCTTTTGAAAATTTTCAAAAAATGCTAGGACATGAAATACGAGTTTAGTACGATTTTAATTTATGTCTGGTCTAAAAAGGATACTACCACGGAAAATATGATAAGATTCTATTTTATTCCACTTTCTCTTAAAATTCGTCTACAAAAATTGAAAATTGCATTCCCGCATTAAAGGAGCGACAAAAAAATTCATAATTTTCATTAAAAAACAGTTGCAAACTGTGTAGACAAATTGTTTTAAATGCATTCTGACAAAATTCTGAAAAATCTGCTGAGATGACCCTTGTAAGAAATATTCGTAAGCGAATTTGTATGCAAAATAGAAATTGTCTAATCAATTTCAAGCTATAGAAACTATGCAGACGTTCATTCCCTTTCTTAATAATTTTAGCGAAATGGAAACAATACAACATATGATCTACTTATTTTTGTTATAAAGCCATACAATCCACCGTCTGTTTATGAGCGCACATAACTCCATGGAATATCGGTGTTGTTTCCACAATTCCGCTTGGACATATTTCACCAAATTCATTTCACGTCTCTTCGATGTTATGCGACCCTTCCTTGACCCATTTCTCCACCAGGAGATGATTATACAGATTCAAATTTCATAGATTAATTTTCAGAATGGAGACAGGTCGTGGCTTTAATTAGGTCGAAGAAATATTATTTTATCGCGAATTTTTACGTCTGAATTGTATTCAACCTCAAAACACATAAATATTTGTACATTTCCACAATTCGCTACAATAAGTAATTATGATTATTATAGGTCAAAATGTAACCTACCGGTTTCTCAATCTACTGGTAGTGCAGCTCACGGTAACTTTTTCATCTTGATATAAAATAGCGTGCAGCGGTGAAGAATAAATGTGGATGGTTAGGAAATAGCGCATGCTATTGATTTCACGAAACGGAAATACAAAGTTAACTGAAAAGTGGCGGGACACCTAATTGCTCACCGACACACCTGATAACTCGAGTAACGACGTCAAGAATTTGATTATTTTTTACTTTTGAAAATGTTTTTTTTCTCTTAATCAGTAATAATTAAAATTAAAACAAAGTTTATAAACGCTTTCAAACCTTGTTTCAAGAGTGCTACGGGGCAAGAAAAGAATTATTATCAAGCTTGCTACAAAATGCTTTTTGTTGCATTAAATATCTTGTTTACGTGACTGTTCGGGCGACATCTATGTCGAATAGTTCATACTAACTTATACTACATTAATAAATACAAAAGCTAGGGAAAAATTTCGTTGATATTATAATACAAATAAACAGTTAATGCACTTGCCCCTTTTACGCACTTACCCCACTCCACCTTAATACATTTAGGTGAAGTTATTGCGTAGATAGAAGCCGGACTAAAGGAAGCGTTGCAAGCGAGAATGGAGTTTTCCTCGAATACATATAGTTTCCATTTAAGGACTTGTATCGCGGTTATATTAAAATATCTCGGGCGTACGTGCCGCGATACAACAACAATGAACGCGACGGTATAAAGAGCTCTTAACATATTGTATTAATAGCGTTCCATCGCGTGTTACACAGGGACTCGTAGCGTTGCCGTTTGCTATGCGCGCATTTATTATTTTCTTCGGCTCTGGTTCAGCTTATGTTAGTTAATTCGATGCAGTGGCCCGGCTATATTGGATTTCTCAGCCACAGCGGCGAGCGCGGTTTGCCCGTCGATGGAACCGCGTGATATACGTTATCGTCACGTTTCTTGCCGGAGCGTCGTGTTAATGACTTTTCTCCTCGCCGATTGTCGTTGCATATTTCCAAGCAATATCGATAAGCAACCCCAACTTATGTCACATTCCTTTTATCGCGGCCACTGCTCTTCTGTCGTTCCATCGTTCCTGGTCTCGATCTCGATGCTGACGCTGTTGCCATCGCAACTACAAACTCTCGGCGACCTCTACCGACGCACAGTGGGACTTTCGTCCAAATCGGAGACAAAATCAAAGAATTTTCGATAGAAATGAGGTAGAGCGATGAAATTTTTTTTTAAAATTAAAGCTGAAACTTGGCAGAATATTGGAAAAATAGGGAGATTATGGTACGAACGTTTTATATAACCTTGAGAAAATTCGTTAAACTTTCACAATTTCAAGAAAATTGCGGTTTTTTCAATACCACGTGCGGGAAAAATTTTTTTTCTAACATGCTACACATCATTTCCTGTAGATTTTTTCACGCTGATTTCAAATCTGTTCTCGAAATTTGTCTACGACCTCAGAATTTTTTCAAGAAATCGATTTTTGTGAACAGAACTAATGTAATAATTATTTCGTTGAAATGATTTGATAACCCACTAGTTTGAAGGTATATTGTATTGTCATATATAAAACACAATTACATTTTTTTCGTGTTTTACATTTTTTACAACCATAGTTAGGACAGGGAAATCTAGAAATGATACCTAATATGTGGCTTGGTATCCGAAATGTGTCAGATTTTTTCAGAATTTTTAATTGTCAATAAATAGGGAAAATGGGCCAAAAACTGGCATTTCGATTTTTCTCAATAACTACCCTTACAGATGAGATATGGGGCTGAAACTTGTCAGAGAGGGGTCTTTTTGGGTAGGCTACCGAATGGTTCAAGCTCGATTAAAATGCCGCCGGGAGCGAATTTCACCCGGCTATTTTCTTTTTCATAATTAGTGAACATTGACCGCGGATATCTCGGAAAGTATGCGAGATAGCGAAAAACTGAATCGAATCAATCTTGTGGCACTTTTTGTCAGCTTTGATTTTGTATCGAATGGTCTTCTCGCTAGGACGCATAGTTTCCGAGATATAAGCGGAAAACCGAAAAAGGGGACCTTCTACGTGCCCCCTGCACCCCGCTCACCTCCTAGGAGTAGGGACTTTTAGTATGTTTATCTCCTAACTAGTCCAAACAAAGTCCCAAAGTTAAAAATTGTGTTCCTTCCACTTCCATCTACACCCCCCTTATGAGCATTCGTTGACTGGACTAAATAGAATAGATATAGGGATCTCAGGTTTTTTCAGTTATTATTCCGTGATGACAGCGAAGAATAAATAAATCGTGCTACATTGGAAACCGCGTTATAGGAGAACTGTCACACCATTTTTTCACCGTATTTTCAGAATATTGTGTTCCGAGAGGTTTGACTGCATAAGTGACACGTCGGATCCGAAATATCCACCTACAGTCACTCTCAGTAATATTCGGCCACTTATAACAGGACGATAACTCGTCTAATATTAAACCATACGACTCGGATCCTTTCGAGATATCCGAACAATTAGTTCACTACAACACGTGAACAAAAAATATTGAAAATAATGGAATTGGTGCGAATTGCAGAGGAAAATTTGTTGTTTACACTAAAATAAAATTCAACACTAAACCTACCACCACCGGTCAAATGACCGGTTCCAGATTTTTTATTTCACAATTAGTGAAATTATCAAGATGCTTTCGTGGAAAATGATTAAATAAATAAATGTACCGGCTGTGTTTAAACCTCGGTAGGTTTAGTGTTGAAAAATACATTTTGTAAATCTGTATCAATTATATTAGGTTATTCGTTATTGCATATGAAATGCAAACGAAATTTTTTACCGTATTCTATCTACAAATTTCATGTTCCTTGAATGTACAGTGAACGCCCAAAACAGAATAACTTTTTTATAATTCTAACAAACGATCTGATTTTTTATAATCGATTAGAAGCACTGGTTTACGAAATGATATTCAAAAAAGATTTTCCAAAAAATTATAATTTACAAAGTTACATGCAAAAATAAAAAAGGCATTTTTAAAACTTTTTTATTAGGACCCTTAATGAAAATTTAAAATACATGTTTTGTAGATCTGTGTTAGTTATACACATGCAGAAAATTTCATCGAAATCGGTTGACGCAGGAAAAAACGACACGCATCGAATATATAAATAATAAACCTACAGGCTGTATGTACATAATAGCACTTCTTGATCGAAACGTTTTATAAGAGTCACATTCTACAATCGGACATTTTATATGCAACAACCTAATATTTAAAAGGAAATTTATATATGTACATTAAAATTGAAGATGGGGTCGTAAGTTTTGTACTTCAAAATGACGTAATAGTTTTTTATCAAAACGCATTGCAACATTTGCATTTTAAAATCGGGTATTTCATATGCAAAAACCTAATACATATTCTGAAATCTTTGTAACACAACAAAGTGGTATACAACAACTTTTAGTATTTTGTCTGTAATTCCGACCAACCGCAATTTTCTCATAATTTTTTCTTTCACTTCACGGTTCACGCTCCGTTTTTAAGAGAATTGAGATCGGAAATTCGGCGAATGTGCGTGCCCCGTTGAATAGGAATCGACTGACGCGTCTGATCATGGCCAGTCCATTCTACTTTCTGCGAACGCGAATCAGTGGGACTTCCAAATTCAATTTTCTCGAAAACGAAGCGTCAACCGGAAAAAGTGTCACCTGTTTTTTGAAATACTTACTTTTGCACATACCATCATTCAGTGATGACGAAAAATATTATTATAGTAACAAGTAGAAGAGAGTTGTTTAACGAGTTGAAAGACGGAGGTGTGATGCATGCAATAATAATTCAATTACAATTTTAATGCTAGCTTCTGGTCAAGTTACGTTTCCTTTGCAGTTTCTAGTGTCTATTTATTTGAAATTCGTTTGAGGGTGTCAAACTAACAATCACTAAAAATTATCGTTATCATTAATTATCTCTTTAACTATTTAGCAAAGCAATTTCAATAACAAAGTTTCAATTTCCTACACTTTCTATGGAGGTAGTTTTATAAAAACAGCTTCTGATTCTAGCAAATAAGTACATAATAACTAGACTTCATATATTTATGCATTTACGGCTTACAAAAATTTTCAAAATATCCGAGGATATAAAATTCGATACAATTTAGTTCGATTTTGATGTATTTTGAATCTACAAAGGCTATTATTATTCCCACTGAGAATAGGATTCCATGTGATTCCATCTTGAATTCTGTAGATCTAATTTCGCGTTGATCGACAAATCCAAAAATACAGTAGGACTTCGATTAACCGGATTGATCGGATCTTTATGCATTTCCGATTTATAAAAATTTTCAAAATATCCGAAGATATAAAATTCGATACAATTTAGTTCGATTTTGATGTATTTTGATTCTACAAAGGCCACTGGAAATAGAAGTTCATTTGATTCCATTTTGAATTCTGTAGATCTAATTTCGCGTTGATTGACAAATCCAAAAATACAGTAGGACCTCGATTAACCGGATTGATCGGATCTCTTTATGCATTTGCGGCTTAAAAAAATTTTAAAAATTTCCGAGGACGTAAAATTCGATACAATTTAGTTCGATTTTGATGTATTTTGAATCTACAAAGGCTATTCCCACTGAAAATAGGATTCCATGTGATTCCATCTTGAATTCTGTAGATCTAATTTCGCGTTGATCGACAAATCCAAAAATACAGTAGGACTTCGATTAACCGGATTGATCGGATCTTTATGCATTTCCGATTTATAAAAATTTTCAAAATATCCGAAGATATAAAATTCGATACAATTTAGTTCGATTTTGATGTATTTTGATTCTACAAAGGCCACTGGAAATAGAAGTTCATTTGATTCCATTTTGAATTCTGTAGATCTAATTTCGCGTTGATTGACAAATCCAAAAATACAGTAGGACCTCGATTAACCGGATTGATCGGATCTCTTTATGCATTTGCGGCTTACAAAAATTTTAAAAATTTCCGAGGACGTAAAATTCGATACAATTTAGTTCGATTTTGATGTATTTTGAATCTACAAAGGCTATTCCCACTGAAAATAGGATTCCATGTGATTCCATCTTGAATTCTGTAGATCTAATTTCGCGTTGATCGACAAATCCAAAAATACAGTAGGACCTCGATTAACCGGATTGACCGGGAAAAACAGCCCGGATAAATTAAGGCCCGATGGATAATCGAGACTCGAGGGAAATAATTAAAATGTACATTATATCTGAAAATAAATTTTTCATTTTTGAAAATTCATTTCCTTTCATAATATAATTATATTTAAACGTTGGTAAATAAAATCTGCAAAATTCGACTGAAAATGAAAGTTGAAATATGTCTTGAACTACTAATTTTTCGACGTACATAGGTTAATACTTTTCTTATAGAGAATGACGAGCTGCATCGAATAGTGCGTAGAAAAAAGAATGTTTCTAATTAACACTAAACCTACCACTGCCGGAAAGATGACCGGTTTCATACATTTTATTTTACAACTATTAAAATTGTACAGCTCCTCCCATGGGAAGTGTTTTAATAAATTTCTTTATTCCAGCACACATACTATCCTAAAAATTGTACACAATCCAAAAAAAAATACAGTTTTGTCATTTTTGCAAGGTAAAACATTTAAATCGATTCTAGTGCTTGGTAGGTTTAGTGTTAGAAACCTGAAGGTGACCTTGAAATCCCCGAAACTCTTTTACCTAGAAAAAAATTGTTATTACCATAATCGTAGTCCTCTTTATACTGAAAAACTGTGGTTCACACATGAACCGACTGCGGATCATTATGCAAAATAAAAAATGTTTGCATTGATTGCAGGACACAGGAGCCAAATAAAAATTGTATTTCTCTTTTAATTATCCTATTTAAGCCGAGACTAACATATTCATGTTCTTAAATATTTTTTATATGCCCACTGCTTTAAATTGTACGTACCCATTTTTGTCATAAATGCATAAAATCCGCAGTCTATTCGTGAAGTATTTTCATGATTTCAAACACAGCGGAGATAATGATTGTGCTATTACGTATTGGATCACCCTGTATATGCAGTACTTGCGCGTTGGAGCGGTAACGTCTGAACAGTCTGAACACGGTTGTTCGCGTGCACTCGTCCCAGAGAAACTCTGACGTCACACGGGAGTAGTTTGCACGGGTCCGTAGCGTTGGCGAATCTGTTTATGGAAGAGGATCCCTCGCGCGTAACTCGATTGCGGACTCGTTGGCAAACCCAGACAGCCGCTCGGCTCGGGCCGGTCGTTCTTGCTCAGCAGAATGGAGAACCAAGAACCGTCTTAGACATTCGGTGCTGGCGTGAATAATTCCGGACGGCGGCGGCGTGCATATACCCTATCTATATCGGAGACGAGTTGACCGATCAATGGACCCACGGTGTTTGATCCGCACCAACATTTTAATTAAATGCGCTCGCTCGGTCGAACGACCACGACCACGGAGAGAGTACAACGACGCGCAGCGGGCTGGAATCTGGAATCGTAAAACCCGGACTGAAATCAAACTTCTTTCAAAACATCAAATTTATACAGTGGGTGTACAATGTATCTGTACACCTTTTAAAAACTAATAACTTTTTTATAATCGTGCCAAACGACCTGATTTTTTATAATCAATTAGAAGCATTGGTTTACGAAATGATATGCAAGAAAAATTTTCCAAAAATTATAATTTACAAGGTCACGTGCAGAAATAAAAAAGGCAATTTTTAAAAGTTTTTTATTTGGGCTCTTAATGAAAATTTAAGATATGTGTTTTGTGGATCTGTGCTAGCTATACGCATGCTTTAAATTTTGATCGAAATCTATCAACATACATACGAGCTACAAGCGGTTAAAAATAGTGAAAATCGAAGTTTCACACGACTTTTGATCAGTTTCTGCTTAAAATGAACAGAATCGTCCATCTTTCGATGCGTGTCGTTTTTTCCTGCGTCAATCGATTTCGATGAAATTTTCAGTATGTGTATAACTAACATAGATCTGCAAAATATATATTTTAAATTTTTATTAAGGGCCCAAAGAAAAAAGTTTTAAAAAACGCCTTTTTTATCTTTGCATTTAACCTTATAAATTACAATTATTTGGAAAATCTTTTTCGCATATCATTTCGTAAACCAATGCTTCGAATTGATTATAAAAAATCAGGTTGTTTGGTACAGTTATAAAAAAGTTATTAGTTTTTAAATGGTGTACGAATACTTTGTACACCCACTGTAAATGCTTTCGGCCTACCGTTTCGATCAATTACTAATATGTATAGCAATTTTGCAAAATTTTACTTCTTTCCTGATGTTCCCAAGCATGTTTCAAACCAGCAACTGTTACGCATCATTTTTCAATGTTTCTTTTTACATTATAAAGTTATCATAGCAAAAGCAAATTTCCACCTTTGATAAAGGTTCAAAACGGAAACGAAACGTCAGGAAAGAAGTAAAATTTTGCAAAATTGCTATATTAGTAATTGATCGAAACGGTAGCTCCGAAAGCATTTGTAAATTTGATATTCAACATTTACGATCGATAACTGAAATTAGTTCTTCCAAAGTGCATGAAATTTTTGTTATAGATTCCTAACCCTTTGATTAATCCTTTGAAAATTAACCCCTTGCCGTTTTTTAACGGGTCAGACTCGTAATGAAGATTCTGAACAGAGTATAATAACTATGTATGTTATTAAATTTTTGTAAACCGAAATTCTATTTCGTTGTAGCCTGTATTTTGGGAGAAAGAGTATAGGCATACGACAAATATAAACTATTGGGTTGGCAAGAAAGTAATTTCGGTATTTTAAGGTGAAATAAAACAGAATTTCCTTATTCAAGCGATGAACTTTAATCAATAAAATATTTTCTTGTTCATTCAACAAAAAGGGCAAATTTATTTCACCTTAAAATATCAAAATTACTTTCTTGCCAACCCAATAACATCCTACAGAAATAATTTTGTTGTATGTACAACGTTATCATTTAGATGTTTTCCAGGTGATTAAATTAAGTAGCTCACCCTGTATACATGAGTTTACAGTATTTTCCAAGTCCCTGCAAATTTGTTGAGAAAGCTTCGAAGTCGAAACAGATACTCCAGATCACATTTCTCCCAAAGTTGACATATACATATATGCACTTTGATGCGCGATATTTAACTACTGGTGAGGGTTAGCTCAAATCTAATGAACATAGCGTTGGCAGGTATCCCTTCAACTATATGTACATAATAGGAGGTAGAACTATAAAATTTTTTTAAAAGAACCGCAGATAATACAAAAATCCATTCTCAAATGGCAATTAACTCTCGGGATGCGAATACAACTGACTGATGCATTGCTGCGAAAAACTTGGACTTGGCTGTTAATTATTTAACATGTTAGATCGGATATAAGTTTGAACTTTTCAGTTCTTACCAATCACGTATGAGCTTACTAAAAGAGCTAGTTTTATCCCATTTGATGACACGACAATTTTTGAATCCATACCAGCTATTTTATAGAGACGACCCACTGTGCGGCGATGGCTCTTCTCCCCGCCATTGAGAGATGTCGTCGAATCGAAATTCTTCATTCTTCCGGTTGTTCGCTCATTCGACCGATCGTTGGATCCGATAAATGGATCCCCGGCAGATTCAACCACACAAATAACTGGACGTGTGTAATTAGATTGATGTCGACGAGCGAGCGCGAGGAACGTGAAATAATCGTTATCCGCTTATCGTATTTTTACCTCGATAAGATGGGTATTGATTTCGGTTAAAATAGTAGTTGCATTTTCGAGGTACTGCTGCAGGAGAGAATTAAACCGTTCGACTGACATGTTTATTTAAATACACCGCGAGCTTCGAGCGTCGGGCCGTATATTATAATTAATGGAGGTTGGGAATGTTATTTCGTCAAGACTTAAGAGAAATGATCGAATTCGTTGCTTATTATTAGACTGCGGAATGCATTTGCAGCAGATACAAGTTGGATGAAAAGGCGGATATCCAGGGTGTCCCAAAAATATCCTCAGGTCATATACAGCAACTTTTTCCTTTACAAAAATATTCATCTAGACTTCTTTAAGGAGTTATTCGCGAAAAACATGGACCAATCAGAGCGCGGCTATGTATTATGGACTCCGGCTCGACCAATGGCAACGCGGCGCACAGTGGGCAATTTGGTCGAAACTCGATTCAAAATCGAAGAACTTTCGATACAAATGAGGTAGGGCGATGAAATTTTTTTTAAATTAAAGCTGAAACTTTGCAGAATATGGGAAAAATAGGGAGATTATGGTAAGAACGTTTTTTAACGTTGAGAAAATTCGTTAAACTTGCACAATCTCGAGAAAATTGTGGTTTTTCCGATACCACGCGCGGAAAAAATTTTTTTTGAACATGCTATACATCATTTCGCGTAGATTTTTTCATGCTGCTTTCTAATCTGGTCTCGAAATTTGTCTACGACCTCAGGATTTTGCAAGAAATCGATTTTTGTGAACAGAACTAATTTAATCATTTTTTCGTTGAAACGATTTGATAACTCACTAGTTTGAAGGTATATTGTATTGTCATATATAAAACACAATAAAATTAAACATAATGAAGTATTTGGACGTTTATTTGACGTATATCACTTGACAAAACGTTCGTACCATAATCTCCCTATTTTTCCCATATTCTGCCAAGTTTCAGCTTTAATTTAAAAAAATTTCATCGCTCTACCTCATTTCTATCGAAAGTTCGTTGATTTTGAATCGAGTTTCGAGCAAATTGCTCACTGTGCAGCGCTCTGCGGGATCTGTCGTCAAGCCTGAATCCACTCACTACAGCAGCGCTCTGATTGGTCTGCGTTTTTCGTTAATTACTCCTTAATAAAACCGAAGCGGAAAATTTTCTTCTCCGACATTTTTGGAACACTTTGTATACTGAATCCACTTTTTTCCACAAATTCGTAAGACGTATATTGGACTTCTTGCGAATACCTTTACTGTTTATATTTATTTCAACGCTACCATCTATCATATAGTAGGTACTGGTTGGCTTAGTGGGAAATTATATTAAATAAATTGTTTTCTGATGTCGTTTTTTGCAATGAGAAATACCTACTAGCAATTTTGATTATACAGTTGACTGCTTAAAAATAGTATACACACAGTAGCTATAATTATTCAGGCATAGATACAGATAGTGGTGCATTACGTTATTTTAAAAATTTTATCAATAATTAATTTCATTAATACTGGTAATTTTGACTATACAGTATCACGATTGCTCAAATAATATGCGCACAGTAGCTATAAGTATTCATTACAATTAATCAGTCATAGATACAGGTTGCATTACATTATTTTAAGTTTCATCAATAATTAATTGTATTAATATTAGTAATTTGGACTATTACTTAAATAACATACACACAGTAGTCGCAAATATATATATTACAATTATTCGGGCATAGATACAGATAGTGGTTGGATTGAAATTTTACAAAAATCTAAGGATTCATATAGAAAGAACAAGAAGGGTGTCGTTCTCTTTTTGACCAATAAGTAAAGATATTGTTTTAAATTTTCGAAACTTGGGCAACACGAATTTGAACTGAGAAAATAATTGAATTAATAAGAGAAGAGTGCTGCAAAGTATAGCATATGCGCGTCTTAAACTGTACTTCGATGACGAAGCTTGGTGTTTACAGTTTGGCAAATACGTAACTCCCGTAAAACGGGGGTATAGTGTAACGATAACAACCACAGAGCGGATGTAAATACACGTGTATGTATGTACGTGTTTACGTAATGTATGAAAACTGATGAGGTCAGTTATATTAGGAATATTAACCATGTATAGCCATTGTCTAGGAGCATTTAATTATAGACAGAGGACATCGTTTAGAGTGGATTATATCGCAATATGAATTGAAAATCTGTGGCAATTGTATCTGTAGAAAGACACGTTAGCTCGTTACACATTTGGCTGCCTACGTGTAAACAAACGTTGTTAAATAATAAATCAATTGCTGCAAAGGATAAAATCCACTAGATTTCATAGTGACACTCTGACAAGCAGACGGCGGATCTTTAAGCAAGATAAAAAATATAGGCATTGATTGCAAGACAGAGGAGCCAAGCATAAATTTTTTTCTACTTTTAATTATAATTATCTTGTTAAGGTAAAACTATAATACATTGGCGGCCTTAAATCTTTTTAATAATGTCCATTGTTTTAAAATGTACGCACCGATTTTTGTCATAAATGTGCATAAAATCCGCAGTCTACTGATAAGTTATCGATAACCGACTATGTGTAGTTTAAATAAAACAGTAGAAATATTAGAAGAAACGTGTAGATTAAACAAAATAATAAAAATATTCGAAGAAATTCAACATACCGTTACATTATTTTCAATCCGATGAATATGTTAAGAAAGAAAATCAATTTCTATTTCACTCCAGGTACTTGCAATTCAGGGGTTGACAATTTTTCTTTTACATATAAATAGATCCGCTATCTACTAATAATTAAACTAATAAATAAATATTCTCAATATTATAGTTATACAGGGTGATCGGTGCAACCCTGAACTGGTAGTACAACTGAAAGGGGATGATTCGACAATAAGTGGAACATGTGAAAATCAAGTTTGAAAATTCGAACACGCGCGCTATTGAATAGTAATCGTGTGAGCGTCTGATCATGACCTACCGGATCTACTTCTTACAAATGCTAAGCACGCGAACTCGACGTATTTTCGAAATCTATTTTCTCGAAAACAAAGCCTCACATGGAAATATTTGTTCTATATTTTCAACTAATTTTTTTAATTGTAAAGTCTTATTCGTTTTATGTTACTGATCACTAGACTGCGGATTTGATGCATTTATAACAAAAATGGGCACGTACAATTTCAATCAGTGGACGTGTTAAAAATATTTAAGGATATCAATGTATTAGTTTCAGCTTAGTAGAATAATTAAAAGAAGAATACACTTTTTATTTGGCTCCCGTGTCCTGCAATCAATGCGAACATTTTTTATTTTGCATAAAGATCCGCAGTCTACTGATCACCTTGTATGTATATTACTGCGTCTCGATTTTACACGTAGAATAGTTTATAGAATCTCTTTATTGCCATATACATACTATTGGAAGTATTTTTAATACATAGATAAATATTATAATTAGACTGCGGATGTTTATGCAATTTTCAATTTTTGTAAAATCCTATTTTCATTGGTAATAGCATTTGTAAATCCAAAATAAATAAAAATCGTATTAAATTCTGTTGAACTTAATACTCCAGCAATTTTTGAACATTTTTACAAGCCGTAAATGCATAAAGATCCACAGTCTAATTATAATTGAAACTGTAGAAAGAAATAGGATAGAAAATTGTCACGAGTACATCAGGCATTGAAAATATTAGTGGGACACCTTTGCATACTTTCCAACAATCTGTAAAATTACAATCATTCATATAATAGGGAAAATTTATAAAAATTTCAGATGGACTGTACATAGCAGAAATTGAACATGGTCGACTTCAAATGCTTACAATACCGAAACGAATGTACGAAACACAAACATACACACGTTATTTAATCAGTACGAATCGCTATTTATAAATAAAAAATTCGTGTAGGGAAGATCGGAGTTAATTGATAGCAAGACACATCGGTGCAGTAACATTTTTTTTTAAACACTGGGTATACGGAATCCAACCAAGACGGGATCTAAGAGGGTGTTTACTCAAGCTTCTAATATAACGCAGTGCACGTGTCCGGAATAGGTGCATTAGCAGACATTGAATTGTTTCAACTGTTGCATGGTGGAAAGTGGAAACTTAACTTTTACTAAACGCTAATCAGTGTTTCGAAAATGAGTCGGGAAAGTAACGATATATTTATGCAAAGAAGTAGCAGGTGAACAGAATTTTACTAAGTTCATTTAATAGAAAAAGACAATTACAATTTTTACGATGTTTGCTCTGTTATTACTTGTTACTTTTGTCATCTGTTTTTGTCAATTATGTTTGTCATCTGTGAGTGTAGGTAATGCCAGATCAATTGTTACACGAAATCAATTCTGCGTCGCTGTTATAATGTTCTCCACAATATTTATAAGATCAATCTTTTTGATAGTTATCACTTCCACAAAAACCAACCCGGGAACAAAAAATACAAATATACGTAACTTTTGTAATCAGAGTAACATAGTTAGCGGCGTTCTGTACGATAATTTTCAATCGATCCTCGATAAAGCATCGATCCATTATCATTCACCTGCACTGTCAATATTCTATTTATCTCCGAACCGTATATAAAATATAAGCGTGTAATCATCTAAAATTAGCGCAAAAATTTATACAAAAAAATCCTCCCCTCGGATAAAAATATTCGCGCACTCTACCGAATTAATTCCAACTGATTAATTTTTCGATTGCAACATAACGTGCAACGTCAACATTATCATTTGAATACTTCGATCTTGATTGATAAAGAGCTTCAAAGAATACTATGAGAATATGTGTCTTTTTATCGCGATCATCGTTTCAAGAAAAGTAATTTCACCTACATATGTAGGTTCGATTTTGAGACGCGATAAATGAAATGTCTGATGATCGGTTGTGCGTTCCGCACATTATGCGAACGTTATGCATAACCGAGCAGCATTACGCTATCGAAAGAAATAAACGTTATACATATGAATTTCCATGTAACGCTCGGAACGATTACGCGGCTTAAGCGATCTAATTGAAAAAAATAAACGATGACCCTGAGTTCTCAAGTTCCACGTATTGGTCTAATTGTTGCGCGGACTAAGTTTCATGATGTATTCGTATGGCACCTGCTGGAAACCTGAGAGTTGTTTTCATTTTTTCTGATTCCACCTATGTACCAACGAAAAATAATGGATTTTATTTTATGTACTCTTAGGGATTGTTACCAGAGTTGGCAGATTAAGTATAAGACTCATGTTCCCCATTCTTCCCAAAAGTTTCAAAATTACTATAACATATTTAATTGGCAGACGCAATTCAAATAAATCTTGAATAAGATCCAAACTAGGATCGAAACGTTGATTTTGTTTGACAATTAGCAAAGTTACTTTATAATTCGTAATAAACGTTCGAACCTTTGCGCCGAAAACATTTAAAAATTTATTATCAGCAAATACGATCGATAGAAGAAACATATTTACAGAGGGGATAACTTTTTCCCCTCAGTTCGTGCTCCTTCCCCTCTTCTGATGTTTCCGAGTGTTACTTAACCCTTAGCACTCGAATGGTAACTCTGAGACACCACTAAAAATTTCTGTACCATTATTCAAAATATTGTTTACATTATTAAATGTGTCGGTATCTAATCAATTACTAAACATTTAGGTATTGTATGAGGTATTATACCAATTTCTTATACATGAAATTTGAAAAAACATAGGAAATGAAAATATTCCAGGTCGGGAGAAATGTTTAATTTTCGAGTTAAAGTAGCTTCGAGTGAAAAGGACTAAATATGTTACGTGCTTTGTCGCTGATGTAAACAATGTTTCTCCATTACTAAACAAATAGTGAAATTCTTATTTGTATATCTAGTACGAACATCCTTGAGACTACTTACCGATTGATTGCAGATTTTATGCATTTGTGGCATACGCAACTATATAATTTTAAAAAAAGAATTGGAAAATCTATAATTTAAAGGAGTTCTTGAAACAAACTTAATTTTAGGAGTATTCTAATAATCAGACTGCGGATCTTGATGCATTTATGGCTTATAAGAATTTTCAATAAATGCTGCAGTATTAAATTCAACAGAATTTTGCAGAATTTTTATGTAGTTTGGATAATAGTAAAATAGAATTTTATTTGTTACCACTTTCTTAAAAATTGTCTAGGAAAATTGAGAACTGGATGAACATCCGCAGTCTACTAATAACCAAGAGAAAACAATTTTGTGGGGACTAGTAAAAGTTCTATGATGAACACCTTAGTTGGTGAAAAATAGTTTATTCAATGATAATTTATCCGTAATATGTATAGCTTCCGAGAATCTTTAGAACCATTTATAGCTTGCTAATTTTCCTGCAAGTTTAATTTTATTTGAAATACTATGTATAGTATACGATTGTAGGCTGGTTACCTGGGGAAGGCAGGCACACACATTTGTTTCAAAATAGCCGCTCGCACATCCATGAAACATTGAAGGGTAATATTATGCTGTCATGAGCACGGAAATTTATTGACTCCTCTGTGAAAAAGGTTATAAATGTCACTTAACAACGCGCAACACACGTTATTTCCTATTTTCTTTCGCTACAATATTGTTACTCAGGCATTATTTTGGAATTTGTGTAGTGACAAACAAAGTAGCTCGATATAATATCGCGCGAATGTTATCTTTCCTACATTGTTCGTGGAATTTGTAGCGTTAAAAGAAACGTATAAGCATTTCCATAATTTTTTCAGTACAGTCATAACATAACCTATACATACTCATAACACTGTCCAACAGCCAAAAAGTATTTCGATTCCCACTATGCGATTCTTGTAGAGTTTTTCTTGGTTCTTGGTTTTAATTTTTTTCCTATACGTCCAGTTTTTGAGAAAATGGAGTTTAAAAAAAAGACATATTTTTCAACTTTAAACAAATATTGCGATGTTATTATAAAAGATATTGAATTGTTCTTTACAGCAAAAGATTCTGTAGACTTTCCCGAATACAGTGATATCAAATATTAATACATTATGATTGTTTAAACATGTTTAAGATTAAAGGCGGAGATGCTCCACTTTTGCACCAATTTTTGCGGATATTTTCGAATTTATCTGAAAAAATAAGGGTCCAGCGAAAAATTGAACTATACCACGCGAAAGAGCAGACTTTTATCTTGAGAAACCCCCCTGTGAAGTTTGCATGGTCGACGTTTTCTTCGAACCAGAAAGCAAAATATCTTCGCGCGACTGGTTAAGTTCCTATTTTATTATCGAAATTTTTAATTCTTCTAAATTTCTTCTGTTCTCTTTTTACATTCACATTGATTTGAGACACTACAATGAACATCAATCTTTCCCTACGTATTTTTGTCACATGATTGATTGTCAATGTTTATTACGGAAGTTGTTTACGATTCATTCTATTAGTACATGTCAAAGTTGATGTCACGCTGTAAATCAGAGAAACTTTTTTATAAATTGACTTCGATTTTATATCGCAAGATATAAGAGCTACATAGACATTCATTTCGTTTCTTAATGCAACAGTATTTTTAGATTTTTAAAATGTTTTTCCTGTTTTGCATTTGATCTACTGATTTTCACCGTAAATGCATAAATCCGCAGTCTACAAATAATATTGCTATGGTACTGTCCATTGAATATCACTAATGATCAATAGACAGCGGATTTTATGCATTTATGACAAAAGTGAGTAGGTGTAATTTAAAACATTCAAAACATTTGACAAATTTAAAAAAACTTTTATATCATTTTCAACTTATTGAACATATTAACATAGAAAATAAATTTCTATGTCACTTCGGTTTGTTGGAATTCAGGTGGGAAATTTTTATTTTACATAAAGATCCGCTGTCCAATGATCAATGTCTTTGAACTCTTTCAATGTCGATGAACAAAATTTTTGTTCCTGCAATAAGAAGTATTCGCTGTTCGTTCCCATAGAAGCTTACAATATAAGAACGTTTTCGAGAAAAGTTTTATAGTCCATGTAACTATAAAAAGGTAACTATAACTATTAATTGTTAATCGAAAGGTGCTAGAAAGCGTCATTGCTTCTTCGATCCCTGCTTTTGATATCGTGTGGTTAAATATGAAACTTGACAAATGTGTTTGGAATTTGTCAAGTTTCATACTTGACGACCTGATATACTCGGTGGTATTTTTTACTATCCCATAAGAGTCTAGAGAATTTCATTCAAATCGGAGCCGGACAGTTCGCGACCCTCCTTTGTCAGCTGGGGGAATGGTGGCTGCATTTTTTCACTAGCCGTGCATTCCAGCGATAATATTATCTCCAGAGCATGCCGGAAGTCGCGTCGTGCTTGCGTAGGCATAAGCAGAGTTGCCAGATTAAAACTTGTGTCCCCACTCTATCTTCCCCTTCTACCACGCTATTCCCCATGCCCAGAGAGAGGGCAGCTTCTTCCCCTCAATTCGTGCTCACTCCCCTCATCTAATGACTCTGCTTCGTGTAACCACGTTAATCTCTTGCCCTATGATTTATTCTACGGTTTCAGTGATTGGAACTTTTTTTAGATCGTAATTTCCTAAATATGTTTCTTCTATCGATCGTATTTGCTGATAATAAATGTTTAAGTCGAGACGGAAAGTAGGTTAACGCTTGGCGAATGCAGGTTAATGAATGTGATATGTCTTTAATAATGATAAATATATAATTCAAGAAATAATAAACAAGTTTGTTAGTAAATCATACATTTACTTTCCGACTCGACTGTATATCAAACGAAATAAATTTATCGAATGATTTTCCACAAATGCATTTTTATCTCGAGAAGACAGTCCTCGATGGACAAAAAAAATTAATTAAAAACAGTACAAACTGTTAGATCCCTGTCGTTTCCTTTCCACAATGTTTTAAACAGTTTCGAGACAACAATCTCAATGAAAACCGGTGAAATATAAAAGTTTTTCCATTTTTCTACGTCGAAATAAAATTCTGTTCTTTCTAAGAAATAACTGGGAACGAAGAAGTTCTGACAAGGTAACCGTAAACAAATTATACGGCGAGGGGTTGACAACGTTACAATTGGAAAAAGTGTTTGCAACGGGAGAAGAAATCATTAGCAGGCTTGTTGTTTAGCCGTTTACGTAACATAAGTTATTTTCGATGGGATGACGGGGGATCCGTCGCGATTTTCTTTGTCAAACAATGGCCGATGCTTTCGTCAAACGAGAAGAAAAATTCTCCTGTAGGGAGAGCGTTACCCTAACGTCAAGCTGCATCTTTAACATTTAAAACTGTATCGAGCTGTTGCATCGCGAAAATAGTACAGGAACGAGAACGAACAATAATCACGTTTTGTCACGTTCCCGTCGCGTGTGCACAGCTATGAAGATCAGTCGATTGTTGCCGGAGAAAAGAATCCGGTGCAACATACAAATTATAAACTATGATATTAATTTTTGTGGCCGAGGAGAATGAGGAATTTCTGCAAGAGATATAGTAACAAAGGAGATATGTACAGGGCGTAACAAAATGTGTCGTCGTGGCCTCTTCAGCTGATTCTACGTCTTTGGATCGGTGGAGATTTGTTAAAAAGCTAGCCTCGATGTAATTTAAGCCTCGAAGTTAATTATTACAGAAATATTGATTATTTTTCCCTTTATAAACTTGATTAAAAACGGTAAACCATTATATTTTTCATTTATGTATTTAAGACGTACGCTGCTGGGGGAGCTCCCCGAAGTTATTTTTGATGGGATGACGAGGGATTCGTCGGGATTTCCTTTGCCAAACAATGGCCGATGCCCGTCGTTGGAAAGAAAGAAAAATTGTCTTGTACCTCGAGTCACTAGATTAAGGCTTGTCTCCCCCACTCTACCTTTTCCTTTTACGACGTTATTCCCCCACGATTCCGGGCCGGTCACGTGACGTGTTTCGTCTCTGTCCTGCATGTGTCCTCAATGTCACGTGACTAATCTTGTACTAGCAGAGAGGGGATCACATTTTAAGCACCCTTAATACTACTTACAATTTTATACACAATACACTTTTATATTTATACAGTTTTACTATATACACAATACAATTTGAAAATCTAATTTAAAGGAATTCTTCTAACAAATTTTTAATTTTAGGAGAATTCTAATAACTAGACTGCGGATCTTTATGCATTTATGGCTCATAAAAATTTACAAAAAATGCTAGAATATGAAATATGACAGAATTTTTAGTACGATTTTAGTTTATTTCAGATCTAAAATGGCTACTACGACGGAAAATAAGATTCTATTTTATTCCACTTTCTTAAAGTTCGTCTACAAAAATTGAAAACTGCATAAATATCCGCAGTCTACTAATAACCTATAGAGAAAACAATTCTGTGGGGACTAGTAAAAGTTATACAATACTATTATACTCAACGGCGACGCACCGTACGAAGCGAGCGGGTGCATGGATTGGATCTGAAATCCGCAAGTAACAATAAATATGTTGCTGTTTTTATCAGATTCATCGATCGCGATTAACCTCTCTGTTTCTTCTAGTATTTCGTTTCACTTCGTCATACTGTATCGGCCTTGAACTATGAACCGGCGATACTATATATCTTATTATGTTAATCACAGTGACAAATACACTTCGATTCTTGATAATTGAATATCGTATTAATAGACTGCGAATTTTATGCACTCATCAGATATGTAAATTCCGAGCGAAACCAGAATGATCGTATTTTGCAACTTGAACATTATCAAGTGACGTGATAAGTAATCCGCTCCACGATTTTTATGGATCGGTTTAAATTCACAACAGCTTTTCGATCGTCCATTCAGTGAACGTAGTACATAGTCGAGTAGTTGAGGCGTTTACATCAGATATTATACATTGAGATTATGCGTCCGAGTTACTACTAAACGAATACAATATTTTCTCAACATTATATTTCTTAAATGTAATATTGTTTAATCATTAAAAAAAAAAAAAAACGTTTTTCTATCTAACAATAAGTTGTAATCGAATATACAGTAGCGGACAAAAGTTTAAGACCGCTCTAAAGAAGGCGATAACTTTTTTAATATTGTACTGTACGATTTGAACTTTTTTGGGAAGCTAGAGCAATTAGTTTACTAAAGGAAGTGTGAAAAGAAATTTTTTCAAAAATTGCAATTGATCGGAATTGTAGAAAAAATACTAAAAGTTGAATTTTTAACTTTTTTATGTGGGCCTATATTGAAAATTTAAAAAATACGTTTTGTGAATCTTTGTCAATTAAACATATTCTGAAAATTTCGTCAAACTTGGTCAACGTTGCAGTGAGCTGCATTCACTGTGAAAAACATTCACAGTGAATCTAATTGCCAAAGAATTTTTCAAAGTTTTCAACAATTCCGATCAATTGCAATTTTTGAAAAAATTTCTTTTCACATCCTTTAGTAAACTAATTTCTCTAGCTTCCCCAAAAAAGTTCAAATCGTATAGTACAATATTAAAAAAGTTATCGTCTTCTTTAGAGCAGTCTTAAACTTTTGTCCGCTACTGTATACATATGTATAGTATTTATTCTATTACATACACTACCGGCCAAAAGTTTCGAATCACTTGCTGATTTTTGTACAAATCGGATATATCGATAAATTTTGAAATGATACATCGTTGTAATATCAAATATTAACTAGTTGAATAATATTTCTAAACAGATTTCAGCATTTTTCTAATGCACTTTTCTAAAGGGACATCTTTAGCAACTTCTACAAGAAGCATAGAAAAATATCAAATTAGAAACGTTCGAAAAACTAATTGCCACGATGCCTAGAATATGTCACGTTGTTATTAAAAATAAATGCGGTTTTTTAATGAAAGAGCAATTTGAAGAAAAATACGCATTCCTTGATCAAAAAAAAAATAATACAAAATGTAAAACATACTGTTCGTAAGTTTTTTGACAAGTTAATCTTCCTGGGTTGTTTCAAAGACATCCAGTTCTTCCTACAAACCTTCTGTTTCTCTGAATTTACGCCGTGATTCCAAACTTTTGATAGTGTAGACGAATAAAGTGAATTCAGTTAAATAAATATTATTTAATCTAAGAAAATAAATATTTTAAATCGTACAGAATCTGAACTTTCATAAAACGTTAAGGAAAATAGAAATTAGCTATGGTTAATTTAGGAAGAGAAGGTGGTTTTACGAAATTTACTAAACTAAAAATACAATAATAGAAACAATAAAAAAAGTGCTCGTCTTCGAATGATCATTTTTCATTTTCTCAATATTCTGTAAATCGATCTGCATGGTGACTCGATTTAAATTGTAAGTGACGCAGTTTCGATGTCATAGCTGACCCAGGTGTCTTGAAATTTTTATGCACGAGCTATTATATCAACCGTTTGATGGAGAGTTAAATTTAGCAATTGATGTCACTTGTTAGATGATGTAATTTTCTAAGTACTGTATTTAGTATATCGATCGATAAGTGCATTATTTTTTGCGAATGAAATTCGAATTCAACACATTAAATTAAAAAATTTGAAACATTGCAAAACAACGATGTACTGTTTTCAACGTACACAAATTAATTATACAAAGAATTGAGTGTGTGCCCGGTTTCCACCTCTTGTAATCGATGCAGAAAATTTTTATTTTGTTTAGACAAAATTTAAAAAATCATAAGGGATGAAAATAGTCTAGGTCGGAAGAAGTGTTTATTATTCGTGTTAAAATATCTCCGAGTGCAAAGTATGTAATTAATAGTATTATCAAATTTCAAATGAAACCAAAGATACGGCAGTTCTACCGAGTATTACATGCACTATTCATGTGCAAAATCCGACGTATAATTGCAACAATAATGCGAGACATCAATGACTAAAGTAAATCTACACAATTTATCTAATCTGTTTACGGAAGCTATAAATTATGTCAATCGTATACTGTTTTCTTAGACTTGAGTTTTTTATCGCTGTTACCTACTACATTAATACGGTTATGGACCAATATCTACATTGTATAATTGTCCTTTTTCCGGTCGCAGATTGTGCAACCCAAACAGGATATGTATCGTGATGTAAATATGTAAATGTACACAAATTTTATTCACAGTTTATATGACAATTCGAAGAAATTTTCATTGATGTAGCGAGTGAACTTGCAACAATTCTAACAATTAGCACATTACCGATAAATCGTAATATCCAATTATTTGTATCATTAGCGTATATAAACAAGCTAGTGACCAAGAAAATAACATATTGATCATCAAAACGTATATACGGGGTGTTCGCGTCTACAAGCAATGTAATGGTTTCTATAATTCTTTTTTATCTGCAATATTTTTTTTAGAAACGAAGGTGACCTTCGATTTTTTAAATGGAATGCTATGTACCTTTGTTTTGTAAAGTTTTAAAGATCAGCATCTGGTATTTTTCTGCAATAAACTAACTGTTTCAACTACTAAAAAGATCCAAGTGGTTTCAATTATTATTTTTTCACCCCGTATACCCTTATGTAGCTTATTCAGGCTTCAATTTTCTCTTCAACCACAAAATTAAAATTTACCCTTTACAATAAAGAAACTCAAGCCGACGTTCATATCTCAATAAAAAAGGAAAACCAAAAACAAAAAGAAAACGAATTATTACATTTTCTGCTACTCTTGGAACCATACAATTTTCGTTTCAATCATTTTGGTATATCGATCACGGCAGGATTAACGTTTTCAGCTACCCGCTTATTATTTGTATTGATCGGTTACAAGTTTCGAGTCGGTTACAAAACGATCTTGTAAGTTTTACATGGATTTTCCTCACAATTTCCATTTCGACACTTTCAGCCTTTTTGTAAATTCGAAACTTGAATTTTCATTACGCGTCTAGTAAACTAATGCATCCAACTTGTCAGTAAAACCGAAGTGGTTTGGTCCGTTTACAAGAAAGTGATTCTAACTTAAAGCGTATACCATCAACTACAACTGTAAACAATAATGGAAATGTCGTTATGGAAATTTCGGTGTA
This sequence comes from Lasioglossum baleicum, assembly GCF_051020765.1. Lineage (NCBI taxonomy): Eukaryota > Metazoa > Arthropoda > Insecta > Hymenoptera > Halictidae > Lasioglossum > Lasioglossum baleicum. The sequence goes on along the minus strand of NW_027469081.1, from coordinate 4,522,430 downwards.
CATACTTTGTGTTCAGCGAGCGTGTCGTATACCTGTCGGCTCATCTATCGCTATCGTTCCATTGATACGCGCTTACACACGTCACGAATCTCATTTTTATCAGGTACTCAAGGTCGCCCCCAGGGGCGAACCTTATAACGAGGTGTATTATCTATCGATATCGCAAGCACGTGGACGCTAGCGTGGAGGATTTCGAGTAAGGAAATCTCATGAAACCTGCGGAGGTGATCTAGCGAGCGCCACAGAGAAAAAGAGAGTAAGAGGGACAGAGAGAGGGAGAGAGAGTGAGCTAGGTAGCAGATATCAGCTGAAACAGCAGGTGTTTGAGAAGACAGAGATAGGGATGTGCAACAATAGCGTAGGAAACGAATAGACCGAACAATTGTCACGGAGTAGGATGTCCCCGGGTTTCTACCTGCCACAGCGTAGTAGTACCCGGCGTCGTCTATCTGATTTATGCTCGAACTAGCTGAGGATGCATTCCCAACCCCTCTAGTCTCTCGCGATCCATTGTGGCGAAGGTGCATCGTGGAACGGCCGACAGGCCACGTATACAATATTCGCGCGACGATTTGGCTCCTTTCATTCAGGCCATTCACCATAGCGGCGAAGAAAGGAGAGGAGAGAGAGAGAAAAAGAAGACGAAAAGAAGGAAGGAAGGAAGGAAGGAAGGAAGGAAGGAAGGAAAGAGGGAAAGAGAAAGAGTGAGAAAGGGAGAGGTGGGGATGGGGCAGAAGGGGCCCAGGTATCGGTTACAAGTTGTTAAGGCCCGTTAAAAGAAAAGCTCCTCGGGGGCCTTGCCAGTGAACGGAGGATCCGCGGGTGGTATACTCCGACGGTGATGGTTCGAGAGGTATCATTCCACTGTTTTCTTTTTCACGCGTAATTCGTGAAGCCGATACTCGGCCGGCTTTTCAAAGAGCATCCCCCTCGCCTCGACTCCTGCTCTAAAGTCAGGAGAAACTAATACCCACCGGGACTATAATACGCCCTTGGGTGCAGCCCGTGTACCGTACTTGAACTTGAATGGCACCTGTAGACCGATGCTGTTTCCGGGCAGATAGAGACGGGAAAGTATCGATTGCAGGCATCCGACATTTTCACCCAGGCATATCATGGTGTAGTTCTTACCGCTCTGACGTCATACCTGCAGTCATAATGCTTATTGCGGATATCGAGTCGGGCAAGGTTGACGCCGGTCGCCTCTTGGACGCACCGACATCCCAGCGAGCATCGTTCACGCTAAATTTGTTTATTAGTCTACACTCGTTTTGCGTTTATATTGCCGGCCGCTTGCTCGAAGATGTTCCGTACCCTAGGGGATCCGCTCGTAACCCTATCCGAGCCTCTCGATTTTTCGTTTCTGACGCGTTCACAGAAATTGCGCGAGATTAATGCAGTTTATTCGATCAAACTGTAACCGAGAAATTCACGCTTATGGTGTTGATTGCCTATGCAATCCTCTTACATTTGACGGACCATAAACAAATGCAGAACTTTTATGGTCTGCCAAAGAGAGAGAGAGAGAGAGGCGTAACTATACAATACATAATAGTAATAATAGTATTAACTATGCAACATGTATAGATAATGTAGCAAATTTATTATAATGAAATAAAAAGGACTTTTACGTTTAATAAGTATTAAATACAGAATGGGGACACTTTAAACGATTTTCATTTTCCTGGAAATTTATAAAACTGCTAGATTTATAGTAACAAATGATTAAATAAATTTAAAGCTGTTATCAGAGATGTTTGAAAGACTAATGGACCGATTTTGATCAAATTTTGCAGTAACATTCTTAAGAGTATGCCCAGGTTTTGACGAAGAGGATTGTTGATTCGTACAGTTTTTGCAAACAAGAGAAGCTGAAAATTTAGCTGAAAAATTATATATTTGGGTTCAAATAGCTGTAACTTTCTTAAAAATCGGCTTCGACAAGAACTAACTTCTTCTGTCTAGTTTAATGTAAAATTAAAAGATGTATATTAGATTTAAAAAACTCTCTTGTTCATCAAGAAATCAAATTGCGAAGGATAAAAATATATTAAATGTGAGAGAGAAGATAGTAATATTCATGGTTACACACATGTATACACTCACATTTGAAATGTCTGTATTCGCATTACGATTTACGAAACATTTTCATCAAGATTATTTATCGGTATCATTAAACGAAAATATTAAACGTAAAGAAATGTTCATTTTGCAAAACAAAGGATCATTAAACAATTTGTTTCTTTGGTTATCATAGCACTATGTATAACATGGTTAAATTTTACCGTTAACTTTTTCTAAAGTTGACAATCTCGTGAACTTAAAATATGTTGAAAATCACACAAAATAGGACGAAGTAAGCTTTAAAGCGAAGATGATAGTACGTAAAGCGAATGTGGTAGTATTGTTAACAGTACGAACAAAATTGAAAGAACTCGTTAAATTAAAAGAAAGAATCAAGATGTTTCTTCAATCTATATTTTTACAACGAAGAGTTTCAAGAAAGATGTCATAAAGCTGTGATAAAACTGTAAACAGAAGCATTTAGATTAGAAGTTGTAAAAAATCACCGGGAAAAAAGTTATTTAAAACTAACGCTGAAACTGCGCCGTCATCTATTTTAATCTATGCACATACTTATTATTCGTATAAAAATCAGGATGTCTACACTGGTCGTTACATAATTGCAACTTAGCCGTGGTCAGTTCGGTATCGTCATTTTATCGATTCAAATGATATACAATAATGATTCATTACACGCTTCCGACGAGCAGACTGGCCCAAAAAACTAATCTCCGCAAACAGTGTTATCCAGAAGATAAATATGTACACCATAATCTGGTGGGATTTATTAGATACTATGAACGAAACTATTAACAGTGAAAATCGCGATGACTAAGGCGGCAACGTTGTTTCCGAATCCACGTTTCCACTGCACTGTTTGCATTGCGGTAATCGTTAGGAAACGCATTGAAGAGACTAGAAACACGAAAACACTCCGGGTAGAAAGCTGACGGCTGCGAGCCCATAGTAGAAATTGATTAATTCCCGCTGGATGGTATAATGTTATGATCGCGATAAATTAAAGTGGAAACGATTCTCTCTCCCTCTCTCTCTCTCTCTCTACTGGACTACGAGCATTGCACAGTGGGAAAGCGAACCGCTAATAAAGACGTTGCGCAAACAACTTTTTGCATAATACGGTATCGCGTGGGCATTCGTGTACAACTGCATTCGGATTTCCACGTGTTATAGTACGTTATGTGGTAACCTCGCGAGAGCGAGAGCGTGCGAGCGCGCGCGCGCATGCACAAGAGGCGTGCTTTTCGATTTTTCACAATCTCGCGGAATATCTGACTGAAATTTCTGAAACCCTCGCGCGTTCCATCCATTGTGTTGTACAATCTTTTTGCGAACTGCTCGTTACCTTAGTTTCTTGCCATTTTTATTTTTTCTTTTTCTGTATTAATGGAGATTATATCATTGCCTTCGGAACTCGTTAATACTTTGCCCGTATTTGCGCAAGAACCGAGGAGAAATTGGCGTTTTCGCCACGCGGCGCACAGTGGGTCGTTTCTACAGGGTGTCCCAAAAATGTTCTAACAGGCGATCTCTGACGTGATTTGCAGTAACTTTTTCCTTTGCGAAAATATTCTCTGCGGCTTTGTTAAGGAGTTATTCATGAGAAACACGCGCCAATCAGAGCGTGGTTACAGTGGGCGGACTATGGCTAAGCCAATACCAACGCCACGGTCATCGGTAGCTGTCTCTGCTATAAACGCGCTCTGATTGGTCCGTAGTTTTCGTTAATAACTCCTTAACAACGCCCAGGAGAACATTTTCGCAAAGGAAAAAGTTACTTGAAATGAATTAAGAAATCACTTCTTTCAAGGGAGTACAACATTGTTGGGACACGCTGTAAACGTAGTTTTACACTACCACATGAAATAATATTCGAGATATCCTTTATATTTAACTAGGATAGGAATACTAGAACTTTTCTGATATGGATAGGTATACATATCAAACTCTCTCTAATACTACGTTTAGGGAACGCTATTGTTGAGATGCATAAAAAATTCAGCTGCAACAACTTGCAGAACAACTTGCTTTGGGAAGCGGGTGCGAAGCGACTAATAATAATTTAATAACAATGTCAATGCGCTAACTTTTGTTCAAATTACGTTTCTCTTGTAACTTCAAGTCTCTATTTATTTAAATATGTATTTATTTCTCATAAAGAAGACAGATCCCCCATCTGCTGTAATACCACGCTCACAGTTTACCTATTTTTGTATGACTGCCTAAAATTCTCTACCCACCGACTCAAATTTGGAATCAACCCGAACACGGCCGTCACATCCGAAAAGCATCCAACAAACACTATTGAATTCCTTAACGAAATCAACCACCTCGACAAAATCTAAAAACACCATAGAAGTTCGTCGTTAATGACCTAGATGTTGTTGCGACGTTAAACCTTAATGTAAAAAAAGTCTCTATTCGTTTAAAGTTCGTTTTGTCCTGGCAACCTAATCCTATATGATAATAGGATAATCTGATAAGATAGTAATTGCTTAAAATAACATTCAAAATCAACTAGAAAAGTTTCACTTTCTTAGATTGAATCACTCCCTGTAAGGGTAGTTTGATGAAGACTCATTCATCAAATACCAGAGTTAGATTCTGCAACCCCACAGTCCTCTAACACCGTTCTATTCGTAATGAATAGACTGCGGATTTTTATGCAAAATGAAAATTGTCTGCACCATTTGCAAGAGACTGGAGCCAGATAAACGTTTAATTCTTGCTCTAATCGTTTTAACAAGCTGAAAACATTAGATTCGAAGTATTGGATCATTGTCGCTTTTTCACTGTTTTAAATGGCACCTACTCATTTTTCCCATAAATGCATAAAATCCGCAGTCCTGTAATGAATAATGTAGAATTGATAGAGACAACACAACGTTGTCCAGCTTCTTACGATTCTGGACCACTGTGCGGTTAATTGAGCCGTTCAATGCAAACAATGGCACAAGTTAAAACATTAAATAATGAGGAATTGAGTAAAAGTTCTATGCAACACAATAATATCGAAGCATGTTACGTTTGTCTTATGCGAGCCACGCTAAAAGCATATTACAAGTATTTTATTGAATCACGATCGAACCCTTGAGATGTGATGTTGAACCAAACAGATATACATTGTTTTACACCACTTTTGCATTAAACGGCTCCAATTATCTTGGGAAACGTAACCCTGACGAAATGTTTTCGTTCGCACGTCGCGTCGCGTGTACCCTCCCGGCTTAATTCAATTAGAACCACCGCTTTCGGCTGGCGTTTCCGATCATCGGGGGTGAATTCGACCCTTACTTGGCTCTCTCAAAGAAGTCTCCGGTTTTCGACAGTATCGAGTGTCCGGTAAGACGACACACTGGTATCGTAGACAAGTGCAGCAACGAGTGAACTTGAAGATTAAATTATATAAAAGAGTAAAACGTTAGGTTGTCGAGTAAAAATGATTGCTTGATCTTATTAAGGTTGTGGTTCTCGCTGCTGTAACTCTCAAGGGCGTTGAACTTTTTGAATTTCTGGTTGTAGCACAATAAAGATTTACACTTCGACTGTCACCATTTTCTTACTGAACTTAGAATTTAATCTGTATTGCGATCTATTACGAGAGGTTTGAGGAACTTGCAACAATCATTGTTATAATTTTACTGCGGATTATATGCGTGTTTCTAGAAAAAACGAGTAGGTCAAATGCAAAACAGTAAAATATTCAAAGAATTTAACAATGCTGTTGTATAAAAATCGAAATAAACGTCTACGTAGCTCCTGTATCTTGCAATTAATATGCACAGACAATTTCGCGTTTCGTCTCCGTCAAAATTATTTTTGGAGAAAATAAACGATATGAATTATTAAGGGACTTCAAGCTTTCAAGTCAGTCCAGATTTATTATAGTCACCGACTGTAGGATCCTTTTTTATAAACTGACAACAGTTTGAATATCGACAAAATTCTTGGAGACTGGAAATGCAGTGTTCAAATACTTTTTGTGGTTACGGTATATAAATGATTTGTACGTCATCGGTCTCCAAATTGTTCATAATGAATGTTTAAATAAATTGATTATGGTAAATATATTAAAACAATTAATTGAAATAAAACAATCGAAAGATGTTTTTAGGACACATAGATGATTATTTAGTGTTCCCGTGTTGTTTAAAAGTATGGAAGATATCCCCGTTAACGTTCCTATTATGTTGTATTGCATCAATTTCTTGCACTTGTTATACAATCGTAGTACACGCGCCGTTTTACAGTAGCACGAGTATGCAACAATTAAAAACCTAGTTTTATCATATTACTCACGCGCGGTGACTCATTACTACCTTGATGGTAGCAAGTTAATTTCGACGATACGCGGTGTATCCATACTAGGAATCCAGTCGTTTACGTGCAACTACTGCACTGCTAAACAGATTACAGTAATTTTAACATATACAACACGTTTCCTTTGAATTTTTCATGTGACTAATCTTATCGCAACTCCTGTGATAATGCAAACAAATATTCAATGAAATATTTGTAAATATTCGCACGTTCATCTTATGCTTTTATTGGGTTGGCAAATAAATTCGTTCGGTTTTTTACAGTGGAATAAATCACAAAAACCGAACGAACTTATTTGCCAATCCAATAGTTTGTTGTATCTATGCTACAAAAATTAATCTTCTATCTTCTATATCTATATAAATAAAAATCAAATGCTGTTCGTTGGTAAGCGCATCACTTGAGAAGGGCTGGACCGATTTGGCTAATACATTTTTTTAAAATGTTCGTATTAGTCCGAACTAGGTTATAGGATAAGAGAAATTGGAAAAGTATCCACGGAAAAATGGAAAATTCGGGAAAAACTAAAAGTGCTTTTAGAATCATATTTCAATACAACAGAAAAAGGAACGTCGTAGCTTTTAATCAATATTTCAATAGAAATTTACATTATCGACATCTGTTTGCATTACCGACATTATAAACATTCGCCAGTTAGTTAATTTCGATTACATAAATATTATGAGCTACAACAACCCTACTCGCGAAGCGAGCGAGCAACAACTCCCCTCTAGTATTGAATATAGATTACTGGACTCCGGATTTTTATGTTATATAATTTATATTTTTCACTAATAATTTTCATATAGTAAAAATAATATGTTAATACTTTTAAAGTCTTCTAATTTCTTCACTGTTCAAAATCCATTACAAATTATTTACATATTATTTATTATATCGTTTTGCCTCTTGGCTTTGCCGCCCCTCTTTGCTGTTATACAATTTTATATAACATTTTATATTCTTTTGTGCATTCTACGTAAACCATACAAGCTACACTCTATCCACAAATTTCAAATGAAACTCAACTGAAAGAGATCTCTGATTGTCCATGTATATTCACGATAACGTTGAATATACATTGTACGTCTAATGATAATTGTGAAATTAGAAAAATTTTCCAGCCTAACGGTTGTCTGTTTTGATCTCGACATGAAATAATTTTCTGAAAGCTACGAGATCCAGTGGTGTGGTCGTATAAATGACTGAAGTGGGATCGCAGTTCCATTGTTAAAGATTAGTGATTTAATCATAGACATATAGAGATAGACTGCGCCGTCTTATGGGCGAGTTGAAGCCCACAATGGCGGCGCGCGGTACAAAGAGTGAGAGAGAGAGCATTAGCCAGGGTCCATAGCGCTCTCTTTCTATATGATGTGTCGACACATCAATTAGAAAGAGAGCGCTATGGACCCCGGCTAATGCTCTCTCTCTCTCGCACGCCGCCATTGTGGGCTTCAGCACTTCGTTCAGGCCGCGCAGTCTATCTCTATATGTCTATGGATTTAATACGACTTTTCTTGATAGGATGTTTCATAAGAATTTCCAGCGATAAACGTTGAATTCTACCTGACTACTTTCATTCACAATATAACACGAGATGCGATTGACTTCGTGTAAGATAATACACTGAAGTTTCCGCTAAATGATAAGCTCATATTTTTATATGATAACACGCCCTCTTATTAAGATATATGTAACACGAAGCTTAAATGCTTTAGAATTTCTATCTATTCGATAATATAAATTAAAAACACTTGTCAATGTATGTAGTGATTTTAACGTACAGAGAGAAAACGAAATAAGAACGCATTTCTTATCTGTGGTAGCTTGAAATATTCTATGTTTTAAGAACCGCTTTATTAATCGTCTGTACATATTATTTTCGATTTTATATTCTCTTGTAATTACGCAGTACTCGTTACAAATAAAATAAATATATTGCAGTGAACAAAAATACAGGAATAATTGAAAAATGTTTTCAATAATAATTAAGCAATGCTCGCTGCTTGTAATGAAGCAGTACTCGGTAGAGATAAAATGAAGTTAATATTGAAAAACGTTTTCAATAGTAACTAAGCAGTACCCGATAGAAATAAAATTAAATTATGTCGAAGGAAGAGTAAACAAAAATACAGGAACAATAGAAAAATATTTTCATTAGTAACTAAGCAATGCTCACTGCTTGTAATCAAGCAGTACTCGTTACAAATAAAATGAAATCAATATCGAAGAAAACAGACAAATACAGGAATAATTGAAAAATGTTTTCAATACTAATTAAGCAATGCTCACTGCTTGTAATGAAAGCAGTACTCGTTAGAAATAAAATGGAATCAATATCGAAGGGAGAGTGAACAAAAATATACACACATATCCAGGACTAATTGAAAAATAGGTGAGAAGTGCTGATCTCGTTAGCGACTGAAAAAAAGCTGTAGCTGTTCTTGCTTTACTTTCGACCTTGATTAATCTTCGAGTGGTTACGGTCATTGAATTCGTCAGAATGTAGAACACATTCATGCGTATTCAAAAACATATACAACTCCATTTAAAGAAAAAAAAAAAAGTGAATGGCCTTGAAATTGTTTTGACGTTCGTATACGCAAAGAACAGAAATCGAGCCAAAAATTTTGACCGCATATATCCTTGAACTTTACCTGTTACAGTTGTGTTTAGTATCGCTAATATCTTCAGTTACGTGTACACCGGTCGATGTGATTCATGTGCCCACGTGTAACTAAATACTAGACCCTATTGCGCGCATAATGGATAACGGTGAAAATACTTTTTATGAATTTACATGCCCCGATGCATGTCGGCACAAGTGAAAAGAAAAACGCTGTGTTTCGCTGGAGGCAGTAGTCTCCAGCCTAACCTTCCCATTAGCAGGATGCGTTAGCACTTTGTTATCTGAATGACTGGTTTCACATGATGAGGAGAAGAACACCGATTCTGTGGCACTTTATTAACATTTTGATCGTCATTTATCCCCTGAGCCGCCGCGGGCCACGCTATTATCGCAGCGCATTGAATTTTTAGTGCGTCCCCGAACAAGAGAACGTACAAACACAAATAAGTAGAGAAACAAGAACTTGGTGCAAAGATTGCAAATATTATACACCGATGGCCTGTTTTTCGGAAGATGCTTGTAGTTATAATAGCTATCCACTCCACTCCCATTACTTTAGACTTGCAACATAGGAGTGGAGTGAGCTATTATGGCGTCAGGCATCTTTTTTTTCAAGGAAACAGACTATAATAGTCTTTTTACTTGGCTTTCTCCTACATAAATTCGGAACAACCTGGTTTAGAAAATAAACGGTTATTCCATTACTATAAATCAAATAAACTTCCACAGAATTTACCATTTTTATTCATTTCAGATCTACTACCATTGAAAATAGCATTTCACATGATTCCACTTTCTTAAAGTTTGCCTACAAAAATTGAAAATTCCATGAACATCCGCAGTCTACTTAATAAGTTATATTTTCATTGTACACGATTCGAACGGTGTTTATTTTTCAAATTCTTTTAAACATTCTTTCAATTATCATTTGCTAGAATGATATTAAGCCTTTGCACTCGAAGCAATTTTGCTTCGAAAATCAAAATCATTTCTTTCGACCCAGAACATTTTTATTCTATGTAATCCTTTTTACATTGTGCACATGAAATTTATCCAGTTTTCTCATGTTACAGTTGGGCTTTTCACAATTTATAGAAAACAGACAAATATAATGATATTGAAACTGTTTTGAATAATGGTGTGGAAATTTTTACTGGCGCCTCACAGTCGCCGTTCGAGTGCAAAGGGTTAATTACTGGGCTGTGGATTTTTATGTAAAATGAAGATCGCCCAAGTCAATAGTAAGAGAGACCAATGTTGAATGAAAATGTATTTCCAATAGAAAGAGAAAAAATAGAAAATTCTTTAAAATAGGAAGAAAATTAAACATTTTGCAGTATCTACTATATAAAATAGGTGAATTTTCACCCGAAGTGAGTGATTATTTGGACTTTTCCGTACTGCATTAAAAAACCTGTAAAAGATATGAATTTCATTCGTCATTTTCTACAGAAAACTATGAAAATGGTTCGCGGTTGGAACTGTGAGAACTACAATAGACATGAATCTCTACTTATAGGTATTATACAATGCATTAATTTCATGAGAAAGTAGTTTCGGTTAGAGGTTGGATTTCTTCTGCTGTCGAGGGTGCGCAACAAGGGTAGCGTTGTTATTTCCCTAAGGCAATATGAATTGGTCAGTTCTAGTGGTCGATGTAGCATTAAACGACCACGCTTCGTATGGGGATGAATTGCATCTAAACGGAACACGTTCGGATCGCAAAAGGTGAGCAAAAAAGCGCAACAACGGTGCGATCCGAATATGTATACTGTTCCACTGTTCCACTGTTCCACTGTGAAACTGATCCAAAGCGGAGATAAATGAGAATTTCGAAGGAAAAACGGACGAGTTCGATACAGACACCGTGCGCTATCTTCTCCGAGCGTCACGTAACAGGTTTTGAATTTCGTCCCGGTACACATGTAGACATTCGGCCACCCTCGAGTACCTGTAAAACGCGCGTCCACGACGTGCTCTAGAAAGAGAGTGGATTAGTCAGAGAAAGAGTATCGAGAGAGAGTCCGGCCGGTCGACGAGCCAACCAACGAAGCGACCGGCCAGCCAGCCAGCCAGCCGACCAACACGACACGATACATACAATGGCAGGCCAAGCAACGTGAGTCAGCCTTGTGGTAGGGAGTAGCGAGGTTAGTGCATTCCCCCTTAGTCCTTTACCCACACTACGACGATCACGAGAGCGTTGTTTTCCTCCGAGAAACCCGGGCCACGGGGCGAACTCGGACTCCGAGGCTCAGTGTCAGTGCAGCGATCTCGTTGAAGGTGGTAGGACGCCGGAGAGCGTGGTAACGTCTCTTTCTCTTTCTCTTGCTCATTCACCACACTCCTCTCTCTCTCTCTCTCTCATCCTTCTCGTCTTCGCTCCTTCTCCCATTACGTTGTCTCTTTTTACCTCCGTTCTTCCCCTTTGTTTACCATCTCGCTCACTCGAACGCGCGAGATAAGAACGTGGTGCACACGCATTTCCATCCTTCTCGCGCTTCGAATTTAACGCCTAGCACCCTCTTCATCTTTCCTTCCGTTTCGTTTCCTCGTCGTTTTTCAATATGCAGATCTGCGAAACGCGATCAGGCTAGCACAGACAGACAGATACATAGAGGTAGTACGCTCTAGTACTACTGTTGCTGTTGCTGCTGTTACCAGCTCCGATACTCTGTCGTTGCTTGGCCGCTGTGGTGCGTGATTTCCAATCGATGTGCGAGGAGGATCGACCTTGCCTCACCTCACCTCGAAACTTTCCTATCGAGCTCTCGCCTCACGTCCGTTTGTTTCTTTTCATGAGTGCGTCTCCAGCGTGCCTGAACTTCCTACGCTGGCTGTGTTGTAGTGCGCGCGCGCCCGTATTTCTCCGTACCGTAATTCTTGTTGTGTGACGGTGTTGTCGGTGTTGTTGGCGGCGCACAGTGGAGCATCTGATCCGAAAAAAAGAGGAAAAAATGCAGTGTACGTGGTCGATTGAAAATTTCGGACATCGTGTGGTTTTCCTCGCAATCATTAGTTCATGAAGTTACACGGTTTTAAAGAAGTCAACCCCAAAACTTGTCCAAGTCGTTTTGTGAATTAAATGTACTAGGTGCGTAATTAAATTGTATCGAATTTCATACCGATATCATCGCTTACAGAATTGAAATGTGAGTTGACGATTAGCGGATGCAGGCAAATGTTTTACCAAAATGTTTTATATAAAATCAAATCATTGTTTTGTCTTTATTAGAAGATATATACGGGTAAACATTCATTTGCCTACACACGCCAATTGTTAACTTACTTTCCGACTCGACTCGTACATTTTTGCGCTTACACTTTATTCAGTATTTTTTTTTTATTCTCCATTTTAAAATGTCCAGTATTCGTTCTGGTCTCGTTTGAAATAGCCTCCTCTTTAACGTGCAAAAACAATTGGCTGTGCAACTGAGACAGTTGTGGCGATTTTCTATCGTTATTGAACGATAAGAAAGAGAACAAAAATTCACTTTCACGCGTTCGGGAGGCGAGCAAAAAAATGTTTCGAGCAAAACTGAATCAGTATTGAAACATCTACAAACTACGTACATAAAATTTCGATAAAAAAAATTCTTATCACAGACAGTCAAGGTCACTTTGATTTTCTAGTATGTTAATATTCATTTCTGATCCGAGGATGTTGTAGCTGACGTTAAAACAAATCCAACGACCTACCATATTATGGCCTTGAACCTATAAATAACGCTAGAATAGTTTTTTCCGGTTTCTCGGGCCAAATACCCCACCGTACGGCGCACAGTGGGCTAAACCGACGAAATCTGTGTAAATCTGTGCGAATTTTCTCAAGGTTCAAAAACGTTCGTACCATAATCTCCCTATTTTTCCCATCTTCTGCAAAGTTTCAGCTTTAGTTTAAAAAAAATTTCATCGCTCTACCTCATTTCTATCGAAAGTTCTTTGATTTTGTCTCCGATTTGGAAGAAAGATCCCACTGTGCGGCGGTGGCGGTGGCGGTGGTGGAGTTGGCGGCGGCGGCAACGGCAACGGCAACGGCGGGAACTAAGTGCCTGTTGACTACTCGTTAGTCGCTCCTGGAATCTTCGTCGGTACTGTCATGGAAGTAAGAGCCGGCTCCGAGCGTAATCGTTTTTCTCTCCTCCGCTTTAAAGAAAGAAATGCGGCAGCAATTTCTTGAATAGGTTATGTCGCGCGTGCCGATCTCCGCTCGTGTTACGCCGCCGCACCGTGGCGCACACACGTGAATCGGAACAGTGTTTAACAGAGACAGAAAGAGAGAGAGAGAGAGAGGAGGAGGAGGAGGAGGAGGAGGAACAGTGTGTGTACACTCACCGTGTGTCGTTGGTTTTTTTCTTCTCTTTTTAATACGACGACTCCTGTCAGCCTCGAAGGTCGAGGTGATATTCGACACGCGAGATTTTCGCCGCCTCGTTCTTTGTGATTCCACTCCGTAAACGGAATTGTGTCTTTGGCGCGCGGACGCGCTCCTCGTCCCCTCGCGAGTCTCTACCGTGAAAAAAAAAATCGTCAGTGTAAGTAGGTACATACTGTGCGGCTCGTTTGTTCGCCGGTGATCTGTATATCGATTGTGTTCGCGCAATTATCGGTCAGTTTCCTAAACCGTTAACGCGCGAGGTTCGTTGGCTTCTTCTTTACTCTCGCGCGTTGTGAATGCTCGTACAGAATATTCTCTCGCGTGTTCCGAGCATTAATGGAGTCTTTCAAGGAATCGGTAGGAAGTTGCGACCACAGACAAAGTCTTTCAATTAATCGGTCGACTCGCATTCCGCAAATCGCATTCAACTCCGCGTGCTGTTCCCAGAGTTTCGATTTGCATCCTTAATAAAATTACAAAGTCATCCAGTGATAGGCACTTGAGATAAAAATATATGTGCTCGAAGCTTTTTAAAACGATTACATTTTCGCGGTGTTGAGCAACAGTTTTTATCGGAACGTACAGGCATAAAAATTATGTAAAGTGTGTTTAATTTCGTTGAACTGTGTTGCATTTCCGATTACGACTTTCCTTTTTCAGCGACCAGGTTGCTTAACGCGACTCTTAATGTCAATCGCAATGTTTATGCGTGCAGGAGAAGTTGTACACGAACCACTTCCGAAGAATGCACTCCAACAGTTGTTTCATAAACTTCGCGACCATTTTGTAACAGAGTGCGTAAAATATGATTATACAAATTAAACGCTTTCCGACACGCGTCCTTGATAGAAGTGTCGACCGCACGATCGAGAACTCGAACATCGAAAATTCATTCGTGCCCCGGTGCAACGCAGCCGCAGTGGACCAGTTTTATACGAAATATAATGCATTGCTTTCCGACGCGTACGTGTACGTACATACGTATGTATGTAATTTATCATACGGTAGATAAAGGTTATATGCGAGTTACGAACTTTACAATACGTACAATAATCGATGCATGCAGTTTCGAAGGGGCTGTTTCTTTAACTCGTTTGAACCGTTCGTTTTAGCACTCCTTTTTCTATCATTATCATTGATAATACAGTGGCTCCCATTAATATTCGGACACTCTTAAAAACACCATAACCTTTTTGATATTGGAATATATACGACTTGAAATTTTTGGAGAAGTTAGAACAATTGGTTTGCTAGACAACGGGACAAAAATTTTTGGAAAAAAAACTACAAGTTGTCGGAATTGCAGAGAAAATACTAAAAGTTGTATTTTTCAACTTTTTTATGTGGGCTTGTATGGAAAATTTATAAAACACGTTTCGTAGATTTGTATCGATTAAACATATTCTGAAAATTTCATCAAAATCGGTCAACGTTGTGATTAGGTACAAACTTTTGGTAAAAAATTGCAGTTTTTCACGATTTTCAGTCTCCAACTGCAGTAATTCGTAAGGATTCTTAAGTCTTTCAATGCCTGTCGTTTTTTCCCGCATCAACCGATTTCTATGAAACTTTCACAGTGCATACAATTGATACAGATCTGCAAAACGTATTTTATAAAATGTCAATACAGGCCCACATAAAAAAGTTGTAAAATGCAACTTTTAGTATTTTCTCTACAATTCCGACCAAATGCAATTTTTGAAAAGATTTCTTTTTACATTCCGTAGTGAACTAATTGCTCTAGCTTCCCCAAAAAGTTCAAATCGTATAGCACAATATTAAAAAAGTATGTAATCGTCTTTTTTATGGATCATCCAAATATTAATTCGTTTCACTGTAAGTTCGTTTAATTATCGAGCAAAACGGCTCGGCACGGAACGTGTCAATACGTAATACCCGTAATCCAGTAACGATATCAAAGTAATATTTTGGGTGGAAATAAGCGAGGCATCCGGCGTGCGAAGCGTGGTGCAAGCAGTGAAGAGAATTGCGTTGAAATCTCTTTTTTTTTTCGCGTTAACATACATCTCGCGGCAGGTATACTTCGCTGGTGTATCGAACGGATTAAGGTTGCGTTGATGAAAGACCTGCTATCGATACCCTTAATCGAAGGTACATTGAAGTAAACTTACCGAATGCAAAGGGACAGAAGAAGTCCCGTTAAGAGCGTGCTGCGCAATAAACGAGACAAGTTGCTCGTGAGAATCGAATTCGCAGAAGGCAGGGTAACCGTTCTGAAACACGTTCTTCTTGTACACAGGACATTGACTAGAGGTACAAGGCAATTAAGAAAGAAGAAGAGAAAAGTGTCCGCCTAAGAGGAGAATTTTCGGAGGAGGATGCTCGGCAGTTGGGGCTGGGAAGAAGAATTGGAGTTGGGAGAGGGAACAGCAACCCCGTCGCAAGATAGACAAAGACGAGAGAGCCCAGACTCGACGCATCCTGTCCCCGACAGCCGGGTGCTGAGGTATGCACCCAGCCGGTGTCACCACCCTCCCAGCTTCAACTCGCCACATTTCAGCACACAGCCTCCTCTCGACTGTACGGACTGTAAGTATTTGTATATCTTGATACGCGTTATGATACAGTCATTTAGTAGTTTTACCTGGAAAGTTTCCCGGGAGTTTTAAAAATGTGTAATTTTATAGATTTCGATGTGCTCTTTCCGAATTTCAACTTTGCCACCTCGTATCTTTGCCGCTCGCGCCGCCATATTGGAAAAAAGGCGCCTAATATCAGTTTTTTGACAATGTCTCCTTTACGACTCATTTTACGATAAAAACATTTATATACAAAATTAAACTAGAGAAAAATTCCTACAATTTATGTAATAACAATTTTTTTTTGTAAAATCAATAGTTTTGGCGTACGAGCGCCGCAAACTATTATTCGTCTACACCAACACGTGTTTTTCGTATATTTACGAAAAATATTTTACTGTGCGCAAAGACAAAATAAATAATTAAATTACACATGGAAACATTTTTAAAAAATGTTAATTTCTCATTTTAAACATGGAGAAATTTTCAAAACGTACATAATTCAATAGATTGTCCTGCTGAAATGAGATCAGCAGGATATCTCAGAAGACGTTGTCGTTATTAAAAAAGTGTTCCTACAAAAATTGTTTGGTATGATGGGCTACATCATAAAAAATTTAAAAAAATTTGTTTTTATTTTTGCTTTTTTTAGCAAAGCGAAGAAGATTGCGCTAAATTTCGGAATTGTGCATTGCATGTGGATTAGGCCTACTGGGGACACCACGATAAAAAAAACTCGCCGCTTACTCTACCTCAAGATGGTAAAATGAAATGAGTTTTTTTTTTTAGCCAAAACGCATGTTGAAGTACACTTTGCGGCGCTCGTACGCCAAACCATTGATTTTACAAAAAAAATTGTTATTACATAAATTGTAGGAAATTTTCTCTAATTTAATTTTGTATATAAATGTTTTTATCGTAAAATGAGTCGGAAAGGAGATATCGTCAAAAAACTGCTATTAGGCGCCATTTTTCCAATATGGCGGCGCGAGTGGCAAAGATACGAGGTGGCAAAGTTGAAATTCGGAAAGAGCACATCGAAATCTATAAAATTACACATTCTCAAAACTCCCGGAAAACTTTCCAGATTTTTTGCGTTTATTGTGCACAGCCTTTTTGCGTTTATAGAGGATTTACTGTACTGCCAGACGAAACGCGTCACGTGACCGGGCCGCGACGGAAGCGTGAAGAATAGTGTCGTAGAAGGGGAAGGGTAGAGTGGGAGCCAAATTTTAATCTGATTACAGTGGTCATGATGCGACTAGGAAATCCTACCTTTACACCCTTTTGCTTTTCCTTCTCTTTTATCTAAAAAAACGGGATATGCTCTAGCTGTTCAAGTGTATCTCCACCTATTTATCACCCCTCTTTTAATTGAATTGAAAACGCCGCGATGTTGTACAATATCATGCTCCTCTTTCCGATGACGACACGCAAGGATGTAATTAATGAGAGAGGGTAACTTGGTCATGTAATTAATCCGGTAGTGACAGAGAGAGGATAACTTTTCCCCTCGATTCGTGCTCCCCTCCCCTCATTTGGTGACTCTGGTGGCCAGTTGCACTCTTGATTTTACTTGTGTTCTTTGAAGCAGTGTGAAATTGTTTTTGAAACACTCTGAAAACCTTGACTTACACCTATAAGTAGACACCGGATTTTTAGGGAAAATAAAAGATTTGTGCATCAATTGCAAGGCACAGGGGCTATATATCAATTTATATTTTTCATTAATAATCTTAATGCAGTGAAAATAATATTATTAATACTCTTAAAGCTTTTTACTCTGTTCATTGTTTTCAATTTCATCTACTCATTTTTGTTATAAATGCATAAAATGAGTCTACTTATAAGAATTAGTTGGTATTTCTATATTCATAATTCGATTATGTACTTGGTCTTTTAAACATCGAGAAGCTGTTTCGCTTGCAAAAGATGAATACTAGGTACCTATATGTATAAATAATGAAAGTGTACTAAAAACCAAACGAAATTTTGTGCAATATATAAAATTATACAACATCTAAAGTACATACTACATTTGTATGACATTGTCAAATTGTACATATTGTAGTCAGGTATTGAAAACATTTGCGAGTACTCAAGTGTTCAAACTACTCGGAGGTACTAAGATTTTTAAAGCACGTCCGAGTAGTCGAGTACTTAATAAAAAATATTCTATCATTTACTTTATTACAATGAGTATTATATATCTATAATTACGTAATGTCGATGGTTTAGAAAACTCGAGAGCTTTGTTTTACACGATAAGAGGAGTGTTATTTTTTTAAATCGGCTTGAACGGATCGAGTACCAACAACATTACTATCTTATTCGTTCCCTTGTCCTTTTAATTAGCACGTAGGAGCTGGAGACTAATTAAAACGTAACTCCTGTGAATTGATTTATCTGCTCAAAGCGAACATTCGAAAGAAAGAGTGGATGAGATTACTCTCCCTCTTGTGTTTGTTGGTTTTGCGAACAGTGACTCACTGTATTATTTGAATAACCTTAATGTATTCACTCATTCAGGTTACACAGTCTTCTCGATGAAACGTAGAATTCTATTTTTGGAATGATTTGAAGCTTACGTTGAGAAGCGTGATCAATGTTTACGTTTCATTAGATAAATTGCTGGAAGTTCACGTTTATGAAATATTAAATATTGCAACAAATTGAAACGTTACATTGCCCTTTTTTTTTTATTGATATTGACCATATTAGTTTGTAGTTATAGTTGGAACAAGAAATTGGGAAATGGGTGAAATATGAAACAGTGAAAGATACGAAAAGTCTAAGAATATTGTTATGTTATTACCAACGTGAAAAGATTATTAAGGGATAAAATGAATTTTCAATTAACTACTGCTGCCCATAATCGACGCATAATATTTTCATTCTGCATAAAGATCCGCAGTCTAGTTATAATAATCGTCACGAAATAGTAATTGATAAGTAAGAGTGCGAATTATAAGTATTTAAACGGCATAAAAGTATATAATTTATATTATATACCTGCTATCTATTAATTAATATCTATATGTTATTTAATCTCTTATTTATAAATTAACAATATGTATACTATGCAGGAAGATATACATATGTATGTATCTGAGGGGTTGTACATCGTGGATATACATAGATTAACTTAATGGAAAGTAAAATACACTGTTGAGCTGAAAAAATTCCTGTACCTTATACTTGAAAATGATTTTAATCGTTCACGTTACGTTAGCAACACCTTATTAAATAATATAGTAGTGAAATAATGGTTAGACTTAATTCGCATACTATAATATGCTACTCTAAGGAGCACATTAAATATCATTACTTTCATGAGTTATATTGCTTGAAAGAATTAGGGGTTCATGTTTCGTATAATTCAGGATAATGAACTTAAATTTTAGGGGTGCAACAGAACTTTCGTTTATAACATAGTAGCATAAGTGAGCCGATGCGCGTTGGATATATCGTATTCAGCTATAAAACCAGCAATGTAGCTGGTAGTGTTATTATTGCCATTAGTATGCATAGGATGTACCTACCTGAAACACATCGTAACATAATTATTATTTTTCATTATTTAAATCAAGACTCTTTCCAATCATAATATTTTGACTATATAATTTATTGTGTTCGAAGCAAAATAATTCGTTCAGTTTGTGCTAAATGTTTTGGAACGATGTTGCGTTCCCTTAGCAAAATTCATTTTATAATTCCGCTAGAGATACTGTTATTTCATATAAGACAATTCTGTAAATAAATTTATAAATTATAAAGAAAATATAGTAGTTACTATTTTTTGTTCAGCTTTTGTAGAAACTAAAACATATTGTACATATATTAAAAATTTAAAAATTCACATAAAGAAGTTGCGCGCAATGCGATCGATGAAATATTTACAATTCTTTCGCGACACAACGTACGCTTTAAAATCGGATTGGGAGAAAATTAAGGAGTTTAAATAAATGGAAAAATATATATGTAGTACTTAATATTTTTTATTCCGCGTTACTTATTAATAGACTGCGGATCTTTGTGCAAAATAAAAAATGTTCGCATTGATTGCAGAACACAGGAGCCAGATAAAAATGGTAGTCTTCTTTTAATTATCCTGTTAAACTGAAACTAATACATACCTTGATGTCCTTGAATATTTTTAACATGACCACTGCTTTAAATGATACGTGTCCATTTTTTTCATAAATGCATAATTAGAAACGAAAATAAGGTATGAAAATGGAACAGATCAAATTGAATTTTGGGGAACATTGCCTGATTCGATTACTAGCGGTTAATTGATTAGTGGAATTGCGTTGGACCGTGTTCTAATATGAAATTTTTAATTCACAGAGCAGCGTGAGGTGGCAAAAATGCTGACTGCTCATTCTGAGATGCACGAAAAACGGGGGGATCCCCTCGGAGGCGGACAGTATGGAGTGGGCGGGGGTGGTGGCGGCAATTCGATTGAAGAAAAATCTATTCTGGAACAACCACCCCCGCCGCTGGCGCCTCCTCAGCGGGATCCATCCGATCCAACAATCAGCGCTAAGAAACTTCCAAAGAAACGAAAGTTCGATCCATCGGAGCTCGAAGAGATGGACAAAACCAGCAATGTAACAAGCAATATAAATAACATGGTGAACATACGGACACCGAACATGCTACTCGGCCAATCAAGTTTAGTTCAACAATCAACTTTAGCCCGGCAATCTCCGCAACAGCAAGAATCCGATTGTTATCAAGTACGTCACGTAATTTATTTAAATGATGGATTACTCAACACTTTACACTTAACCCCCTCCTCTGCTGCCGTGATGTAGAACAATAAGTACGAACTAGCTAAAGTAAATGTACTACCTCTGGCAAACATTTTCGCGTTAAACAACCCGATAAACAAGTGTCTAATTATATTTCATTCGCCTCATTCTCGAGAATTGTTGTAGCAAAATTCGTCTGTATTGTAGAAAGAAAATATTAACGTAGAAATGGATGCTTTTGTTTTATAATATACAGAATGATCAAGTTAGACACTGGTATAAAGGAGAGTTTAATCATCTCCTCGCATAATAAAGTTATCAAGATATATTTACCTATCTAAAAAAATGTTAGTTATTGTGCTTCCACCAAAGAGCTTATTGGTGAAGTGTTTGGATCCCAAAAGCGATAAAAAGTCCTAATGTAATGTAATGTAGTAGGATGTTGTCACATTTATTCATTTTCCACGGCACAATATGGGCCAAACCGACGAAATCTGTGTTAAAATCAAAGAACTTTCGATAGAGATGAGATAGAGTAATAAAATTTTTTTTAAATGAAAGCTGAAACTTTGCAGAATATGAGATAATTATGGAGATTGTGGTACGAACGTTTTTTAACCTTGAAAGAATTCGTTAAACTTGCACGATTTCAAGAAAATTGTGGTTTTTCCAATACCACGCGCGGAAAAAATTTTTTTTAACGTGCGGCACATCATTTCCCGTAGATTTTTTCACGGGAAAAAAAATTTTTTCCGTGCGTGGTATTGGAAAAACCACAATTTTCTTGAAATTGTGCAAGTTTAACGAATTCTTTCAAGGTTAAAAAACGTTCGTACCACAATCTCCATAATTATCTCATATTCTGCAAAGTTTCAGCTTTAATTTTTAAAAAATTTCATCGCTCTATCATCTCATTTCTATCGATAGTTCTTTGATTTTGACACAGATTTTCTCCACGCGATTTTCAAGTGTGCTGCCCCTAGAAATTCTTAAAAACTAAAGTTATAATGTTTCCTCGATTTAAACGATTTATAATGGGCTCGATTGTTCTAACTACGTATATTAATTGTACCAATTTTTATTTTGATGCCACTGCTACATATCTTTGTTTTTTTTATATAAATCAAAAAGGGTTAGTACAAGTACAAATAATCTTGAAATAACATAAATGCAGATTTCATAATTTCATTGAATTTTATGATTTCAAATAAGCATCCGATTTTGCCCTATATATTCTCCAATAATTTATTTATAAGTACAGCTAAAAAACAAGTTTTATTGATTATTCTGCGGCAAGAAGGTCACGAATATACGTTCTACATGAATGAAATGAAAAAAAAATAACGGATAAATATCAGATTTTCATGAGAAAATATGTTCCACCGCGTTTGGGATTCAAATACCAAATAAATATAACATTTTATTCTTACTTACTGTTCTTTCATGAAACTCGCCATGTTGAACCTCTTAAAGTTCAGTTGTAATATGTACCTCTGTAACACAAAGTTAAAACATTAACAAAAGACCAAGACTGTGCCCGTTTTATGCGTTCATTCATATTAATTGCGACAAATATTTTCCAGGTATCCTCGGGACATTCGGTGGTGATACTACCGCCTCAAAGTACTGCAGTGGATTATTCTCTTCGAGAAGAACCTTTACGTTCTCGTCCTCGGCCTGCTACTGTTACTATTGATCTCAGTGAGTGGCGCGACCACAGAGTGTTAGCTTTAAGGGATTCATATTATTATCCAGGTGTTATTCGTAACGCTATTCAAGGAGAGATTTACATAGAATTCGATGGAGAGAGAAAACTAGTGCGTTATACTGACGTTTTGGGTGCGGGTAGATACGATGTGATAGGTGATGCAAGCCCGTCCGTAGGGCAAGTGGCTTTAGATGCAAAAGTTTGTATCAGATGTCCACCGTCAAACAATCATATTGACGCGGCTAAAGTGTTTGTAAAGGGGACAGTGTGCAAGATTTTAACGAAGCCTAAGCGTTTTGTTGTTAAAATACCAAGAGAAGATGATCAGAGTGCCAGTTATGTTGTGAAACGTGCGGATCTACGATTAGTGCAACCTCCATGGTGGGACGAATTAGAGGAAGGATTGGAAGACTGTGATTCTTCAAGAGTTGAAGGAATTGGTATGTCTTTACTAATAATTCATCTGTTCTTATCTCTTCATTTGCTAATTCCAATCAACGACACGTTTGCGTTTCAGAACATGGCTATCGAAATTCTTCGGAAGCTCCAACAGCAGCAGTGCCAATTTTGCTTCATCACTCTTCTCACCATACTTCTCATATATCAACTCATAGCGAACCATACTACAGAACGACTGGTACTAGTCCTCTCATGACTTCTGCACATTCTGCTAGCACAGCATTAAGCAACGGGAGTCGACCATACGATGATTTAGAAAGCGAAGATGACTTAGATAGGGAAGATATTACATTCCCTTCAGATGCAGGTTAGACAAACTATAGTGCATTATTTAAAACGTACAGTCCTCGACAAAATAATAAGACACTTGGCATATTTTTAAATATCTTATATTTAAAGGTGGAAAGTGTACACTCCGTTATATCCTCAATACTACATACTATCTCCAAAGTAAACACGCGAAATTTATTTCTCTCTTTAGTGGTCTTATTAAGCTGTAAGAAAATGTATTGACACTCCCTTTCTTTATTCTTATAATCTTTTTATTGTTTGAAGTTACACCCACTCATTTTTGCCATAAATGCATAAAATCCGTAGTCTACTTATTAATTGTACAATTGAAAACACATCTTGAGCAGAGTATAAACGAAATTCTACTGTACTTATAAATAAATATAAATGATTCTAACGATATTGTAGTAAAATGAGCATCTTTGAAAAAGTCTTGGTTATTGTAGAACTTAAAATAAATTTCGTTATTTACGTAATTTTCAATTGTCTGATTGGTAATTTAGTATAAAGTTGACGTATATGTTCTTGTACAGTATGTGTTTGATACACGCATTGTTGAACACGCATTAGTAAATTCATTATAATAACTTCAATGCATATTCAACTGACAGATGCAAAATTATCAGGAAGCAGTAAGAGGAGCAGCATGCAAAGTCGAGGAAGTACCAGTAGTCTAGTTGAACAACGCAGTATAACTCCTCGTTCTCAAGCAGCCACGCCCAGGTAATATTGTTAAAAACCTCCTTAAACATCATAAAAACCTCAAACCTCGTTCGAGAGCAAAAGTATTTATTGATTTCTTTTTTCTCGAACATTGAACAGATCTCAGGCGGCAACGCCACATAGATATAAAAAAGGTGATGTAGTGGTTATGCCAAGTGGAGTTAGAAAAAAGTTCAATGGTAAACAATGGCGTCGACTCTGTAGCAAAGAAGGATGTTCCAAAGAAAGCCAACGTAGGGGATATTGTTCTCGTCATAGTTCACATCTTAGTTTGAAAGGATCTTCTGGTCTTAGAGGTCCAACAAATACATTTCCTGGGTAATGAAGTTTCTAAATCGTCTTCAAAGTGAGCGCAATAAAAGTTTTATATGTTGTGTTGCTAAGTATAAACGTTTTTTACAACAGTGGCAAGATGGATGGCGAGGAGACATCAAGGGATTCCGATACTTCTCCAAATTACGGAGATCGAAGAATTGCCGGTCGGTTTGATCAAGATGAAACAGAAGCCGCTAACATGCTTGGTAGGTCTCATATTTGAAGAGGTCAGGGCAACAAATGGTCAAGCTCGATTTATTTTGTTCATTTACAGTGTCACGTCGAAATCGAGCTGACCGTTTGTTGCCCTGAGCTCTTCGTTTACAGTCGTATGCACGACAGCGTTTTTCATTATTTTTTCTAACGTGATCGCGTGGTGTGCTTTTATTATAGTATCCTTGGGAAGCTCTAGATCAGCAACGCCGGCGTTTTCATCGCCAACCGGGCAATCGTCGATATCTCCTTGTATCAATCAGTCTCCGGTACCACCGTTGGGACTCAATCAAAACAATGTGTTTATGCCTATCTCGAGTCCTGCTCATCATGCACCTCCATTAGTTTCGCCTGGTGCAAAGTGGAAGCATTCACCTACTCAATCCACGTTTCTTACTCAGTATCCACAACAGGTGATCAAACCTGAACCCAATCGAGTTGTTCGATCAAACAGGCCAGCTCCAACGGCCCCAGGCCCAGCTAGCATAGGGACAAGCGTGATAAGAATCTCTCCTGTGAGTCGTGCTATACCTGGACCTACTAATTTAACCTTCTCATGGTCGGAACAAAGCCCACCGCCGCGACATCCTTCAGTTGTGACGACTATAGCTCAACAGCAACAAGGCATAATTCTTCAGCATGCACTTACAACAAACAATGGTTTTCCCAACCATTCGGAAATCGCAGAACAAAATTCGCAGATACTAAAACCATCTCATTCGCCTCATATGCCACTGTCAGCGCCAACGCCGCAAAACTTAACTCTTCTGCATAAACCTTTGGAACAGCCCGTCGATTATGCACAACCGCAAACACAAAGCCAGCCAATTTTTGTGATGCAACAGCAACACGAAAAAAAGTATCTTGTTATAAAGAATAGCGTGGATGTATCTACAGCAGGCCATATAACTAATCAGGACGACAAGTATAGAACTGGTTTAATGAGTCAGTTAAGTCAGCTTCCACCGTCGTTGCATCAAACGCAGTCTCAGCCTTCGCAATCACCTGCTGTTTCGTCTGCCCATATCGATAAATTGTCGGTTTTACAAGTAAGTCATTTTTATAACACAGTACTAGCTGACAATTATGATTAGACTGCGGATCTTTATGCAAAATAAAATTCTTATCGATTGTATGATACACAATTAAAATAAAATGCACATTCTTCCTTTAATGATTTCAACAAGGTAAAAATAATACATAAATATTCTTAGATTTATTTAATCCTTTTACTGGTTTAAATTGCATCTACCCATTTTTGTAATAAATGCATCAAATTCGCAGTCTAATTATATGATATTGTCATAAATACAATGATTGGATGAAAGACAGGAAACCTGGAATTAAATAAACATTACATGTTGCTTCCATTAGGCAAATAAAGTAGTCACACATGCGCCCACACATATGGATATGCAGAGAACTCAGCCACCACCTACAAGCGTAGTGATGACAACTACCACAGAAGCTACGAATCCACCTACTCCTACGAGTGTCTTCCAGCATGTGATAGTTCAACCAGGAGGAAATATAATACAAATTCCAAAAAGTCAACCACCCAGAGAAGAAAACTCAAAAAACAACGGTGTTATGTGTAGGTTTAGAACATTAATATGATATTTTTGTTTAATATGTATCATATAATAGAGTCCCAGTTTCATTATGTTTTAATTAATACATTATAACGGTGTGGAACGTTTCTGACAAAGAAATTTTTATATTTCAATTTATCATTGAATTTTAATTTACATATTTATTACATAGTATTTATTAGACGACATAACTCGAGTATATTCTGATCAAACATATGTCATTTAAGTAAATCTCGTCATTTCGTATTAATGTTATCATATTCTTATTAGTGAATTTTACTAAACACTAAGGCTTTCACAGATGGCAGCCATGAAGTTCCTCCAGTATACCAGCCCCATCCCCCATCATTACTGAACAATGCAGTGCGCAACTGGAAAAAAGGTTTGAGTTCTCACTGCCAAACAAAATGTATGACTATTCTCGTAATTGTTGTAAAGTATATTAACAATGGTACATATGGACTTATATACATAGTAATATTGTATAATTCTTGCATAAGATTTTGTAATCGCAATATTTATAGTCGGTTTTTTTAATTAAACTTTTCTAAGTTTTTAATGAGGTTATTGCTGCACCAAAGCAAGCATACTTAAAAACGATATTAATACTTCATAGTTTTTCTTTAACACGCTAAAAGAAATATTTAACTAGTAATTTGCAAATAATATTCCGTACCTATTGCTATTATTAATACGTTCATTATCAGTGTCAAACATTTTTTGTATAAAGAAAACTAGATTAATTTTACGTGCATTGTCAGTAAAACCCGTAATGCATAATGCAACATTGGGTTAACGAAATATTTTTGCTTAGATTTCATAATTTTTATACAAAGGAGATATACTGCTATCAGTAAAATATAATTGTGTTTACCAAAATAAATGATGATAACGAACGTGTTAATATGATTATTAAAAATGATATATTTGTTTCGTGTGATACGATTTATATTATACATTTTCATTTTCACGTTTATTAAAATATAGTGCAATTTGAGATATAAACATGTACCATTATCTATTTTACAACAAAACCAAGTAATCAATTTTTTGCTCGTACTTCAATTGTGTATAACATGTCACCTTGCTCTGACTGGATTACAAAAATCATATTTAATGTTACTCTAATGTTGGGGAAGGGTGATGATGAATTGAATTTTCCTCTTGTATTTTTTTTTAAGTATTTCAAGAAATAATGTTTTATTATTTGAAAGATAATACCATTTTACCGCGCGCCAATTCGATCGATGGAACAGTTATAACAACATATATTAACACAATCTTATGTATACAGGGTGGTCCACCTAAAATACGGCCACCTAAATATCTCCTCCAATTGTGGGGGTATAAAAAATATTTTGTGTACTCTTTGAATGTTTTTCTGAAGTATTTTTTTCTGGAGGTCATTTTTTACGGAATTATCAAGGTCATCGATGTTTTTTGACACATGACTACATTTTTATTTTATTGCATCGGGTAACTGATCGAAAAATACATTCAGATATGTATAATAACATGACATTGACCTTGATCCGAAGGTAAAACTTTAATTTTCGAAGCTCAAGCTCATTTCAAGGTCATGTTATTATATACATATCTGAATGTATTTTTCGATCAGTTACACGATGCAATAAAATAAAAATGTAGTTATGTATCAAAAAGAAAAACGTGGTAAAAAAACATCGATGACCTCGATAACTCCGAAAAAAATTACCTTCGAAAAAAATATTGTTTGCAATATAATGGTTCCTTCAAACTATTCAAAGAGTACACAAAATAGTTTTTATACCCCCACAATAGGCGGAGATATTTAGGTGGCCGTATTTAGGTGGACCACCCTGTATTTAACAGTGAACGTAAATTTAACCCCTTGCCGTATCATTTTCTTTATAGTTACAGTGATTAGAATAACGTTTTTATCTCGAAAAATGTCGTAGAAAAGAAAAAAAAATATGTGTATTTTTAAATATTGATTTACAAACTAATCAAATTTTATTTCATTTAAAAAGAAAGGCGTAACATTCATATTTGTCAGACTTTGTTGTATAAAATCTTCATGATGAGTGACTCGTTAAAATATGGCAATGGGTTAATATATACCAATATTAATATTATTTTATTAGCTAATATCTTTATATCATTACTAGACTGCTGTTTTTTCTGCAATTTTCAATTTTTGTAGACGAATTTTAAGAAAGTGGAATAAAATAGAATCTTAATTTCCGTGGTAGTAGCCTTTTTAGATCTGAAATAAATTAAAATCGTACGAAATTCTGTCATATTTTATATCTTAGCATTTTTTTGAAAATTTTCAAAAGCCATAATTGCATAAAGATCTGCAGTCTAATCATTACTAACTACAGTCATCGCAACTCACGCACCAATTGCATTGCAGCTTTTTCCTGGCAGACGACAGTACTGGATCAATCAGAAGTGAGTCCTCCACCATCCACCCTAAGCCCACCTTTGAGTGCACCTCCAATCCCAATAAGTATGAGTACGCCTGGTGAAGATGGACCTGGTCCCGGACCAGATCCTATTACTCCCGCCGAAGAGGAAGATGACGACGTTTTTGAAGCAGAACCAACAACACCCGCTGAAGTGGAAGCTAATGCCAATAAGAGACGTAGTCAGTCCCTTAGTGCATTGCATTCCAAGGAGCCTCAGAGTCCACTTAAAGTGAGCACAAATTAGTTTTTGGAAATTTTCTTCAAAGAGTTACAGTAGTAGTGTGTTACGAGCCAGGGCCGCGAGCAGCACGAGTGGTGCTATTTGATATATTGACATCAAAAATTTTGAATTTTATCTACTCAATTTTCCTATAAATGCATAAAGATCCGCGGTCTAGCAAGAACATTTGAAAAAAGTTTATTGCTAAGAAAAACACGATTTTGGCGGAGCCGATTGTGTCACTGCTTTGCAAACTGTTAAAATACAGAGAAATAGAAATATTAGGATGAAAGAAGCTTTAAAAATTGATGAAATGTATTTCTAGAACTAAGGCTAATAATAGAAATGTTTTATTCTGCAATGAATTTTTATTTCCAGTCTAAGGATCGAATACGACGACCGATGAATGCATTTATGATTTTCTCGAAACGTCACCGTGCAGTAGTGCACCAGAGACATCCGAATCAGGATAATCGTACCGTGTCGAAAATATTGGGAGAGTGGTGGTACGCGTTAGGCCCAGAAGAAAAGCAAAAGTATCACGATCTTGCATCAGAAGTGAAAGAAGCGCATTTTAAAGCACATCCAGATTGGAAATGGTGCAGCAAGGACAGGCGGAAATCATCTACGACCAGCTTCAAAGGCAGTGAATCTCGAGGAAAGTTAAATAGTACTGGAGAAGACACAGATATGGGACCACCAACGGATGACGTACCATTAACACCAAGAGCCACAGATGAAATTGCTGTTCCTGTTTCTACAGTCTACAACGAGACTTCCACGATTGAAGTACGATCAATTTTTTTAATAATAATGTATCTTTTACTAATCGTGTAAAAATTTCGAATACTGTAGTTAGTTACAGTTACATTACAAAACTTATTTATTCAGGTGATGAATCAGTCGCATACGCATCGGATAATGGAGATGCCTGTGCAAATCGAAAATACTGAATCGGACTTAAAGCAGGATGAAGACGGAAATGCATCGGACGAAGATCAAATGGTAATCTGCGAGGATCCACAGCCTGAAATAGATTTGAAATGCAAAGATAAATTAACGGATAGCGATAACGACATACAAGACGAAGACGGTGAAAAGAAATGTTACACGCAATCACGATTTTCGCCTGTGAGTAGTCAAAAGAGGGAGACGATGACTGTTAAGCAAGAAATTACATGCAGGCCTAAACCCATAAAAGGTTTGTCTTATCACTTGATTGGAAATGATTATTTAGCAATAGTGTGCTATGGTAAAGTAAATTTCTCCCGTTTGTTTAGCACGAATACCTTCAACAGGTATAGAGACTACAACGAAGTATCACCACGCTTCTATGGATAAAGGTGGAACGGTATCTGTATTATCGAGCACATATCCTTATCATAGTCCTGTCAATCCAACTGGAGTATCCGGTTTTCAACCTACTGGTGGGGCATTCATAACGATGCCAATATCTCCTAAAGTTATTAAACCGGAACCGGTGAAAAGCGAACAGCAATACAGTACTCAATACAGCATGAGCAATCTAGTGGCAAGCATTCACGAAAACGGAAGGAACATGCCTAAATTCACGGCTGCTCCGGTATTACATTCTGTAAGTATTATAAACATAAATAATCGAACGTATTTCAAAGTAACATACATACCTAAAATGATCCGGACGAGGTACAAATGTGTACGCAGCGATATATCGAGTATTCCTGAAATCCTTCTTTAACAGCTCCTTTTTCTTCAGGCATGTGTGAATATTAGAAAATTTTTGCGTTTATCATTTGAACGATTAGTAAATTACAGTGTCTCCCACTAATATATTCGGACACTCTTTAAAAAACGATCGCTTTTTAAATCTTGAACCATACGATTTGAGCTTTTGTGAGAAGTTAGAACAATTGGTTTGCTACACAACGTGAACAAAATTTTTGAAAAAAAATTGCAAGTTGTCTTATGTGGGCTTGTATAGGAAAATTTCGAAAACACGTTTAGTAGATCTGTATTGATTAAATATATTCTGAAAATTTCATCAAAATCAATCGACGTTACAACGAGCTACAAACGTTTAAAGATGCTAAAAATTATAGTTTTTCACGATTTTCTCGGCTTCTAACTGCATTAAATCTAAGGACTCTTACATCTTTCTATGTCTGTCGTTTTTCCCAGCATCAACCGATTTCGATGAAACTTTCACAACGCGTAGTATAGTCGACACAGATCTACAAAACGTATTTTTTAAATTTTCAATATAGGCCCACATTAGAAACTTGTAAAATGCAACGTTTAGTATTTTCTCTACAATTCCGACCGATTGCAATTGTTGAAAAAATTTCTTTTCGCATCACGTAGCAAACTAATTGCTCCAACTTCTCGAAAAAGTTCAAATCGTATATTCAAATATTAAAAAAGGTATCGTTTTAATAGACAACCCAGTTATAAAGGCTAACCATTCTATTGTATATCTTCTTTCAACTTCGTTGTTAAAATTAATTCATTTGTAAATGATTTGAGCCAACATTTTATACATAGATTGCAAAGTAATCTGAAAACTTATTTTGAAGATTGATAAAAGTCTAAAAAGTAAGGTATGAATAGTTACTATAGCATTCATTAGTATAATCAGAGTGCTATTCGCACGTGCCTACTTACTTAGCTGCAGCATAGTTCAAATTTGTTTTCCATTCTGAAATCTGAATTAAGGGAGCAATGGAACTTTGGGTATTTACTAAACGGTTTTATGTAAACACATGCGAATAAACTCGGTGATTAAGTTACAAATATAACGTAAGAGTGACAGTTTGGTTGAAAATCCATGATGGCTCTGTTTAAACAACAGCAGCCGCTGCAATCCTTAGGCACTATTCTTCACCCCCTTACTTCAGCTGTCCCTTATCAACAATCGTTCACTGTAACATTGCTCGATAACGATATGGTGGCTGTTTCCAAACCGCAGCAGGGATCGCAGTACCTTGGCCCAGGTTCGCAGCATTCCAGGATGTACTGCGGCTTTCAAATCCCAATTTCTGGTAAGTTCAGGCAACGAGAAATAATTGTATTCTATCATGACT
Source organism: Lasioglossum baleicum (assembly GCF_051020765.1). Classification (NCBI taxonomy): domain Eukaryota; kingdom Metazoa; phylum Arthropoda; class Insecta; order Hymenoptera; family Halictidae; genus Lasioglossum; species Lasioglossum baleicum. The sequence goes on along the minus strand of NW_027469081.1, from coordinate 4,490,691 downwards.
AGACAGCAGATTTTATGCATTTATGGGAAAAAGGAGAGTAGGTGTCATTTAAAACAGCAAGAGCTCACTAGAAAAATTTAAAAATACTGTTAGTATTATTTCAATCTATTAAACATATTAGGAAAGAAAATAAACTTCTATTTCGTTGCAATTCAGGCAGAACATTTTTATTTTGCATAAAGATCCGCTGTCTAATCATGACGATAATATTTTGCCAATTTCTTTTATACATTATGATCGATCTATGCGTTTTAAGTTTGATTTTATATTTAACATTTAGAGGGCTGGACTTATTATTTGTATTACACACATATGTATATGTATATAAATATTTCCTAAAGAGAATTTAAGTTTTCAGTGGTAAAATGCCGGCCCTCTAAAGGTTAAATGTAGTATTAAATATATAAATATACAACCATGTTACACAAAATTCCCAAGTTTGTCCCTGGCCACTGAAGCTTAAACCTACCCAATAAGTTCTGTATTACAATCTAATTTTATGTGATTTTAATAGATATTTATTAATTACAGATGCCGGAAATCGCAACATATCCTCACAATGTTTAGCTTCTGGTAATAAGATGGAAACCCAAAGTGTTATTGTGAGCAAGCCTTACTCGATTTCGACAACTTCCACTACGTCGACTTACCGAGGAATTGGCCATCCAATAGCACGCCTTGCAGAACCTGAAAAGAATGAGAACCAAGTAGGAAATAATCACGCTCAGTTTTATGGTGAGTCTCGGTCTTAATGGTTACCAAATATGTAACAAACGCTAAACATTGAGATTTTTTATTTGTCGATATGCCGTTAGATGACAAGAACTAAACATCCGTCTGTTTGATTTCAGTAACTAATGTCAAACCTGATCAAGAGAGGAAAGATACAGTGAACATTCTTTTACCCGCTACGAACGATAAACACAAACAGCCATCTACTCCACATACTCCTCACACACCGCTTAACAATCATGGTAGTACAGAAATCTCAACCAATAAATCATATTCTTTGGATGAAATTCAAAATAATGATATAGGTCCAAGTAAGGGGCCTTTCATGCTTGCTCCAACTCCGGCACAACTTGGTCGAGCACCGTTGCAAAGGAGACAATCAATGGGTATGATTCTGTAATGTTTTTTTGTACGAAACAATTTACGTAAACGAAAGAAACGTGGTCAGAAAGAGGTATCTCTATCATCGATCGATTAAAACGATACTGAAAGAACTATTATATCTTTATAGCAATGCCTCCCACATCAAATGCGGGAGACCATGGGCCTCTGACGTCTCAGCATTGTGACAATCGTCCACAAATAAGCACATCCCAATCTGCAGAACAGATACAACAACAGCAACAACAAAATTTCTCAGAATCTCATGCTTCGCCGTCTCCATCCACTAAGAAAGGGTCCTTCTTCAAAAAGAATGTCGAAGATGGAATGGACAGGTATCGATAAATTATTTTAGATTTATAGACAAATGATGATATGAGAAGCAGTGCAAAAGTAATCTTCTATCTTCTATCTTCTATATAAATAAAAATCAAATGCTGTTCGTTGGTAAGCGCATCACTTGAGAACGGCTGGACCGATTTGGCTGATTCTTTTTTTAAAATGTTCGTATTAGTCCGAACTAGGTTATATGATAAGAAAAATTGGAAAATTATCACGGAAAAATGGAAAATTCGGGAAAAACTAAAAGTGCTTTTAGAATCATATTTCAATACAACAAAAAAACGAACGCCGTAGCTTTTAATCAATATTTCAATAGAACGTCGCAGCTTTTAATCAATATTTCAATAGAAATTTACATTATCGACGTCTGTTTGCGTTATCGACATTATAAACATTCGCCAGTTAGTTAATTTCGATTACAATTTATTTCGTTACGTATACGCAAATGTCGAGCTACAACAACCCTACTCGCGGAGCGCGCGAAGCGAGCAAGCAACAGCTCCCCTCTAGTACAAAATAATTAATAATAAAAAACAATTAATCTTGTAAGGAATTCCTGTGAAAACGAACAATATATGTTCATTTTCAATTTATCTTAGAACTCGTTTCGGAACGGTTTACTGTAGGTTCAACTAAATCTTCAATTACGTTATTCCTGCTTCTGTTATTCCCCAATGTATTTGTAACGATTCTCAGTAATACATGACGTGTATGTGCAATTTCAGAGTACTTGAACAAGTGAATTTTCAAGAAAAATTTTCGTCTCTACCGGAATTTAAACCAGAAGATATACAGAGTCCAAGTGCAATCAGTATAAACACTGCAGGTTCATCTGCTCATGGTTCAGTAGTAACGTCTGGCTTACATTCGTCAAATTTACAATCGTCCATCCAATTGCAAAGTTACCGGAAAAAGCCTGCTCAAGGACCTCATAGGCCTACAAGTAATTATTTCATTGGTTTTAAGAGAAATATTTCTAACAAAGGTTTATATATTAATTAATTGTCTTGTTGAACAGTGAATGAGGACGACATCGAGTCAGATACATCCGTCTCCGCTACTCCGAAATCAACTTCCAGTGTTAAGTTGACAGGGAACACGTTCTTTGGTCCAGATTTCAACGTTGACGCGTACAGAGCTAACAACGATCTTGTAGGAGATGTTGACGCCAATTCTCCTAGAACACCAAAGACACCTGGTGGAGGTGCTGGCAATTCGGTCGGAATGGGTAGAAGCGAGAACGAACGTGGTCACCGAAAAGTATTGGAGCAACGTCGGCTTCTCGTAATGCAATTATTTCAAGAAAATGGTTACTTTCCTTCAACGCAAGCTACCACAGCTTTTCAAGCGAAACATTCGGATATATTCCCTAGTAAGACAAGCTTGCAATTAAAGATTAGAGAAGTAAGGCAGAAATTGAAAGCCAACTCAACACCGATGAGTGCTAACAGTTTGGTTAGTCCATTACCTGTTTCTGAGCCTTCACCTAACGTGACTGGTAACTATTGATCAGCTTTTCGATTAACCCTTTCGCTACAATGGAGACGAGATTTACTATTTCAAATTTTATTTTACCCAGCTCATAGATAACAAATCAAATAGTACAGAAATTTCAACGATAAGTGTTCACATACTTTTGAGGTGATGGTGACGAGATGTCTTGTCCATAGGATCGTTTCTCCGACATCGTAGAAGTGAGTTATTTCGTCCACGGTAGTGGAAGGGTTAAACATGTTTGATTGTGATGTATGTATGCATAAACATTTACGAAAGAATATTTTCATAGGACCATTGACTGCTCCTCCTACATCGATGGGAGCTCCACATTCACTGCCTGTAAGCAGTAGTGGTAGCTAGCACCCACGTGCCAACTGTGATACTATACATCCCCTTACTCCACAGCACGAGTACATCATTATCCATTAATAAAAAAAAAGGAAAGTTTTTATTGGGAAAATCGTTGATATAAAAGTTTTCGCGAGTTGTAAAGTGCTGCAAGGCTTTAGTGCAATTCGAACTTTGATGTAACCTGGTGCAGGTACTTTTAGACAGGCATATCAAGGTGAGTTGATGTACACATATCAGTAGAATTTTCATATTGTATATAGAAAACGAAAAAAATGTGTCGGAGAAATAATCGAGTGTACCTCAACATGGCTGATGTTGAGAGTTCAATGTCGTGTGTTCGGGTAATCTGTGTTCTATCCGGTCAATGATATGTATAAATTGTGAAATGTTCGTGTGGTAAAGAATTTAAATGTATTTTAGCAAACGATTGCGCTGATTAGTGAATTAGAGTCGAAAATATGCAGGCATAATCGTAATTCTATTGTTTGATAACAGAGCGAAAAGTAAAACGAAACGAACGAGTATAATTATGTAACTATTTCGAGATAAACAAGAGCTTTCTTCGCTAAGAAGAAAAGACAATACTGTTCTGCATTCTAAATCCAAAGATGATTTATAAAAGGGTAATTCATAGAAATGTGGAAATTATTTTACTACATTATGAAGTCACAATTCACATTTACCCCGACAGCACAGTCTGCCCGAGCCCACCGCCGGACCCAGCTAGCCGAGCCCCAGCCCGACACGTTACGGGCTAACGCAATGCTTGGCTCAGCGTTGAGACCAAATCAGGACGATTTAGCCTGGCCCCTGTGCACAAAAGGGCGCGATTTTCACCTGCCGGGGGCTCGAGCCCAGAGCCTGACGGCCGGGCTGGGATTCAGCCTGTTTTTGAGAGGGCAGCACGGTATCACACTAATGTGGCCAATCAGTGCTTCGATTGGGCCCAACTTTTCTCGCGCATGCGCGACACAGGGCGGGTCGCATCAATGTGGCAGTACTTTGCAAATGCGTAGCAGTCTCCCTTGTTACCGACAAAAGTATAATAAGTTAATAAATAAGACCTTTGAGGGCGATTGCTGCCTAGATTGACCTTTATTTGGCGTTTTTGACTACTGAAAAAACCCGTGTTTGTATTATCACGCAATGAGAACGCGAATCCCGCACCCTTGCAATCTTGCAAATCGGCTGAATCCTAGCCCGGCCGGCAGGCCCTGGGCTCGAGCCCTCGGCAGGCGGAAAACGCGCCCTTTTGTGCACAGGGGCCAGGCTGAAACCGAGCCGGTGTGCCGTCGGGGTACTTGTACAATTTCGAAGAAAGAAAAAAAAGGGAATAAGTGACAGATATTTGTACATCGAAGCACCTTGGCAGGATTATGGAAGGCCTAAGCCGTTGTTGAACATTGTTAAAAATATTATTGAAATCCAGGTAGATAAAAAAGAGAGAGAAAGAGAGAAAATGTGTGTGTGTGTGTTTATGTGTGCGATGTAAAACAATGAACTTGTGCGCGCGTGTGTAGGATGCGTATGGGTGTGTAACCGAGAGAAAGAGGAAGAGAAAATCGTAATTAGAGAGTATTAGAATTAATGAATCATTATAAAATGAAATCAGAGTTTATATACTTTAGTTATACTTTATACATATATCATATACATATATATATACATACACGTATATATATATATGTATATATGTATTAATACGTGCATGCATATGTATGTATACATATATATGATATAGATGAAAAGAAAGATGAAAATTATAGAATGAGAACTGCGATAAATATTGCACAAAATGTATGTAATTGCAGTCAACAGGTACGATTATATACATACGACGCATGTGTATATATATACAGTTGCATGTAGGTATATATACTTGCGTGTATGTAGTATAATATGTACACATATACCGAGGTGTTTGACTTGGAATGCAAAATACCTGGAAAGTTTATAAAAGTATCTACGATGCTTTGTCTGAAGAATTTTAAGAATGAGAGCATTCTTTTGGTGATTTATAGATTATATAAAGAAAGAAAACAGTGGAGATAAAAGAAAAATCGTGCCATTGTGCGGCGACAAACGGAAGGCAATGCATGCGTAAAACAAGTCCCTTGAATAGTAAAAGAATTACTTGTTAGACCACCACTTGATATAGATAATATCTAATATGTTTCCAATATTCTCGAAAGTACTTATCTACTGTTTTTAGAATCCCGCTCAAGTTCAACGCGTTTGTTTATGTTTTATATAATATTTTAAAATCGATCTGCATGCCTCTTTATTTTTCTTTTTTTTTCGTAGCCAATTTAGGTGTAAGCGGTTTTATACAGGCCGTATTTTTTTATTTTTTTTTTTTTTTGGCCGTAACGAATTTGTTTGCTTTTTATCTGTTGCTTCGTCATCTGATGCGTGCGATTTAACTTCGATAAAATATGTTCACAACTCAAACAATTCGAACACCGAGCATCGAGGTAGGAATAGTGGGAAAAATTGAGTGTTCAATTTTGTCGAACACGTTGTTGCGATTCGTATATTGTTATTACGCTTTTTAATTGAATTCGTTGTTTATTCGATTCAGTATCGCCGTCATTGCTTATATCGAGTACTGTTGGAGACTGATTGGAGAAGATCTAAAACAAAAATTATGAAACACTAGATTATAGCTTGGAAACTACAATACTACGTCCATCCATGTCAGTACCTAACAGTACTACAACTAGATCCACGTATTTAAGTTATTTAAAAATTATTATGGTCACCATAGTTCCCAGATCTCTAAGATTCTGTGTTTTATGAAAATACCTTGGTGATAATTCTTCCTTGTAGGTGACTTAATATTTTATAAACATCCCGAGATTGTCGGAGCATATGTTCGCGTTTCGGAGCATACACTTTAAGAATACCCAAGATTACTTTGGTCAATAATACATATCTTGAAGCTTCGTTTCCAGTAATTTTGTATACAGAAAATGTTATAACTTCATTTGAACTGTATTCTGTTCGTGTTAGTTCTGTTCGTTCATTCTGATTCTTATATTCTTAGGCAACTGATTTCTTTTTGAAAATTCGCCTCACATTTGTAAATAATAATTAGTATCGAACAATTGAACCGAAAGTACATTCATCGTAAAATAAGTGTTTATTATTTCAATTACCGTGAACGTCGATCATATACTTTTCACGCATACAGTGTTTTATACATATACCTTTTTTAGTGTAACTATATCAAATTTCTTACACTCCATTATTTTAGATCATATACATTTTATAGATATATTCAAACATATATTTATTCCAAAGCATTTCTTCGAATATTTATAATATCGCATATCGTTATTAAATGCGTATTCTTTATATCGCGTGACATTAAAAATCACTAGTTTCTCAATCTTATTCAATGTTTTAACTGTGATCAGTTTACTAATTCGTTTTATTTATATTTTCTACAAGTAACAATACACGAAATACAAAGTATTCTTGGAGGTTCTTTGTTGTTCCTCTGGCAGATGTTCCGTATTAATGAACGACAACAGTTCAGACAATACAGGCTGTTTTAAAAAAAAGATGTCTAAAGAATGTGAAAATTTATGGTACTTACGGAACTGAAGAAAGAAAATCCTTAACTGTCATAATTCTTTTACGCTAAAACAGCTAATTTTATGTCAGTCGTTTAACTTATCGATCCGCGTGTACATAAATTATTATGTAATTTTATTACTTTTAGTTTCGTACTTCGTTTTTATTATTCAATTGAAAATTACTAATTATCTCCTTTCGTCGAAAGATGTTTTTTTTAATTTCGTTTAGTAGGTACCATGAGAAGACTGCAGATGTTTATATATTTCTAATATCATCTCCTACTCTGCAAAACTACAATGAATCAAGAACTTGAATCAAGTTTAATATTATTTATATGTTACTTTTAATCGAATAAAATTGCTAATACAGAAAAAGAACTTCAAACTGATTCTCCATTCTCGTAAGTTTAATCTCCGAAGTTGCGAAATTTGTATAAACATCCACAGTCGCTTCGATCATACGTAGAATGGTCCCGTATTGTCTGTCCGAACATCCACTATTCTATTAATTGTCGTTTCGATGAACTTTGATCGTTACAAGCTCTCTGTCGAAAATGATTATCCTTAGAATATCGCTCTCTATCGATCATCTTCCTGCTCGTCTGCTCGCTTCACGCTCAGTGACGTCGGGGATGTTTTATGCGCGGTCGTTGCATCGTTTCTGATTAACCGTGAATGAAAAACGATTTTTCTCTATTCTACTCCGTTTATTTTAAACTAATTTTATCAGTTCAATGGTCGCTATTTTACGTTACAGAGAAACAAAAGATATATCCGAGCGGTTGATCGGCGAAACGCGTTGAACTTCAGAGCGGGGATTGTTGAATTTGGCTGTAAAAAAATAGATAATGTAATTAGTGATATGTCCATATATGTGTATATATGTGTACATATATATACGTATATATATATGTATATACATTTATACATATGCGTATACCTTGATGTACTTACATTACACGTGTATATGCATTTGTACACGTGTGCATATACATATATACATATGTATACATATATGAAAAAAAAAAATAATAAAAAGCGCACCTTGAAGGGTTTAAAAAGTCTCGCGCCACGGCACGCATTATTGTAGTTAGGATAGGAACAATGTCTATTCTACATATTTTGTAAATAGAAAGAAACAAGAAATATATATACGGATACACGCTAAGTGAGTACATATGATAAAGTAAAAATAGGGTACATCCGAAGTGGTTAGAGCGTAGTGTACTGTAATCTGTAGAGTAAATCGATCGATGATTAAGCGAGGAGCGAGGCAGGATTACCGATGCAAAAGCGATCGTCAACTAAAGAGATATACGTCGTGTTTTGCAGGCCTTCATGTATAATTGTCATGGACTCTTGCGCGCACGGGACGGTCCCACCATCTCCCTCCAAAGTTAACCCTTTCCCGCAGTGTTAGGCTAATTATGATTTGTATATAATATACGATTACATTACTCTCTCTTACCATTTCCCCGATTTATTGTTTCGTTTTTTCGTTTTTTTCTTCATCAAAAGCGTTAAACGCACCGATGGCAAGCGAATACTAACTTAAGGGAAGAGGCACTTGAAATCTGTATAGATCTCTGCTCCCTGTGTGAACGCGAAGCTTCCACAAAACGAATCGTTTCCCCCCTTCGAGATCATTGTTTTCCTTTTCGAAGAACAAGAGATGTGTACTTATTATGTAAAAAAAAAAGAGAAGAAAATGAACAAGAAAATATAATTTAATCGTGCATTTGCTCGCTCGTCGAACAAGCTTATTAGACCTTTCAAACGTTTTCCGCCAACACGGTCGTCAATGTCTTTCTCCCCATCTTTTCTTTTCTCTCGTTTTATATGGTAAACAGTTTTAATCTCAAATGATACATGTTCCGCATTCGGTAAGACGGTTTCGACTGAACGGTGTTGTATTCAAAATATTTCTCCCTTTTTATAAGTTGTATAATTTTATTATGGTGAATATTTTATATATCTAATGTATATATTTTTACTTTAGAGTTCGCACTTTGTGTTTGTCTCGCGAGAATTGTATAAAGAATTTCGTAGATCATTTAACCCGTTGTACAGGAAGAGATCTATAGCCAGGGATCGAGTGTCTCTCGCACTTGCCCCTCCTCAAAGAATTTAACCGACTATATTACATTTTGTACTTGTATAAACCAGCGAACTATTTTCCAGTATTCATAAGATTTCGATGCATATAGTTTTCATACTTCCTTCCTCTTTTCTTCTTCTTCGATTCTCTCGTCGCTTCTTCTTTTTGTCAAGGGAAACAACAACAAAAAAAAAACGGCAAAATGGTGATGAAACATGTTTCGTGATTTAGCAGCCATACATGTGACTGTGATCTAGGAAAACAGAAGTAAAGTAAAGTGGCGGCTACACTACTGGCATTTTCTTCACCGCGTGTATAATTCTCTTCCTGGCACCCCGTCCCCTTCGTCCAAACCCATTGTCCGTGTTTAGATAAATACGAAATCGATCGACCCCCCTCCTCCCCCACTCCTTGCACACAATATTTCTACATCCCAAAAGGTTTCAACGTTATTTCTTTCTTTTTTATTTTTAATTATTCTTATTATTTACAGCAATGTATTTTTAGTATGTCCTAAGTTGCTATCGTCTATTATAGTCATTTTATTATTTCTTGTTTAATTCTGAAATATTTTTAAAAAATTGTTATTAATAATTATTATTATTACTACTACTACTATTATTATTATTATTATTTTTATCATCAGTCACCGAACGATGTGAAATGGCAAAAGAAATATATATATAGCGAGCATAGGAAAAACTACCACATAGAAGTGGTAAAATGACTCTCTCTCTCTCTGCGTATAAAACGATACAGTGCACCTTTGTTATTGTACAACATAGGTACACTGTGATGGAAAGTACGCGCGTAGGTAATCAAGCGTAATTGTAACGAGAAATGAATGACTAACACGGTCGTACGTTTGACAACTTTAACATACGTATACACATATATACAGGGTGTGGGCGTTCAATCGAGCAGGAGGTGATACTACATGTAAAAATGAGTAAAAAAAAAGGAATAGCATCTTTTGCATTTGATGCTTCGTTTTCGAGAAAATCGAGTTTAAAGTTCCGCCAGGTTCGCGTGCTTTAGTTTAGTACTTTACAGTTTTAGTACTTTAGAACAGCCGTGTTCTGCACTGGCAGTGATCGTTTAGGGACATTATTGTTTTATAAAACAGCCGCGTGTTCCCACAATGTAATGCCAGTTAAAAATACGTTATTGTCCAGTAAATATTTTTTTATGGAACTTTCGCTAACTTGGTATGGACATGATATTTGGTCCCCTCAGGGTTTCAAATTCATTTACCAATCCTCTCCTTTTTCCACTCTCACCATCGCCTTTTCAGCGGGACCTACTGTTTATGGTGGGTTCCGAACCACCTTTTGCCAACAACACGTGAAAAACACCCCGGGTGGGTCACTTTCCGGTTTTTGACCAGACGGTCACCCATCCTAGTGCCGGTCACGTTCCACGTTGTTTAACTTCGGTGATCTAACGAGAACCGGTGCTTTCAACGGGACTACGGTTGTTGGCAACTTTCGCTAACTTATCTCTACCATTTTTCTGATTAAAATGACACCAAACACGATATAATTTCAACTGTATTTAGTGGATTAATCGACGATGAAAGTTTCGAACACAACGAAGAACAGCGTATGGGAAAGAGAGAGACGACGTGGACAGTCGCCGTCGCCGGCACAGTTCAAAGGCCCGCGTTCTCACTGTTCTTCCTTGCGCCCGAAACTTTCATCGTCGAGTAAACTACTAAATACAATTGAAATTATATCGTGCTTGATGTCATTTTAATCAGAGAAATGTCAGAAATAAGTTAGTGAAAGTCCCATAAAAAAATAATGAAAATTAAGAAGTTTGAACATTCGATTGATTTGAGTCAATGTGTGGTGTTCCATCACCAAGATCCAGTGTCGCCAGGTCGCCAGCAATCGAGGGGAATCAAGTACCCCCTCTCTGATGACCAGTCCAGTCTACGGCACGGGCACCGTGGTCTACGGTCTTAGTAGGGACGTTGGAGTGTGCGCATCAGTGTTGCCATATTGAGCTCCGTTTCAAGCTCCCGTACTCTCGTACATACCCCTTCCACTATTCCATTCCAGCACCGTGCGCAGGCGCACACTCCACGGTCCCCATCGCGCACGTACAACGTGTCTCCCATTCGTCCCACTCATTCCCCGTCATCAAAGAAGGGGTACATCATTTCACCGTGACTCCCCTCATATGGCATCACTGGTGCGCATGGTGCTGGAATGGGATAGTGGAAGGGGAAAAAGAGGGGAATGTGTGAGCTCCGTTTGGAGGTCAACTGGCGACACTGCCGAGATCAATCATCGCCGCCCTCGGCCCTGCGGCGCGGCGTTGGCCGGCAGTGGAGTGGGTAGGCACTTGACAGCGATCGCACAGGCGACGCCTGACAGTAAACGCAGATTTACTGTATATGCACAAAGTAGAATTGGTTGATCATGGTCAGACGCGTCAGACGATTCCTATGCAATAGCACGTGTATCCGCTGCGTTTTCAAACTCGATTTTCTCGAAAATGAAGCGTCAAACAAAAAAATGTTATTCCTTTTTTTCGACTTATTTTTACATGTGGTATCACCCCCTGCTCGGTTGTACCACCCGTCCGGCCACACTCCGTATATATGCCACATAAATACAAATGTATTTATATGCCACGTATTGTAGGGAAAAAAATATAAGTCTGAGGTAATTAAAATCTGTACCAATCCAGGCAGCCCTGTCTGCTGAAGGTTGCATCGAACATTGAGATCTATTCTTTAAGTCGATATACCCTTCGATCGAGTACATTCGCATTAAGTTCTTCTGCTTTTTGTTGAACGAAATCTATATTGATAGACGATCTATATGCGATCTCTCTCTCTCTTGTGTAAATATATAAACAATTACGTGAGACCGAATAGAATGTGATTATCAACGATACATATACATATTATGTAAATATTGTTCTGCGTACGGACATTACATTTCCGAAATTTTAAACATTACAACAAATGAAATTTCGACGAATAATCAGTTGCTTGTGCGTTGAAATACTTTTTCTTTCACACCGTCTATTTTTCTTTTTTTTTGGCGTTTCACTCTACACGTTCCCAAATACTAACAAAGAGAATATTCGCAGTTTCGATGTCCGATTTCACGAGTTACATCCATCCGATAATATCATGCGTGTTTTTTTGAGCTAGGTATCCACCAAACGACACGAGCTAAAGATATAATGGTAAGTCTTCGTATCGATCACGGTGCCTACAGGTTTTCCACTTGAAATTCACCCCTTTGCAAATCAATTTCACCCTTTTGCAAATAACGTACTTTTAAGTAAGTTTTTGTAAAAAAAGAATCGGATCAAATGTTAATGAATCGTTAAGAAATTCAATATTTTTATTATTGCAAAGATGTACATGAAATACTTACAGTGACTCTCACTAATATTCATACACTCTTAAAGAAGACCATAACTTTTTTAATATTGGAATATACGATTTGAAATTTTTGGAGAAGTTAGAACAATTGGTTTGCTACACAACGTGACAAAAATTTTTGAAAAAAACTGCAAGTTGTCGGAATTGCAGAGAAAATACTGAAAGTCGTATTTTCCAATTTTTTCATGTGGGTTTATATGGAAAATTTAGGAAACACGTTTCGTACATCTGTATCAATTAAACATATTCTGAAAATTTCATCTAAAAATGATATAAAACAAACGTCTAAAAAAAAATGATATAAAATGCAGTTTTTCACGATTTTCGGCCTCCTACTGCAGTAATTCCAAGGTTTCTTACATCTTTCAATGCCTATCGTTTTTTCCCGCATCAACCGATTTCTATGAAACTTTCACAGTGCATATAATTGACACAGATCAACAAAACGTATATTTTAAAATTTCAATATAGGCCTGCATAAAAAAGTTGTAAAATCATTTTTTTTACAATTGTGACCAAATGCAATTTTTCAAAAAATTTCTTTTCACATTCTGTAGTAAACTAATTGCTCTAGCTGCCCAAAAATGTTCAAATCGCATAGTCCAATATTAAAAAAGCTATGGTGTTTTTAAGAGTGTCCGAATATTAGTGGGAGTCCCAGTAATATTATGAAGAATAGTATGAAAAAATTAGTTGGGCGACATATGAAACACAGTAAAGAATTACAAAAATTTAAGGATATCGTAATGTTGTTTTTAATGTAGCAAAGTCATTAAGGAATTAATCAATTTTTATTTTATTCCTGCAGAACACAATCAATGCAGAACATTTTTATTTTGCATAAAGATCCGCAGTGTAGTAATTACCAATTCATTAAAATTGTAATGTATGAAAACTGTGCGTAGATATATGTATATATTCATTGTAGCCGCATTTTCTGATTAATCAATTTTAAAAGTGAAAATACACATATGTATGTATTTATTGAAGCGTATTGTGTATTGAGTCTTATGTTTCCCTTGCAGTAAAAGTCTGAATGAATATATAATTTAATCTAAACACATAGATGATTCGTTTTGAATATTCTTAACGGGTGAAATTGGAGTGCAAAAGGTTGAATTTGACTTGCAAAAGGGTGAATTTCGAATGCAAAACTGAAGTTTCAGAAATCGGAGCTTCGAGACTTCGATTCTCATCACCAGATTTCGGATCTTTATGCATTTGTAACAAAATTGACTAGATGAAATTCAAAATTGTTAGAAAATTTGACAAATCGAAGATGCCAATGGATGATCTCTCCTCTATTAAAATCAGAAATAACATTCAAGTTAGTTTCTATTGCTTGCAATCGATGCAGACAATTTTTATTTAGCATAAAGATCCGCAATCTACTCATCACCTTCGGAGTTTCTGAAATCGAAGTTTCGAAATTCGACCTTCGAAGGAAAGTAACAGCCCTAGGAAATCCCACCTTGACGCGTAAATATTTTTACGTGAACTGCGTGTTCAATATTGAAATCAATATATTATAATGTATATATCGAAAATTATACATATAAGTATAACTTGCTTTATCCACTTATATATATCCACGTATATATAATTTAAAAATGATGGATATCACAAATTTTGGCCACAAAATTTATATTTAACTCCTCTTACAGATCTGACATTTCCTTTTATACAACACTATCAATAGTTACCACTATTTTCACGGTTCATAAAAATAGAAGACGTAGTATATATATATTTACATACATTAATGGAAATTATTAACTTCGAAGGTTAATAGATTAATACTTAATAAACTTATATACATGATATGGAAAATATTATATATTTTACAATTGCACTGTTTTCTTGAAACTAATTAACACTATATTTATAAATTAAATATATAACCGCTGAAAGGTTATTCTTCGTTGAAAATTATAGAAAAGATTCGATTCGTATAATGTTATTGATTATAAATGATACCATTACAGAATATTTAAAAGAATATCAAGAATACGATCGATCTTGAGTAAATTTTAAGCAATTTCACTAATAAAATTATTTTCTTACATGCTATGAGGGTTTCACTTTACTTAATTCTTCGGCAGTAAAGCGCAATACTGTAGAAATAGCATTTAACATATGCCGTTTGCTAGAAATATCATTGGTGGTCAGATAATTTATAAAAACATTCTTCAAATATTCAAGGTTCGCACCTTCTCTGGATTTGCAAGCTTCGAGTCTAAAACAGTGAATAAATATTTGTATTATTTGCTGTAACTTTCGAAACGTTGCACAGTGCGGTATTTGGCCCAAAAAAGTGGAAAAAAGTCGATTTCTAAATTTTTGCGTATGGCATAAAATTTTTGTTGTTCGTTGTAGTTAAAGGTCTGAAGAATAAGGCTGCAATATTGTTATTTCTATTTGTACACCCGTGAAGTAGTAAACTTCATCGAAAGTCGAGAGATTTTAAGGCGCGCTTGGCGTTCTTAAACAGTCTCTAATTGTAAGACAGCGTCTGTTCATTGGCGATTTTCAAGTGTTTAAAGGAAAATTCTGTAAATTCTTGTATTACAAAAGTTGTTCAGGTAGGTGTACAGAGCACTTTCGCATAGATTTTATTTTGTTATCATCTAAATTAGTATAGTTATTAATATTTGAATATTATCAATCATTTTGTAAGCTTTTTAAAGATTACAAAACTTAAGTTAAAAATATTTTTTTTTTTCAAAAAATTGAGGTTAATTTGATTTTTTAAATACTAAAATGTATTTTGGATTTCATAATGTTGTAGCAGATCTTAAGACGAATCCACACAACGGTATATATAATATTATAACCTCGAGTCTATAAATAACGCTAAAATAGTTTTTTCCACTTTTTCAGGCCAAATACCCCACTGTGCGTTGTAACGAAAGTTATGAATTTCTTAATATTTACATGAATTTAACATTTACCTTGCAATCTGGGCTTGCAAAACTCTGATCTCCTCCTTTTGTTTCTCTTTCATGTAAATCATTTCCCTTTGCCTCTCCCGCAGAATAGCTTCAAATTCTAGAATCTTTTTCCTAGAAGCTGATACTTGAACTTCTTTCCTTGCTAACTCCTGACTATAATGCAATATCGGAGGACTGTCGTTTGTTAATAATCCTGTCATTAAATCAGATGCAGTTTCTCCTTGAAGTTCATATTTTGGCGTAGCTGCTTTACTTTCTACAAAAGATTTTTCTTTTTTTGGGAGCAATGCGTGAAACGATGTTTTCAACGTTAAAATCTCCTTATCTTTCTCCTCGATTAGTGCCATCGAACGTTCTCGTTGACGTAGTAACTGTTGTTCCAGCGTAGATATTTTGTTGCGAAATTCGTTGTCTTTTTGCAGAAACATGTGTTCCAGTCTTGTTCGTTCCTCTTGAATAGACTACAATAACAATTGTGTAGCTTTGAACATTTTAATGTTATTTTATACGAATCACAACAACAATTTAAAGTATATAAGATAAGAAAAGAACCTTTACCTTTTGCTGTTGATCTAATTTCAGTTGTAATTCGGTTTCTTTATTCATAAGCTCGTTATTTAATATGCGTACTCTTTCTTCTAAATTACTGTTATGCGATTTCAAAATATGCAGCTGTGTTCTATTATTTTTATCGTGTGTTGTCATAGTTTGGCTTTGAATATTGTGAGACATATTACAAGTATTGTATTTAGATACATCCTGTTTATAATCTTCAAATTCTTGTAGCAGAATCTCATATTTGTCTTTATAATCAAGAATCTGTTGTTTGTCGTACAAGCCTAAACTATTTAGTAATGCTAAAAATAAAATACACATTAGATCTTTTTATTTAATTAATTTACACATTTAGATTTTAATTCTAACGATAGACTCACACTTAACATGTGCTGATTCACTCTTTTTGTTATCCAAATCTAGTAATTTGGTATATAAGCTTTTTATTTTAGATATAATGTCTTCAGGTTCATTGTTTATGGTAAGGCAATCGCCACGTTCGCAATCTTGTAGACTGATCAATTGGTCTTTTAACTTTTGAATAGCTTGTTGATCTTGCTGTCTGAGTCTGTCGTATCCTCCAACGATCTCGGAAAGTTCAGCCAATCTTGCTTCTAAACCTGTTACTCTAGTTTCGTGAGTCATTGCCAGTACTCGGGAACGCTGTTCCGCAGCAGTAGCCCGTTTTTGCTCCTAAACAATAGACTAATCATTTTATTTCATTTCTAGACAAAAACATGTACACAACATGTATATATATTTTTATGAATTACTTCGTGTATCGCATTTAAATGTTGTTTCTTCATCAGGGTCATCTCGGACTGAAGCGACAATAAAATTGGTGGTGTTTCTTTAGCTGCTTCTTCGGCTTGTTTAAGCTTATTTCTCATTATTTCCAATTCCGCTTCTAATATTTTACATTGTGTTTTATTTGCAAACTGACTTTTCAATTGTGCTTCCAAGTGTTCTTTATTTCGGCGTTCCTCGTACAATAATTTTTGAAGTTCCCTAAAGAAGAAAGGAAGTTATATTAATGGAAAGATCTTTCTTTTTTTTTTTAAAGATATGCCAATATTTTTTTAAAAGTTGCATCTTCTTGTATATTTATTTTTTTTATATACATATATGTATCACATACTTTAACATTTTAGCGTGATCAGCTTGTTCTTTGTCCCTTTCATGGCGTTCCATAATTAATTTACATTTGACATGTTCGATTTCTGAATAATTTGTAGTTTGTGCTTTCTTTAGTTTCTCTTTCAGATCTTTGATTATTTTCTCGCACTGCAAAGTCATTTTGTTGAATAGATATATTTAATAGATAATAAAAAAACACACTGTAAACTTACTTCATCTTTCTCGCTTCTCAATTGTTTTTTATCCATTTGAAAGTTCGCTTCCATTTTCGATTTCTCTGCTGAAAGTGTAGCTAAAGAATTCGTTAAAGTGTCTAATTGATTCTTTAATTCTTCTACTGTTTCCGTTTCTACAATATCCGTTTGAATTTCTTGTGACTGAAACAGTTTTTGATATTACTAATAATATTAAAAGTTTAGTGAAATTATATAATTTAGTCTACGGATCTTTATGCAATTATGGCTTCTGAAAATTTTCGAAAAATGCTAGAGTATAAAGTTCAACGGAACTTAGAACGATTTTAATTTATTCCAGAACTACAAAGAGCTACTGCCACTGAAAATAAGATTGACATGTGATTCCACTTTCTTTAAATTTACCTAGAAAAATTGAAAATTGCATAAACATTCACAGTCTAGATATAATATATATCATATTATTACTTGCAAATTAGATGACTCGTTATCTGTATTTTGCGCAGCTTTGGATTTCCGCGGTTCCGCATTTTCAGTATTTTCTTCTTCCGTAAATACCTCTGATATATTTATATTTTCAGACAAATAATTTAAAAAATTATTACTTAATTGACAAACAGGAAAGGTTTGCTATCATTATACTTTTACACGCAACATACCTTCCACATTTTTTACGTATGTTTCTCCACTTCCTTTCTGTTTTGTAGTGTTTTCCATTGTACTCCAATAAATTATAAATTAAAAATGTCCTAAGAAAACAGCAATTTTATTGTTTAAAACGTGATACATTTAAAATTCGTTTTGGCAAATTTACTAACAAACATCAACTTAAATTTAATATAAAATTTGAATTAAATTACTTAACAAAAATATGATTAACCCTTTGTACTCCAAATTATTTTTCAATTCTGTTGCCAACAATTACCTACTATTTTAAGCGTTTTATTTGAAATTTACTTCAAAGAACAGTTCCTGTACTGCTACTTATTTTAAACAATATTTTCTTTACTAATTATATTAAATATATCTCTCAAACTTTGTTGTAATTTATATTTGTTTTTAACTAAAAAATAATAGCAATTAAATAAATAAAGGACGAACCAAATAGATATAAAAACCCGTTTTATTTACATCTTTCTTTCTCTAATGTCGAGTCACACTCGACAAAGTAGTGCAAAGGGTTAACATTTTTTTCTAAATAATAGATCTCGTAATAATAATTTCATGGCAAATAAAATAATTAAGGCTTTAACAAATTAAAATCTGTAAATTCACACTCGCTGTTTTTGAAATATTTTAATACATCCTATTAGAATATTACAGTTGATATCTGAATTATGTCTGCTAATAACAATTTGGTATTACATTTTATTATATAAAATGAGATTTTAATGTTGTTTTACATTTTCTCTTAAATATGAATTTAATCTTTCTTTTATAACAGTATAAAAATATTATATATCTTAATATGTATTACTTTACTCGAGACATGTTATATTTTTCATTTATATCAACATTTTGTTAAACTCATCTAAACAGGTTTTTGTACACTGAGAATTCAACTCTGAATTTATTGGTTTATTCTAACAATACAACAGTCTTCTACAAATAAACACATTTTTCTATGAAAGATATATTTCACATATCAACATGAAATTATAAAAAGTTACATGTGATCTCTACATTTATTTCTCAGCTCAACTATCAACTTTAAATCTTTATATAAAGTAGAAATGAAATAAATATGAAATTTCTTTCTCAAAATCATAGAACAAATCACAGAAGATGTAAATAATAAAAGAAATAATTTCGTAAGATTATGTCGTGCAATAAAATATTTCATGGAATACTATTATAAATATATTTATTTCAAAAAGTGTTGGATATTATAAAAGACAGAGTATTAATAATTCATAACATAATACTCGATTACACATTTTGTTAGTTTCCTTGTGTTTCAAATGTCATTAAAAAACATTAGGCATCGTTTAACTGATTCGATTCGTTAGACTTTACTGGGGATTCTATTTCTATAGTGACGGGTCCACTGTTTTGTATATTAACTTCCATCATTGCTCCGAATTTACCATCTGTAGAAAGTAGTTAAATGAACACACATGTTATTTTCAGAGAAAATATAGATAACAACCCTTGTCGATTATACTGCAATGTAACGATACAACATACTGGTGCAGTATTGTCGTACAGAATTATTCGTTTCTATTCGTTGATTATTACCTTTGACTAATTCTGGTTTATAATTTTGACCAAGTTCAGCAAGAAAATTGTTGTAAAATGGTTCTGACTCTTTCGCAGGCATAGCCCTGTGGAAATCTAATCTGTTTCCCTTTAGATTATGGTATAACGTGAATTGACTGATACACAATATTTCGTATTGTTTATCCATAACATTGGCACCCCATTTTTTACAATTATTATCGTCAAAGATTTTAATATTCAATATCTTTCTTACTCTATGACAAATAACAAATGTTTATTTCCTGATACTCAACTATATTTTATATCATTTTATTAATACGAAGAAATATTATATATTACATATATTTTATGTCCTCCAATGTATCATCTCTTTTTATGCCAATTAAGACGCAGAGACCATTTCCAATGCTATTAACAATTTCTCCGTTAACTGAAAAATTATACTGTAACTATATATGCTTTATAAAGTGTGTAATTATTGCAGTATAAAAGGATATTCTTTTAACCCTTTGCACTCCTTTGTCGAGTGTGACTCGACATTAGAGACAGGAAAATGTAAATGAAACATGTTTTGTCCTTTATTTATTTAAGTCGTATTTTTTAGTTACAGACAAATATAAGTTCCACAAATATAGATTACAACAAAGTTGGAGAGCTATATTTAATATAATGCGGATCTTTAAGCATTTATAGGAAAATTGAGTAGATAAAATTCGAAATTGTTAGAAAATTTTTCAAATTGAAGATGTCGATATATGATTTCTCCTCTATTAATTAAGGGAAGAAATAACATTCGATTTAGTTTCTATTCTTTGCAATCGATGTATTTAGACAATTTTTATTTTGCATAAAGATCCGCAGTCTAATAATTAATAAACAAAATTGTTTAAAATAAGTAGCAGTCTAGGAACTGTCCTTTGAAGTAAATTTCAACAAAATTGAAAAATAATTCGGAGCGCAAAGGGTTATAATGTATTATACAAACGTAAACAGATGTTTCCAATAAAATATATTCGGAGATTCCATTCACGCTTCGTAACTAAGACGAAAAAATTCAAATGATCAAAGTGATTTGAACATAAAAATTTTTGTTCTTTACTTGCGGGATACTTACTTTAAAATATTTTTGAAATTAGAAAGGCGAAAGTACTGGCCGGTCATGGTGATTTATAGAAAATACTACATACTAGAAAATACTCTGAAATACTCCTATTTTCTGACGGCAGTAAAGTTTCATTTTCTCCTGATCTTTATTTATTTTTGTCAATGGATGATAATTTAAGATGATACAATAAAACATACATAACCTAATCATTACCTGATACACTAGCTTTTGTCACTCGTTGTATTACCGCTTTCATATTGAAAGTAACGTCACCCGTTGTATCGCGGGAACAATCGTAATTGTTAGCGTAACGCCGCGAGCTAATTTTTTATGTGTAAATAATCGTTTTTGAAGAAAATACGTTTACTACATCCGCTAGTAATACTCGACGAACGAGCCAATAGGAGAGTCGGTACACGGTACACCATCGGAAAGCTTATTTCCGCAGTGTAGACTTCCTGTAGTAGAGTTTGACTTTTCAAAGATTGTTTACAAGGAAATTGTAGAGTGCATAATCGTTCGAAAAGTTAAGTAATCTCGGGATTGTTTGCAGTGGACCTACGGAGATTAATAAACAATGAGCTTCTTAAGACTTTGTGAACTATTGTGGAAGTTAAAACTGTAGTTCAAACTGATTTTCTGTGACCCACTTGTTGCATTTAGGTTATGGTGTTATAAACAAAAATATGTTGGACTTAAATGTTTGGTTTTCATGATAAGTTCTTGCATGCCAGACGGTAGGGATGGAGGGACCAGGTCTGAGCTTGTTTCAAGGCTCAGAAAGTATTCAATTAAATACAAGTACTCAAAGATTAGAGGAGGATGAAGAGCAAGAAGATATTGAACAACGTAACAAGGAGGTATATCCTATTTTCTGTTTATTTCTGTAATATTTCTGTACAGGGTGATTCACCAGATATTAATCACCTCGGTTTTCGTCATTATTATTATTCATAGCGAAGAATGTTTATATGTATAAGGTTGAATGGTTTTGAGAGATTCATACTTTGCTGTTTTGAGTTTTCTTGTAGGTGGACGCGTAGAAGAAATACGAAGGTCACACCGGTATATTTTTAAATGAGATCGTATGATTTTCATGCAACCGAGAAAGTAATGATCGTTTTACATTATGTAATAAAAATGATGGTTTGTTATTGCATTCGGCGATGATACGATCTTTCATACCAGCAATTGTAGTCAGAGTCTCAGCGTATACACTTTATTTTTTAAGTAACCCCATAAGAAAAAGGTTGAGGGGTGTTAAATCAGGTGATCTTGCTAGAAAATGAATGGTATCATCTCATCCTATCCAACTATTCGGAAATATTTGATTTAATGCATTTCTTGTTATTCTTTCATAATGTGCAGAACAACCATCCTGTTGGAGCCACATTGTTTGTCGAATATGCAATGACAAATCATGTAAAAATGACCATAAGGTATTTGAATTGGTAACATTATCAAGAGAGTTGTGATTTTGGTAACTACACTAAAAATAAAATACCAATGACTCTCACTAATATTCGGACGCTCTCAAAATACCGATACCTTTTTCGATATTGGATAAAACGGTTTGAACTTTTTTGGGAAGCTAGAGCTATAGTTTACTACAGGACGTGGAAAGAAGTTTTTTCAAAAGTTGCAATTGGCCGGAATTGCAGAGAAAATACTAGAAGTTGCATTCTACAACTTTTTTATGTGGGCCTATATTAAAAAATTTTTAAAATACATTTTGTAGACCTGTGTCAATTATATGCATTGTGAAATTTTTAGTGCAATCGGTTGATGCTAACAAAAAAACGACAGACATTGAAAGATGTAAGAATTCTTAGATTTACTGCCGTTATAGGCCGAAAATTGTGAAAATCGTGAAAATCTGCAATTTTTACCATCTTTAAACGTTTGTAGCTCATTGCAACGTCAACCGATTTTTACGAAATTTTCAGGATATATTTAATTGATACAGATCTACGAAACGTATTTTTTAAATTTTCAATATAGGCCCACATAAAAAAGTTGTAAAATGCAACTTTTAGTATTTTCTCTACAATTCTGACCAATTGCAATTATCGAAAAAATTTCTTTTCGTATCCTGTAGTAAACTAATTGCTCTAGCTTCCCAAAAAATTTTTAATCGTATAGTCCAACATTTAAAAAAGTTATCGCTCTTTTTAGAGTGTTCGAATATTAATGAGAGTCACTGTGTCTCCTTAACTAATGGTTTTTCGATGTTAAAAGGTTAATACTTTTTTGTAGAGAATATGAAGCTTCATCGATCGGTGTAGGAAACACATACGATCCCATCTAAAAAGATACTGATGACCTTCGTATCTCTTCTAGGTGTCTAAATTTTATTTCATTTAAAAAGAAAGGCGTAACATTCATATTTAAAATCTACTATTGATTATTTTATGGAATAATAATAAAAGCTATCTCATATACCGAGGTATCTCATGAGTATACTGGGGATTTTATGCACTTATGGCATAGAAGAGTTGGTGTAATTTAAAACAATAAGGAAATTACGAGATTCTAAGAACGTTGATATATTATTCGAAATTTATTAAGATCATTAAAGGAAATAAGTAATCGTACGAGGGTAGTCCCAGAAGTCTACTCATAAGTAACAGCTCTAACATGTACAATCGTTTATCTTTTTCAAGATTTCAATATTAAAAGAATAGGTATAATGTTTACACTTATAACACATTTATGAACATTTCAGATTAAGGAACTTCTAAATAACAAACTTGATGACTGGGACGTCGACGATGATATTAGTTCTGTCAATAGCAGTCGTTATCATGACAGTTCTAGAGAAGTAGAGATTTCTAACATAGGAGTGAATTCCTGTGTTCAAGGAGTTATATCACCTAAGGGCCAAACAGTTTCCCAGTTACAAAATGAATTTGATTTATACGATCGTGTTGGAAATTCAAATAATTACGAAAATACTATGACAAATCATAGGTCAGAGTTGGAAATTGGCCCTACAATTCCTGATCTACAGAGAGACTTTAATATGTACGATCAAACAGATACGCCATATTCCAAAAGTAATAGAAACGACGATACAAATAATATGACTGCCGAAACACCTTACGAGTTAGTAAGACCACAGAATTCTGGATTTCCCAGAGATTTAAGACCTCAATTCGAAGAGAACTATACATTCAATGAAAATTATCCTTATAATTATCAAACACCATCTAATCATTACGACGCTCAAACGAAAAGTTATTCGAATAATAGATATATTAATAATGCTTATGAAAATAATGTAGAATGTAAACAAATTCACGAGTTCGGTGGCGGAGACAATGTTACTTCTGACCATGTAAATCATTGTTACAAAACAAGTCCAAATGGTAGGCCACAGGATGACAATGTTGCTTACAAAACAGCAGAATATGAAAGCAAAGAGCAATTAGAAGTTTTATATACAGTTCGAATGAGAGAAATTAAAAGATTAACAGAAGATTTGCAACAATTACAATTGCAGAAGGTAGAAGAGAAAGATCAGTTTACTAGGAAAATCACACTTATGCAGGCAGAAATTGAAAGATCAAGTATGTCAAGAAATCAAACGCAACATGCGTTAGGTAAGATTAGATAAACACTTGAAATAATGATATAACAAACAAGTACTTCTGAAAGAATCTTGAAGATTTTTTTACTTTCTTTTTACAGTTGACGCGAAAGCTGAAATAGCTGATCTTCAAAATCAAATCGCATTGTTCAAGGAAAATAATGCAATTTTAGAAAAAAGTAATCAAAATGTAAGATCTTTTTGTAATTAGTCATTTTTCAATTTTCATAATCGTGATCTAATCAATTTCATTTTGTATTTTAGATGACGCAGGAATTAAATATTGCGAGAGATTCTGTAATAGAGTTGCAACAAAAAATAGCTGTATTAGAAAGAGTACAAGCTTTACAAACAAATGACAAAACGCATGAAAAATTTTTGAAACAAGCACAAGAGAAGCATGTGGTTGAAATGAAAAATCTCCAAACTCAAATAGATGTTCTCGCAGACAAATTAAGCGCAAAGGTATCGTTTTACATGTATATATATATATATATATTCTCCTTATTCATATATCTTCGTTCTAAATAAAATAATATTGTATTGGAAGACAAATTTTCTGTTTATGATTTTAAGTATGTATAACAATAATATTTGTCATAGCTGCTCAATGTGGATTCCAACACTCACTGTATATGGGCAAGTTTCTGCTATTGTTTTATCCAAAAATTATGAAATTTGTTATTTTGCATAAAGATCCGCTGTCTAGAAATAACTGATAAACTCATTTCTTTTTTTCAATTTTCACTTAGACCACTTTCATAATTATGGGCACATATAATGATTGAAAGTTGAATTTGAATTTAGATTTAAAGTTGAATTTCGATTTAAATCGGGTTGCTTAGAGTTAAATTTGAATTTAGATTTAAATGTAATTTTCGTAGACTGCGGATGTTTATGCAATTCTCAATTTTTGTAGACGAATTTTCAAGAAAGTGGAATAAAATAGAATCTTAATTTCCGTGGTAGTTGCCTTTTTTTAGATCTGAAATAAATTAAAAACGTACTAAATTCTGTCATATTTTATATCCTTGCATTTTTTGAAAATTTTCAAAAGCCATAATTGCGTAAAGATCCGCAGTTAGTAACTAGTTTGAACCGACTTCTAAAAACAGGATTCTTGTAAAGAAATTTGGCTAATCGTGAGCTCAGACGGTTCTGGGTCATAGACTCGGAATACTAATTAATTAGCGGATAAAAGAAAGATAGGTACTATGTTTGAGAATCGGGATAAACCGGATAAACGGAGTTCTGCTGTATTGCATGTTGATACAAAAAGTATAAAAATTTATGGATTTGAAGACGGATTACTTGCTTCTTGGATTATAATTGTTGTTCTAGCTATAATTAGATTACAGTATAAAATAAATTAGTACTTGACCTCTTTTTTTTTCTATATTCACAGGAATCTTCATACGTTATATTGGAGAATAAATTAGCAGATGTTCGAAGAGCATACGAGATGCTTATGGTCGAGAAAGGGGATACTATGAATCGTTTAGCACAAGCATTAGAAGAAAGCCAGACGCAATGCCGCAATCTTATGGCTACGAACAATGCTCAACAACTAGTGCAACTTCAAGCACAGATTCAGATTCTGACACAAGAAAAAGAAGAAACGCAAAAGACAGTTCAAGATTTACAGGTATTACAAAATACAAAACTATCGTAATTAACTTCAAAACAAATAAATTGTACATCGCTGATAAACTAATAACGTATTTTCAGAATAAGTTAGAATTGGCAAACAGTGACGTAGCACAATATGATTCGTTGTTGGCAACAACATTCGAGGACGAATCTGATTCTATTAGACAATTGAAATTAGGTGAACTTCATAATAGATCAAAAGTAAAACCGTGTGACGATATCGCAAATAAGTTAAGGGGAGAATTGCAAAGGTAAAAACCTTTACACTTGAAAATAAATTTTTTGTTTCATATGTAACATCTTATTGTTAATTGATAGGTGTTTGGCTGGACATGCGGTTAAAAGGAAGGAAATAACTCGATTAGAAAATACTTTGTCGCAAAAAGGGAAAGAACTTAATGAAGCTTTAACGGTAGCTGAAACATGTCGACAAGAAGCTGCTCGATACGCTAAGCGTGTTAGCGAATTGGAGCAAGAACTGAAATCTGTACTTACAGATCAAGCTATGAAAGCGAATGCTCAAATACAGAAATTATCCAATCATTTAAGCGACATAAAGAAACAGTACGAGTCTTTGCGAGAAGAGAAAATTGAAGTAGAACAGAAGTTGGAAGAAACTTTAGCGATTAATCACGAAACACTAAAAAAATTGCACCAAGACAGTATAAATAAACAGGAGAAAGAGGCCACTGATGAGTATAATAAAGAATATTTAGAAATACATGCTAAGGCTGTAGAAAGGGTTAGACAAGAGGCACAAATCGAAATAGTGCAATTAACGTAAGTGTAAACTCGCTTGTAATCATATTTCGTTTAGTTTAATATATACCATAATGCTCATAAAATATATTTATTTGTAGCGTGCAATTAGAACAGACGCAGAAGGAGTTGAATCGTGTTAAGGAATTGTATATAGATGTCTGTAGTACAAAAGAACAGTTGATAAGTGAACACAAGTCTGAAATCGAAATGTTAAACGAAAAATTTGCTGACCTGAAAGAGCGTGAAAAATATGAACACGACTTGCAGGTACAAGTAAAAATAGCAAAAAAATTGACGCAAGAATGTGACACATACAAAAGTAAGGTAATGGAATTAGAGAAAGATTTAAGCTATGAAAGAAAAAAGAAAGAAGAACATACAAAGAAAATTCACCAAGAAATTGAAAGAGGTAATTGTTTAAAGAAGAAAAATGAGAATTCTCCTTTTTACGATTTAGACTTGCAAACGTAGTTTGTATATATTTTTTTATATTAAGTTATAAGTTATAATTACGTAATAATTTGCGTGTGTGATCTCTGTATAGCTAAAGAAGAAGCCTTAAACGAATTACGCAATGCTCATCCGAATCAGGAAATAAGTCTACTCTTGCCAGATCATTGTTCGGAACATTTAGAAAAAATTAATCAGGTATATTTTAAAACAAATCCGTTTTGTGTATATGTAATTCCGCAATACATGAAATTTTTTGTCCTTTATAGTTGGAAGAGGATTGCAAGCGATTAAAAGAACAATTGCATGCTGCAGTGGATGTTCACAAAAAGATATCGGAATATCAAAACGAATTAGATGGTGCTAGGTTGAAAATAGCACAAATAGAAATTTCTCAGGAATCCTGGAAAATGAAATATGAAAATGTGATCAGCGAAAGAAACGATCTAATAGCTAAAATTTCAAAACTAGATTCGGAAATGTTGAGCACCAAGAGAAGTTCGAAACTGGAGGATTCTGACGATGTAAAATTAAAAGTGGCTCGGTATCATATGGAGAACGAAACTTTGAAAAGCAAATACGAAGATTTATTCAATGAACGAAATATTTACAAGGAAAAGATTTCACAGTTAGAAACCGAATTATTGGAAATCAAAAAAATAAATGGAAGCTTTGAAAATCGATTAAAAAAGACTAGCGAGGTATCTTTAACTTCCAAATGCAAACTAGAAAAAGAACTCTCTCATTACAAAGATCTGGTGACACAGTTAACCGATAAAATCAATTTGTTAAAAACTGGAAGAAAGAATGATGCGGCAATGGAGCAAAAAATCAAACAATTGGAGAAAGATTTGCAAGGAAAAGATGAGGAGCTGGAAAGGCTAAAGGAATTTGAAAAACTGAAGGAAGAACGGGATCAACTTGTTTTAAAGCTGAAAAATCAAGCTAAACAATTTGAGCAATATGTTAAAAACCAAAAACAAGTATCGGCTGAATTAAATCTGTCCCCACGCAGTTCGAATGACGGTACAGATTTTCAAAAGATAAAGGAAATTATGATAAAAGAAGTCCGCGAAGAGATGGAACAGAAAGTAGTGGAAGAGCTTAGGGGTATAGAGGAACGGCATCGTGAGAAGAGAAAGGAATTAGATGAGCGGTATAAAATAGTTCTATTAGAGTTACAAAACAGATGTAGTGAAAAAACGCAGGAAGTGGAAACTTTAAAAGAAGCGATGCTCACGGAAAAGGTAAAAATTCATTCATCTTTCAAAGCGAAGGAGCAATTTGTTAGTCAAATGATTAAAGGCAAACTTGAAACTTACTGCAAAGAATTGCTAACACGACAGTTGAAAATCAAACAATTACAGGAAGAGTTACAGCAGAAAGAGAATGATGTGGAGGAAGAGAGAAATCTAATGGCTCAGGTAATGACTAAATGGGCTGAGGAGATTAGGGAGATAAAAGATAAAGAAGCTGAGATGAACGAGAAGTTAAAACAGTTACAAGAAAGCGAAGAGAATCTGAAAGCAGAAATAACAACGTTGAAAGAGAAGGAGAAAGAAATGAAAAGTAATATCGATACGTTGAAACATAAGTATCAAACAGCGAAAAAGATCGCGAACAATTATAAGGTAATTTTATAGTTTCAAAATAAATAAGAAGAATATTCATTGCTTATCATTAGACTACGGAAGTTTATGCAATTTGCAATTTTTCCAGACGATTTTTAAGAGAAGGGGGAACCAAATAAAATATTATTTTCAGTGGTAGTAGCTCCTATGTAGATCTGAAATACATCAAAATTTTCAGAAGCCTGCAAATGCATAAAGATCCAAGGTCTACTAATCATTATTTTAGAGTTTTCAATTTAATAGACAAATTCTTTCAGGAGTATGCAGAAAATAAAGAAAAGTTCTTGTTACAAGAAATTAAACGTATAGAAGAAGGATACAAAAGAGCCATGAATCAAGTACAACAAAAACTTGACGCAATCGTTAGTACTCAAGAAGAACAAGTAGCAACAAAGCTTAAAGAACTTGAGTGTCAGTATACAGAAAGGATGGAACAAATGCGACTTGCACTGAAGTACAAAAGTAAATGTTGAATTATGTATTAATACTTTTAGTATGCAATATAGCTTTGGTAGGTTAAAGGCAAATCGTAGTTAGAAGAGGCTAGATATTTTTAATTTAAAGCACTTTATTAGATGAACACTATTAGTACAACACTATTAGAAGATTTTTATTTCTAGGGACCAATAAGTTAAAATTGATATATGTATATTTATAGAATTATTAATGTTCGTTTGCTGTATTTCATTATAGCGACAGCGAACGTTAATGTAATTTTAAAAGCAAATACGAAAGTACAATTTCCCGGTTATAGATAGATTAATAGATAAGAATCTAGATCTATACGTTAGTTAGAGAACAAATAAAATTGTAAAGAGAGAAAGAGAGAGAGAGAGAAAATAATTTTTACGATGATTAATTATCGCATAATTTTATAAATTGTCTATATTGAATGCATAAAAAAAAGTACTCCGATATAAGTGAGATAGAAACTCGTAGTCACATATTTTCACCGAACGTTACGACATAATATTATAATGCAAGACTGGATCTGTAATAGGTCTTTTATAGACTAAGTCTTCATAGACTTCAAGAGAAAAATGAAATTGTTGTAGTACAATAAATACAATTATCTTTTGATTTAAAATATCAAACTATGCTTTCGAGTATTAGGAAATTGTTCATGATTTTATGTTCTAAGGGAAATATTTCTAAGGAGAATTGTATTAAGGTTGTACAAAATGTGACTTTATCATAGAAAAACTTATGCATAAAAAATTCAACATTTATGCTTGATGTCTAACGTCAAGTTACAAAATTAATATATATTAACATTTGCAATTTGGAAAAGTTTATATTGATTTGGTGTTCAGAAATTTTAAAATCAAATGTACAAAATTTTTTGTTAATTTTATCGAAAGCTTTTGAGCACGTATACAGATAAAATGTTTATTTCATTTCATATAAATTTAATTTACATTAATTTCATTTACAGGTAAACATTCTGTAAATTCTGTAAATGAAATAAGAAGCCATAATTTATCTTATAAGTTTAGCTACGCGTGTAATATACTCACAAGTATAATTATTAAAATACAGACTGCTACGATTAATTTGATTGAAAAAAATTTTATATCAATTTTTAATTAAGTCTTAATAAACATTCTCTTATCCGCGAGACATTTTTAAACAACATATTATAATTTAAAGCATACATTTCGAAAATTTATGTCGGAATTAAGATTCCTGACATTTACATATTATGTACTGTACATTATATATTACTAATTTTACCAGTGTCATCATTGTCATGCATTGATAATAGGAAACATCAATAGCAGTATAATTATTAAATCATCACCGAGTAGAGAGTATTATTAATATTAGTTATGTATTTTTGTATGTAGAATGAATTAATTTATTTTTTGTAATAAAGATTTTATGTCAGTGTCTATTAACTACTTAATCAGAGTCTTTTAAAAGCCCCTATTTATCTAATAGATGTTATTTATCTTAATATATCTATTAGTTAAACTATTATACGCAACATGTGGACAGGGCCCGCTCTAGGGGGGGGGGGGGACAACCCGGGCATTTGCCCGGGGCGTCAAAATTTTGGAGCGCCATTTTGGTTTTGCTTATTTTGGCTGTAAGTGTGAGAAAAATATTGATGTTTTAAATATTCAATTAATAGATAATTTCAGACTACCCTTGCCACACAATTTTGCTAAAAAAAAAAGTCATTTTGTTCAGCGCAGTGCTTAGTGCTTAAAAAGGGGCGGCAGTTTGTTTTTTTGCCCGGGGCGTCGTAACCGCTAGAGCGGGCCCTGCATGTGAAAAAAGACAACATTATAGTATTCTTTTCTACAAGTTCACCCACAAAATGTTGTATTAAATCTTAATCCAGACAATTTTCTATGTTGCAGTATTTTTTTTCTGAAATTACTTAAAAAATTACAAAAAATCGTATTTCTATAGAAGTATATTTCATGAACGCAATTTTTATTATTTAAATATTCGCGCCATATGGAATTTACACCCGTCAAATTATATACATAAAGTCTGTCTCAAGCAAGAATAGACTCGTTTCGCGCAGCCCGACTGATCGCAGCGCCTTGCTGCGAGCCATTGGGTAGGGCACATCGTAGGGTAGGGTACCCCTCCGGCCACCCTAATGACGAATTCAACAAAATGAGGTTACAATATTTGCTCCTGGTCATCGTATGCTTTCTCTGTGATCTGAGAATATGTTCGGAAAACACGCTGACAAACAAAACTAGCGATTTCCCACAGGAATATAGACCCGAAGGACCACTGGTACTTTGTAAATTTTTGTGAGTAGAAATACGCTTTTTGAC
The DNA here is from genome assembly GCF_051020765.1 of Lasioglossum baleicum. Taxonomy (NCBI): domain Eukaryota; kingdom Metazoa; phylum Arthropoda; class Insecta; order Hymenoptera; family Halictidae; genus Lasioglossum; species Lasioglossum baleicum. The sequence continues at coordinate 4,459,261 of NW_027469081.1, read as the reverse complement.
GGCTTCTGTCAGACTTGTTTATCTTTATCAAAAAACTACTTTGAACGTCACACCGCAGGCCAAAAGAGTTCATAGAATGCGAGGAACCGATAGATCACAAAGGTAACAAAACTGCCAAGGAAGAAACTGGATTCGGTTGTGTGAAGGTAGTTCTCAATAATTCCTCATATTATTACATGTGTATCGTTAAATATCCATTCCTGTTCATTGTTTGTACAGTTCGGAGGCTCCAGGTACGAAGATGTTGAAAAGACAAAAGTATCCTGCACAGTATTACCGGATATTGAATGTTACGGACAGAGAACATTCTTTCACGAAGGAGTTCCTTGTATAAAATACAGCGACCATTATTTTGCTACTACTTTACTTTATAGTATACTGTTAGGTTTCCTAGGTGTCGATAGGTTTTATTTAGGTCAAAACGGTACTGCCTTAGGAAAATTGTTTACAATCGGCGGAGCAGGAGTATGGTGGGTATTCGATGTAATATTGCTAGTAACCGATTCTCTGCAACCCGAGAACGGTAGCAATTGGAATCCTTACGCGTAAAGAAAGCAGGTTCTTTTATATATATATAGTTTCCCAATCTTTCTAAATCCGTTTAGTTATTAAAATGCGTTTTGTAAAATAAATTTATATCCACTTGTACATATGTTGAATAGACTTCTGTTACTTAAATGAAACATTTACTTGGGTTGATAATTTCTATTGTACCAGTTTATATATAAAAAAGTTCTGTTGTTTAAAAAACAATGTGCGTTGTTTACGACGTTGTAGAGAAATGTGAGCATGTTACAACTCGTAATCGTCCGGATGATACAATTCGCTAAGCAATCTATAGACGTACGATGGTGCGTTTCCACCACTGAAATAAAAACATGAAATTAATATACACCATTGTAGAAGAGATTGAAATTAATACATTGATCAAGTCTTACGTATTCGAAATAAATAATGTGACCAATTCTGGCGGTACGTAATCAAATACAGGATTGTATACATGAACTTTCTCCAGTAACTGTACATTCGCACCACTGATTACACCTTTCAACGGAGAAACATGTTTATTGAATCCATCCTGTTCGTGAGAACAAAGATATAGCGGGGACAATTTATAAAGCGGTAACAGCACCATCACAGGGACCGAGTAATGTTTAGCTGCCTGAGCAAAGGTATGCGAGCCAGAAATTGCTCTCAGCCCTCCGTTTGCCATAACCGTGTGTGTACCGATTATTACTTTATTTACACGTGACATCATCGCGAAAATTGCTACATCCGATATTAAAGTAGTTTTAATTTTGGCCTTTGCAAGATTAACTGCCATTTCATGACCCTACGAACAATAAAGTTCTTAGTTTCATTATTAGTAGCCAATCGATAAACCTTTTAACTAAATTATAGTACTCACATCTAAAGTTGGGCCGCCTTCGGCTACTATAACTTCAAATGCTCTCGTCGCGGCAGCCTTTTTGAAAAATTCTTCTACTAAATTCGATCTACCGATTGTCATAATGATTTCGTTAGAATGAATGTGTTCTGGAGCTAAGCATGTAATATTCTCAGCGCTGAAAAGTAAAAAATGTATTAAGGAAAAATTATTAATTATACTTGTACTATTATAGCTACATGTTTCTGCAAAATACAAATTGTCTGCATCGATTGCAAGAAATAGAAACTAAATTGAATGTTATTTCTTCCCTTAATGATTTTAATAGAGTTGAATTTCATCTACTCAATTTTCTTATAAATGCATAAAAGATCCGCAGTCTAATTATAGCTCACCATGTCTCCAATTCAACTTCAAATTCATTAATGTGTTCTAAAAGAGCTGACTTCAAGGAAGGTACGGAGTCGTTGAAATCTACATGTTGGTCTCCCTCTGCAGTGAGAATTTTATGTAAGGATTCCTGCGGATCTGTTTCATCTACTTTATTTTGTAGTTCCGAAGTGTATTCCTCTCGAATTATTTTCAGTATCCTCCGTACCATGTTCCCAATACAGGATTCAAGAGGAATTGCTTCTGCTAAGTATTTTCCATTCTGTCTTATTACATCCATGAGATACCTTAATAAATACAAGTGCACAATTAGAATAATTCTCTGCTGAATTATATTATTATCCATCAGCTTGAAGAAATTGCATAAACCTAAGGATACACGAATGAAGCGCAGCGATATGTCAATTACATAACGCAAAATCTCTGGTTCAATTGTAATACCACTAATTACTATACAAGGTATACAGTAGACTCCTGTATAATGGAATGGAAAAATTCTTTAGAATTACTGCGTATCTACATCTTCTGCAGCAGTAAGCGTACAGTTGTCTTACGCAATGTTTCATACATATACTGTGCATTTACTTTTTGAAGAGTCTACTGTACCGAGTATTAGTAGATAAATTTTTTATTTCCTTTTAATAATCAATGCTGACACTTCTCAGATGTTACTTAGAGATATGCGAAATTTTATGGATTATTTAAGGGAAACGAAACTTGTATATACTTGGCAGTTGTCCATTGATGGTTATTTATAATTTCTTTCAAAACAGACATAGTTGCCACCACGATATTATACGTGCCTTTGATGTCGCTAAAATACAAAATATTTGATAAATTTCTGTCATATAAGGTTAGACGTGTTTGAATCCTCACCCATAATGAATATCGTCTATTAGTTTAAGTACGCTTTTGTGAATATCTTCCTCGTTCGTGGCAACCATTTTCATTCACGGTGTTTCCAAATCTATTCCTTAATTAAACGATACGGAAGAGTTGTAATAAATTACTGTAAAACAGTGTTATTGGTATCGTACGAGATAGAAGCAGCTGTTAAACCGGAACAATGATTGGTTCCGCTCTGCTCGTGGTGTCACTTCGCTTGGTCTCATTGCACGTGTGTTTCAGCTACATAGCTTGACATGTGCATTATATCTTCGATTCTCGATCATCAATATAGAATAACGTTATAAATAATCTAGGAAATATTTGATAATTTCTGCCGTAAACACCTGCGTTTAGATAATAGAGAAATGGCGTTCGTCGGAGATGTTGTAAGTACGATAAACGTGTACTCATTCCAAGCTTTTTTCCTCGTAAAACACAGTCCTTAACCTACCCCGTACTTTCTCCTGTAAATAATGTCTAAAACATTTAATCTACGAAATGTTGTTTCAATGATGGAATTTATAATTATTCGATAATTAATTTCAAGACTGCGGATCAATTAATAGCTGGTTCTAGCGTGTTGTCCAGACCCGCGGAGGAATTCGGTAATGATGTAAGTTGTTTCTAAACAATATTATAAATAGACGATTATAACTTAGAAATTGACAATTATATATTAATTATACTTGTTTTTCCAGCCCACCGTGGAAGCTATGTGGGCGATGAAAGCGTTGGAGCATGCTGAAGTTTATTTCAATGTAAATATATTCATTTATTTCAGTAAGGAAAAAGTATAAGATGCAAATGTTACATGTTACTCTATTTTAGATTTTATGTTCGGTCGATCCCAAACTGCTGAAACTGACTCCTTACGACGACCAAATATACAAAACCTTTCGGGATACATTTCCCAATCTGAATGTGCACAAAATAGATGAGGAAAAATTAAAGTCTGAAGAAGGTAAAGCAAGGTGGAGACCATACTGCGAACAATTCAAAGGGCTCGTGGAAGATTACAGTTTCGGTACATTGCTGAGGGCAGATTGTGAAAACGATTACTCAGACACAAACACTATACTCACAACTAGGATACAATTCTATGCCATTGAGCTTGCCAGGAACAGAGAAGGATGCAACGACGGTATCAGGAAAAAATACAAGCCTAAACGGATTACAGAAAAGTCATAGATTTTAATGATTATGATATTCCTATATTATATGATAAAACAAGACAAATACTTGAATAATATGTAATTTTTCACCTACAGTTTTGTACAATTTGCAACCACGAAGTTACACGTTTTAATAGAATGTTATTTATATTGAACGAAAACGAATAAACACCAGTTTAAAAAAGGGAATGTTGTTACAAAATTGTTCTTTTATTTCTTGATTTTTAAACTGACAAGTGGATTCGATGCTCGTGCTTTGTATTTCGATTGCGTGGCGGTGGATCTGGATGCTGCGGCTTCTCTGTTGAATCCTCTTCTTTTACCAATGCCCATTAATCTTTTCAAACTCGGTGGAACAATGTAATCAGGTACATCTTTCAAGTGTGACTGTAACTTTACAGTGTGCAGCGCTTTGTCTTGCCTCAAAGATTGTAAATCTCGGGGGTTGTCCTCAAAATAGCTTTTCAATTTTTGACAAGTAAGAACTTCCTGTTTTATTTCTTTCAAACGAGCTTCTCGTACAGCTATTCTCGTGACTGCTTTCCAGGCGTCTTTTGCTCGGTATCTAAAATTACAAAATTATTCATTATTTTAATCTAAAACTAGATTCTAGAATTATAATTAGAACTAGAATCTAAAACCTGAAGCCTTCCACTTCCTCCAGCTTGAACTGATACGTTTTGAATAACGAGTCCCGATTATAGCAATGTTTTAATTCTTCTTCAAGCTGATCGAGGAGAGGCCTCTCTCTTATCGATACAAAACTCAATGCAGTTCCTTGATTATTTCCTCGTGCAGTCCGCCCAGCTCTATGAATGTAAGAATTTACATCGCAAGGAAAATCGAAATTGATCACATTAGAGACAAACTGAAAATCTATGCCGCGTGCTACGCCAGATTCCTTGTCTTTCCTCCGTTTTCCCTTCTTGACTTTCACTATATGAGGCTGCAAAATTAATCAAAATTACATATTTGCATAATATGCACAATTCAATTATTAAAATATGAAATTTACTTCTTCCAAAGATTTTTCATCCGACGCGATTATAATATCGTACGTTCCGGTGTTGAATTGAGTAACTGCTCTACATCGTGAGACTGCTGGCAATTCAGAATTTAAGACACACGTAGGTATACCGAATTGTTCCAAAAACAATTTTAATTTATAACAGCGATCTACTGTGTTTACGAAGATGATAGTCTTTCCTCTGTAAAGAAACGTTCGTTATATCAAATTTGATGTGTCTACAATTTCAAACAGATTAATTTTTCGTTTGTTACCTGATTAACTTTAGCTTCAATAGAGCGTACAAAATAGCAGCTTTATCATTTTCCTCTGCAGCAAGACTGTAATGCGATAACTGAGATAAGGGGGCTAACGGAGGCTCCTCTAGTTTTAGTGTCGCTGGATTATGAAGAACCATTTTCTTCAGAGTGATGACATCTTCGGATAACGTTGCAGAAGCCAAAGCCGCTTGGTACACAGTGGGCAAGTAATTCAATAGATTTTTTATTTCATCTTCGTATCCGAAAGAGAATATCTGAAATGTTAGGACTGTTATTACGTTTGAATTTGTTATTAGTTTATGGTTGTTTTAAAGCATATATACCAAATCAGCTTCGTCAATGACCAATGTCTCCAAAGTACGTTTCAATTTCATATTGTTAGCTTTCAAATGTTGCAACACCCTGCTTGGAGTACCAATCACAATATCCGGGTTCTCTGTTAGCAATAATTTCTGAGCACTCAGATCTACTTGCGGACTAACATCGACTGCTGTCACTTCTCTGCTACATTTCATAGTTAAATTAATCACTACGTCGTGTATCTGTTTACACAGTTCCTTACTAGGTGCTACGATGAGACCTTTAATTTCTTGCTTCTTCTGCGTGCGTTTGTTCATTAAAATTTTTTGAATCAGCGGTATAGCAAACGCAGCTGTTTTTCCAGATCCTGTACGTGCTCTGATCAGAATATCCTTTCCTTCTAGCATTAACGGTATCGCTTTTTCTTGTATCAGTGTAGGTTGCAGCCAACCTAATTTTGCAACCGCCTAAAATAAAAATAATAAGAAATGATTCTTTACCAACTAACCTCTAAACTTAGAATTATAGATCCGTACCTTCAATATCCTATCGTCCAATTCCAACTCGTGGAAGTTCAGCGGCTTCGTCTCGTTTTCTTCGTCCACTTCCATTTCGTTCGACGACATGTTAATTAAAAACTTAATAACCACGTACCAATTTGTTCACCGAAACCACGTTGTTTACTTCTGTGCTACTGTCCACTCTGGTGAGATATCGACGATATCGACTGAGAAACTTCGAGTATGTATAAAGTTTGTAATTCAATTATAGTGATCGAATATTTTAAATTGTCCATAGAAGTGTTCTCATCGGTGTTATTTTCTATCAAGTGTAATCTTTATTGTTGCATAATTTATTAACAAAATCACGGATAAGCTGTGTATGAAATTAAAGATGCATTATCGATCAATAATTATATTAGCGGAGAATATCAGGGCAGAAAACGTCTATCAACAATTTCCTATAAATAATGACACAGAAATACATATTGCAACTGATATATTTATTACTTTTCATTCAGTCTTGTTTATTGTATTATAATAATATATGAGAAGTTAAAATAATTATTTAATACATTTTAGATGTTCATACTGGTACATACGACTCTTATATTATTCGTTAATGTTTCCAGATTACAAAATGGTAATTATTAATTATTTTTACGTTTTCTAATTATTATTGAGAGGTGAATGTTACAAGGCTCGTTGGTCTAGGGGTATGATTCTCGCTTCGGGTGCGAGAGGTCCCGGGTTCAAATCCCGGACGAGCCCAGGAGATTTATTTTTATTAATTTTTTAATAAATAATATTGAACTTTTCCCACCAATAATGCACGATCATTCTCAAATAATAAGAACAGTTATTTTACACATCTGTGAATACTATATTTTCCTGATAGAAACGTTCAAATTGGAAAGTGAGGTTTATCGATTATTTAGTTTGTTGCGATATCGAAAATATCTAACATGGCGCTTGTATGGAACTCGTTGAAGAAACACAGTGATCGCGAGAGGTATGTTTATTTTAGTAATCATTTGTTCGTGTTCATATTTTTCGAGAACATGTCCATGAAGACAATCGGGAAATTGTTTTCTCGTAATAAACTTCAGTCAAGATACGTGTTGCGCAACTACCAGCTGGTACATAACCTCTTTGACACAACACTGACAGATTTTATTTGTGTTTCAGGTGGGTTTGTATTTATCCTGTTTACATAAACAGCAAAAGGACGCTGGCAGGAGGTCGGAAGCTCGCGAAAGAAAAATGCGTGGAGAATCCTACGCATCAGGAGATCCGTGATGTTCTAGTGGCAGCTGGTTTCAACGTCGGCGTAGAAAACAAATTGCATCCAAGGGAGCGTAGCAAAGAACTGTTGTACCGAGGTCGTATTCGTGTGCAATTGAAAAACGACGATGGCTCCCCAGTGAAATCCGAATTCCCGACTAGAGACTCTCTGTTGATTTACTTAGGCACTACTATTCCAAAGTTAAAGACTCGTCAAGGTAAACAGTCGATGGGTGAACAATCCTCCCAGCCATCTAGTTCGTCGTCTAAAAAGGGAAAGGGTAAAGGAAGGAGATAATGATGGTCAAGCAGTGCAACGAAGTTGATAAACACTTTTCACTTATGTGCACTTTAATGTTGAAATGAGAATCACTCTCATGTACAGAAAGAAATTGCATTACATTTTGTACGGAGTTCTTAACAAACAGATTTAAGCTGAGTACTGTTCACTCATGCAAGTTATTGGTCAATCCAATTTTTGAATGTTTAACATCCTCCCGCCGTCTGTGTAGAACTATTCGATAAATGTACTATGTAAAGACGAGTCCTGCTTATGTTTTCAAATAATCAAAGAGTACTTCTATTTACCATAATAGAACAAATATATATGTGTAAGACTTACTCCAAACTCGTATTAACATTTTCATTCCCTTCGGGTGGATCATCCTGCTCAGCTACATCCGCATCCTCGTTTTCGTTATTAACAGAACCTAAGTTTTGTTCCGTGTCCGTATTGCTGTCTGTATAATCGGAAGGTTGTTGTGGCGATCCAACAACTGGAGGGTACGAGTCCCCATTGTGCGGTACAAACTTCACAATGTATCCAGTGGGTTGTAGATGAGGAAAGTAGTCAGGATGAACGAGATGCGTCGCTGGAAACTGAAAATGATGTATGATAAAATATATATGAATCTTTAATGTTGTATAACGGATTGTTCAAATACTTTGCTATTGTAGCTTGTAGGATATGCACCTAGCACAGGTGCAGTTTCTTCGTTCGAGGGCACCGAGTCGCTTCCAGGATTGATTTTACTTTCATCTGTCTGCTACAACATGATAAGACATAAGAGTACTGCGTTGGCTAAACAAATATTCGTTGCGTTCAGAATTATAACTAGACTGTGGATCTTTATGCATTCACGAAGAATATTGTGACGTTGTTTTTAGCATCACAAAGTCATTAAGGGATTAAATCAATTTTTATTTTATTCCTGCTGCTCGCAATCAATGCAAAACCTTTTTTCTTAGACTTAGTTTACTGTTTGGTGTTACTTACTGGATTGGTGCTCCCAAGAAGCGATCCTTCTTCAGCCTGAGCTATACCTGGTAGCAATGTTTTACGAAACACATGATGTGCATTGAGCAAACCATGCAACTGTGCATTAGCAGCTCCAACAAGAGCACCAGGGATAGAGTGCAACCTGTTGAAATGATGATGAAAACGAGGGTGTACAATTGAACGCAATATACCACCAATAACAGGAATACGTGGAGTAGGGCGGCGTAAAAGGTGAGGCTGAACTAATTGAGGCAATGCAGGAATGTATGGAAGACCGACGAGGGAATCGAATGAATTTGCATTAGCACTATTCTTATTCTCATTGTCTTCTGGCAAGTCAGCTGGCAAGTCAGTATCACTGTTGCTCACCGGGTTACTAATTCCGACTATATTACTTTCGTCATTGTTTGGCTCACAATTGGATGACCCTACAAAGTGAGAATGACCCTTCAACGGTCCTCCAGTAATGAAATAATTTGCAACTTGATGGGCATCGCCTGATAATTAAAGAATGCATGAAAATTGAGATAATTAGTATGTACTCGTGTGTTTTGGTATGCTTGTTCTCTTCTCACCCACTCTTAGGTGTTTTCTAGACTCGGCAGGACTTCGTGAACTGCGACCACCATTTGTTAAGTAATCATCAGTGTTGTCAGTAACGTCTAATTCTTCTAATTCTCGGAGAGAGCGAACTATTAAATTTTTCGAAAATTAGTCTCTGTAGAAATGAAACTATTTTTGGATAAGAAAGTTATGGTAAATTGTTCTACCTTTGTTAGCGCTGTTTGTATTAGAGAGCTCATGACAAGAAACACGCGTACACTGTCCAATAAAATATAATATTAAAATTGCATACACGAATCTTGATCGTTTATTCATACTTGCACAAAACGATTGATTTTTAAAGAGGTATAATATATAATTAAGCAACGATAACGCTTTCAACGGCGAATGCTGCAAACTGGCGTCGCGCATAATTTCACCTGGAATTTATTCACCGTGCGAAGGAAATTCTGCTGACAATTTATAAATATATTGTTTATTTACCTTAATGTAAGTCCTTATACTTTCGTACACATGGTTGCAGTCAGTTACATCAGATTGTAAGCAACTGTGATGAAACGTAGAGTTATCTTCGTATGGTTCCTTGTTTGATTAAAATGAATAATAAACCATTGCTTAACTTAAAGTGTGGTCGTGGACATTTTAAATCATTTCATATATCTTATGTGGATTATAAAAGTTGCTGTACCATTTACTCAAAATATTGTTTACATTTTTACATTATTAAATATGCTGGTATTATATCAATTTTATATTCATACAAAAAAAGGAATGGAATTATTCTAGGTCACGGAAGAGAAATGTTTCATTTTCGAGTCAGAATAGCTCCGAGTGTAAAGGGTTAAAAATAAGCTCCGCAGACATTTGATCAGCATCAATAAATTGTAAATTTGCAGTTGGGAGATTTTCTGAAAAATAAGTAAAAATAAATAAACCTTCTCCGTGACAATGTTTTCACATTGCCGTGACCAGGATTCGAACCTGGGTTACTACGGCCACAACGTAGGGTCCTAACCACTAGACGATCACGGCTATTGAAGGTCATATTAAAGAATTTTATTTCTTCGACATAAATAGTTTATACTTTATATAAATGACAGCGATATTTGCTCTTACATTATTTATTATATTGTAAGAAATATGTGAACAAAATATGTGATAATTCTCCCATACGTATTTCGTTAGACATAGTTTCTTGAAGTTTGTGCAGTTATTTAGAAAATCATGTGATCAGAATAGTGCTACTAGGATTTACAATAAATCCAATCTTCAAAAATTCAATCCTTTAGATTTTAGATCAGTGATTCAGAAGTCATGCGTGGTTTAGAGAGAGAGCGGGCCTATTTCAAATATTTTTGTCGGGTAAGAGTGCCCGCCATGTTTGTATGCAAAACGGTCGCATGCCGCTTACCGAGCGGTGCCGTTAGGTGGCACGGCATGGGCATTTCTATTTATCAAACACGCATTTTGAATCACTGACCGCTCAGGATTGTGAAGCGTAGATTTTTGCCATTTTCTCGTCAAAATCTACAGAATTACATAAGAAAGAGGCAACAATTTCTGTTTTTCGGAGGTAAAGAGTTTAACCTTATTTAATTTTCATTAATTTAAATTTATTCTCGAATCGTGTTGCCTTCTCGCGATAATTTACTTTTGTGTCGTGACGATTAATTGGATTTGAGATCGTGTCGTGGATAGAATTCAAGGTTATTTATTTTCCGTTGAAATTAAGTTTGATTTTCTATTCAAATTGCATTATTTATTTATTATTAATTCGAATTTTGTGTTTCACTGTTGGTCAATTGAAATTAATGGATATATTCTTTCTGTTACAGATTCGTTCCAAAGACGATATTGTTAGCCGAGATCGATCCTATTCAACAATCGAGATCGAGATGCAGCGCGCCGTTCTTTATTCTTCAAGCAAGAGAGGACGAGAACATGAGTACCAATTATCTTCCAATTAAACTGTGTTAATGAATATCTTTTTTCTAAACCATTAATGCCCCAGATGGCACACGACGTCTTAAAGACGTCCATTTTAGGTCTATTTCGCAGTAATTAAAAGATTTTATCGATTCAATATTGTTCGAGCTGACAATGATGGTGTTTCACGAATTATTTCTTCTATTTACATCAGCAGAAATGTTTGCACCAGGAGAACGTGCATTTATTGTTGCTATCTATTAATTTATTGGGTTGGCAAGAAAGTAATTTCGGCATTTTAAAGTGAAATAAAGCCGAATGTTTTTATTCAAGCAATCAACTGTAATCGATAAGATATTTTCCCTATTGTTCGATGATCTTTTGCCAAAAAGAACAAACAAGAAAATATCTTAATAATTAAAGTTCATCGTTAGGATAAAGAAATTCGGTTTTTTATTTCACCTTAAAATACCGAAATTACTTTCTTGTCAACCCAATAGTACGGAGTTTATTATATGGAAAAATAAACAAGGTGATTTTTTTGATGGGTTTATTACTTGTAGGTGACGGAGGATCCAATGTGCATGAAAAGGGGTCGGCTAAACAGATGCTCGGTCACGGTCCTGAGGTTTGGTATTCAGCAACTTTCTCGGTCGTTCTGTTCTCCTGGTCATGAGAATCCCGGCGCGACCTGCCTCAACATCGTCGTTCAAGTTAGTACACGATGTTCGCGTAACGGTAGTACAAATATTATCTACAATATCATCTACAAATTGTATTTCTACAGATATACACATTTCTGTCACGTAAATTACAACAGAAAGTTGCTGTATACGTTGGCCAATTTAACGGGCTGAAATTCAGGCATTTCGAAAAATTAAATGGTCTACAGAAAAATTTACAGCGCGAAGCAGTGCACCGGCAGTTTAACTGCATTGATGAATTAAACAATATTCATGCCATTCTAGAAATTCTATAAATGTAGGTAATAATATCGTCCGTTATCAGACGTTATTGAATTTTATTTTATCACATTTTCCACGGATTCAACAATGGCACGCTGTATTTCCACGAGCATTTCAATACTTTCCACGAACTGATAATTTTTCTGCTCCATCAAACTGTATTTTAAAAAAAGCGTTCTCTCGTTTCCGCGCCAGTTGACACGAATAAGTTCAAGGTGAAATAATTCCGTGCTCTATAACACCGGTTGACGAGTATGACTATACGACAATCTTTACGCGAATCGCGTTTTCCTAAACGGTTCACCATTGTGCGGCGTAACAATAGTTCTACTCCCCGGTGTCGCATTTGCCAGAGGATCACTTAGGAAGTTGTATTTTCGTGTTGCCGAAACTGAATTAACGTAAATTCGTGGGAAGCATTTTCTAACGGGGAAACTGTCGACGATAGAATCTAATATTGTGACGGAAATATGCGCGGTAACTTCAGATACTATCAACGATACAATAATAGGATCACTGTCCTTGCCGTCGAGAACGTGTGTACCTAAAATTATGGCACGTATGCGGGGAAAAATGAAAAACGTAACTCCTTCACTTATTACTATTTTTATTGCAGAAGTATTGTTAGTGTACAAGTGGGTTAGCGAATAGAAAAGAACACGAGTACACTATACATATAATTAACGAGACGATTATAAAATCGTGTCCAGTTTTGCATAAACATTCTCTACACATTTGAATTTTGTGTATTTTCCATCAACCAGACATTTTCCACTTCGTCTGTATGTAATTTTCCTCGTCGTCGTTGTTTTCCCTACATTTTCGTCAATGTATTAATGCTCTTGGCACATGTCTTCATATTCTTGCGATCGATGTCGTAAATCTATCACGGAAAAACACGATTAATTACTACACTCGATGGAGCCCGAGGCAAAATATAAATTCGTGCGGATTCGAATAAAATGAGAGTTTAATTGACCATTTAATTATATCGGGCATCGACGACCGCCCATCGGATGAATATATAAAATGTAAAATTTAATGGGAATCATTTCTCGCAATCAGAGATACTTAGAAATTCAATTTGAATGGAGGTTCATACCCGTTCGACGAACTTCGCTTTCAGTCTTCTATCCACGAATATAAATCTTTCGCTGATCACAAGGTTCCTGAACGTTTTCACTCGCAGAGGACCGAACTTCTTTCGAAATTTTCTCACGTTCCCAGCGCAGGTGTCCTCGAGTTCATGAATTTTAGCGTGTACCTTGCGCTGCTGATGTCCCAGGCTGTCTACTTTTTTCGTGAACTGTCTTATCTCGCTGTAACTTTCATAGTAGTCCTTCCTCATCTTCGCCATGAGTTCTGCTCTCACCTGGATTAAGCATTGAAACATTAATATCGGCCGTTCATTGGTAGATTTATGGGTATTTGCGGAATTACAGTAGAGATCCTTGTGTAACGAAAATATATATGTATTCTATGTTGAAAACAAATCCACAGTCTAGTAATTTCACCGTTTACGCTGTCCGATATGAAAACCACGTCGAGGAGACAACAGAATAATAATCACTTGCTCGATTTCCCGGAATATGCGAGTCCTGCGTTCTTGCGACACGTTTCTTCGATTACAGAGAATTCTGCCGACTTTGTCACGGCAGGCCTGTATCCACAAATCAACCTTCCGATCGATACAGTCATCTCCGTAATCAATCTGAAACGACTCTTCTTGATTAACATTGTCGGCCACTCTCGCCAGGACTTCGCCGCTCCAGTATAACACGCGATCTTTCTCTTCGAGTAAACGAGCCCATGTGTTTGGCATACGACCCACCGTTTGACCCATTGTTTCTCGCAAACAGTATACACTCTGCCGATAATTCTGACATGGTTCCGACAATCGACGCGAAGGTTCGACGCCCTCTACGAAATTTTCGAGATCCGTCTCACTCGATAGTTCCATAACAGTTCGATTTATTTATTTTATTCGTTCGCTGTAGACTTCGAAACACGAGTTGCGACTGTAACATCTATCAATTGAATTTCTACTATTTTTATTCTTCTTTTTGATTGAAAAATTTCGTTAATCCTCGAAGGATTGTCCAATTTTCGAGAGGAATATTCGAAGAGTGAAACTGTGAAAAAATGTTCTACCTCGTAGATTTCCGTCGTATTTTTACTTCCTGTTGAAAAACAACCAAATTGTTCTCCTAAATTCAATTCTGCTCGAATGGCACAATTCATTCAATGTGAATCCGTACGAAAGCACGTCTAAAACAATTTTAAAATAAAAATTCTGATGTCGGTGATCCCTCGGCCCTCGGCAGTGTTAATAATGTTTGTACCACAGTTATTTAAATTTCAGAAAAGGCTCGTACCTCGTCACAGTTTCTTAAGGCGAGGCTGTGGCCGCATAAAAAGATTTCAGCAGTGCATCGTTGTTCCTTGGAGCGGAGTCCATGTCGCGTTATTCTCTCGGCTATCCCCATTCACGGGGGTTTGTACCTTGGTGGAAGAAAATAATGTCCTATTTATACCAGTCACTCATTTTACCGTTAAATAAATAGACGGGCGTTAAAAAGAGAGACTCGCCGAGGAATGCCCCGTTGTATATACATATTGTATATGTATTGTATACTATATATTGTATATATACATATATATTTTTTCTCTCCCCCAGAGAGCGCATTGTTTGCCGGTGTGTAAGCGAATAACATGGTCGCATAATGCCTGGAAACTTCGCCGGGCGACCAGTCCGACAACAAAAGATCGATTCCTCTTGCAGTAGTGTCCGCAAGGATTGCATTCAGCGTGATTTTACGGTGTCGGACGTGGAAAAAGGAACTGGGACGGACGTCCGGCCGTCTAGAAAGTCCCGCGAAATTCAATCGGCGCGAAGCCCGTGTCGGGGTGTCAATTCAAAGCAACATAATCTCCGTTCAGCCCGGCCAATAATCGGTTTATTGATTTTGACTCGAGACCGGTGTAAAGCACCGTTTACAATAACCTGACACGGGACGGACATGTTGGCCACTGCGGATATTACGAGCATATCCATTGTTCCTTGATTAATAATTGAACGTGATACCCCGATCTTAAACTATACCGTACTGTTTTACACCAATTTTTCATTTATCCGACCGTGTTCGAAGAGACACACTATCACGCCAACCCATTTCGATCATTCACGTACATATCGTGCTATTTTCCTGCCCATGAGAACCTACACGCCGCGATTTTTCTCCTCGTTATTATCAATTGCTTTTTCACATGGCAATGCGACATGGAAGAAAAAATTTTTAGCTATTGTTTTATAATATTGCTCTCGTATAGCTTCCAGAATATTTTTATTTTGCTTAAACATCTTGAGAGTATTGTAGGCACATATGATGATTGAAAGTTGAATTTGAATTTCGATTTAAATTGGGTTGCTGAGAGGTGAATTTGAATTTAGATTTAAATATAATGAGAGATTGAGAGAGGGAGAGAGATTGAAAGTTGAATTTGAATTTAGACTAACTTAATGCCAACGTAAAACGAATATTGGAAAATTGCGCGTTAGAATTTCATTAGGGGTTACGCACGACGCTTTGTTCGCATTAAATTCATGAAAGTTCGATATTCTTTAATCGAGGGAGAGGGGAGGCATTATTAGGAACTTTCTATCAAAAGATGCTTCGCGTCGAAATTAGTAGGCATTAATTAGAGACGGTGTAAACGAAAAAGTATTCCTTTGTAAATGGGTCCGTGTCGAGTCGCGTAGTGATCCGCGGACAAATTAAATCCTCGGACAGGTTTCCACGTCGAAAAAGCGAGGGTCACATCCACGAGTGAGATTTTTTACAATAGCTGCCGCTTTGATGGAGCTCCAATTTCATGGGAACCGATCGTCAAAGTTAATTAAAATCGCGTCATATCATTCGAAATTTATTTGACCGATCAAATCTGGCCGGATTTTTCAACATTTCAAGTATGATTGAAATAGTAATGTACCATAATAAAATGATATCAACTTTTCTACAAATTCCTGTCTAAAACGGTGAATTAGCATAAAGGTCTAGAGAGATCGCATTAACCTAAAGCAGTCCGTGCTAGCGGATCCTTCCGCTGTCCACAAACAATCCCAAAAGGGACAGTGTTAATTAGTTAGGATCTGTCAGTGGAAGTGTCGCTTAGCGTGGTGACGACTTCACGAATCCCTTGCGTGTCACATATAAGTATCCATCAGGTCCCATAAGCAATGCCGATATCCTTTCACATCCTCCAAGCTGGTGTACTAAAACAATCTCGATCATTACTAGCCTCCGGATTTCATGCATTTATAATAAAAATGAACACGCGCAGTTCAAAACAGTGAAAATATTAAAAGACTTTAAGAGTATTAATATATTATTTTCACCACATTAAAATTATTAATGAAGAATATCAATTGATATTCAGTTCCTGCATCTTGCAACTGATGCACAAGCTTTGGATTTTGCATAAACATCCGGAGTCTACAAGAGGTAGACGTAGAAGTAGACACAGAAACCTAAAATTTGGTACACATACAGCCGGAAGCCCAAAAGGGTGCACGAATATGTTTCTATTCCGGAAATCCTTCAGGATCAAGTGCTAAAATTAAATGAGTGACATTATTAAACACGAAAACATGAAAAGACATTTTGCCGGGTATCCGGTAGTTCGCGCGACCAACAAATTTTCCTGGGACGGCTTTTGCCTTATCGTAATAGCCTCTGAATAATTTGTTAGCGCCGGTCACCGGTGACCACCGGGCAGTCAACGCGTTAATCCCTGACCGCCGCCGTTATCGTATCCGGTGCTCCATCGACCACATCGAAACTCATCTCGTGTGCGTAGGTTTGCGTGTCTCTCTCTCTCTCTCTCTCTCTCTCTCTCTCTCTCTCTCTCTCTCTCTCTCTCTCTCTCTCTTGCTAGGGAACTTGCAAATCCACATCGACGGACACAGACGACGACGACGCCCATGCGACCCGGAGAAGTGTTGTTACACGGAACGTGTTGTCCCGTGGCGACACGTATCCCGCCGAGATTGCTACTCTTAGTCGGTCGCTTTGTGCCTCTGCAAATAGAGCCGCTCGCCGGGAAAAACGTTTTACCGCGGGAAAATGTAAATCTGAATAACGCCCGTGCACCCCTTTCCACACCCGCGATCTCGCAAATACGAGCGAGAAAGCTGGAAAGTATATTTGATGACTGTTCGTACGCGGCCAGGCGCGGTTTAGTTTCATGGTATCAGCTCATGATACCATGTTTGGCCATTTTGCACGCGTGGGCGACGCGCGCGCCCGCTCTCCGAAGACAATATGGAAATCCTTGTGCGTACGAAATGAAAGTTTGTTCAGGGAAATGGGGGATTTCCCTGGGATTATTGTTTTGGTGCTGGGGGCGGATTTTCGAAGTCCTGGGCAGAGTTGTGCTAATTTAAACACATCGTATTTCATATACACAGTATTTGAATTTGAACCTTTCACTTGATTTAAATTCTAATTACGCGAATCATCAGTTTAATCGAACTTCAATATAATTGAAATACAATGTAATGTAAATTACTCAATGTGTTTTTCTTTTCTCACCTCTTTTTCTTCTTGTATACGTACAATTCATAGTTACACTGTACTTTCTAATTGTAAGAACGAATTACATTGTGATTTAATTGAATGAAGCGGTTGAATATCGAAAGAGAGGTTAATGCGAAACGCGTCACTTATATAAGGAGTGACGAAACAAGGAATCCAAAGAGAGTTCTTTTTGGTGACGTTAATAGTCCCAATGAAAAACCAGGTGTGCTTGGTCTATAGACTCTGGCCCAGCAACCATCGCGGCGGCTGCCAGATCAGCTGAACGTCTTAATATCTCAGCTGAGGCGATCTACATCCTTCTTGCTCCCTTTGGAGTTGTTAATCTTCCGGTCTGGGTGTCTGAATGCGGATCGAATGCGTTATCCAGCCCGTCTCACGGCTGTATCCAGAGACGAGGTAATTAAGGGAGTCCAATTATATCTGTTGCAAAGGCGTAGTTAGACGTTACGTCTCCCATCTGAGAAATCCTCTTCCACAGCATACGTTATCACCGTGCTATTACGGGGCTTTAAGCGCGGCTACAGATTGGATTCTTTAATCTATTGGGACCCGCGCGACTCCTTCGGGAAGTACATCGTAAAATTCTACGAAATCGAACTGACGAGACAATCTGGCAAATATCATTTCCGCACCCTCGTTAGAACGTTTGCATTATTTAGTCTTCAATTATATGAGAGAAACCTTGTACAGAACTTTCGAGGTGCTCCTTAATATATTACTTTGTAATCTGACAATCTTTGGAACGTTGGGAATATTTAGCCTGAAATTATTTATATATTAAGTGTGGGATCAGTTATGCTCCTTACTGTATACCAAACCAACCTTTCCCATAAGAAGTAATGTAAAAATGATTAATCCGTGTTCTCATGTAAGAAAAGACTCCTATTGATAGCATACCTACATTAATGGGGTTGTAAAATAATTTAAACACTGTTTAAACACATAAATAAAAAATGAGATTTTATGATAGATTTTTAAACTGAAACTCTGCTTAATGCTAAAATACAAAAAGAAACAAACGATATTCTATTTTGTGGAAGAAGAGTCCCCTGGCAATAAAACCTGACATTCTGGTGGTTCTTCTTTTTCCGTCTTCTGTCGCATTTCACTAAGTTCAGCTGGTTTGACAGTCCTTACTTCAGGACAGAGATCAGTCAGTTAATAATATTATACTTAAAGGCATCAGAGAAAACTTGTATAGAATTTTCGAGAAGGTCCTAAAGAGTAAAATTACGAATGAGAAAAATTGAAAGAGTTTACTTTGGCTGAGCTATTGGCGCGCATTTAGGAGAGGAGCTAATGGAAAAAGCGAAATTCTTTGCCAGAGGTCGAAATAGTTGTTTCTGCGAGTTTCGGGAAGAATGGGGACATTTAGGCGCGCTCTTTCACGTGATCCGGCCTGTGTATCAGCGATCGGCTCCGTGGCTGTTCCAAATAGATCCATTGGGGCGCAAGGTTTCACGCGGCCTGAAGATAGGTCATGCTGTAAAAACGTATCAGCGCCGGTTCGCCACAATGACGCGCGGCTACGTAATTCGCAAGCCTGGAAAGGAGAGACTTCCAATCGTCTACACTTCAAAGGGAGGCAAAACAGAGTGTACATGGCGTACCCGTTCGAGGCCACCTTCACACGCACGAATAGTCATGTGCCAGCAGAGCGCAAAGGGTTATTTTTAGTGCAATTTGTCGCTCGAACGATACCATAAAGTGAACGCCGTGTGTGTACCGGCCTATAGAAATTTTCACGTGTTTGTACCCACGACTAAACAGTCGACGTCGTTAAATGTGTCGAGCGGTCGCCGTAGAAAAAGGTCTGCTTTATAATCCACCGTTTGGCCTTTCATGGGATTCGTATGGGGTACCGACACCTCGTCTAACGACTCGATACACGTTCGGAAAGAATAGTATACGATCAGCCTAAAACGATAGTTTACCCACGATTATGAAAGTGGTCTGCGGGCGTTTACGCAATTTTTCATTTTTCCATGGCGAATTTCAATTATTATTTTCAGTGGCAGAGGGCTTTCACAGATCTGAAATGAATAAAAATCGTATTAAACTCTATGGAATTTTATATTCTATTATTTTAAAAATCCACAGCCTAGTTATATTTCACATGTCTCATTATTTTAAACTAGATTAATTCAATATAATTTTTACGATATCGTCAGAGATGAACCATTTAGTGTCAATATCCTTTTCCTTGAAATATCTCGAAAGAAGAAATATATGAGTTAGACCGGTTTCATAATTATGGGCACATTCTGATTTCTCTCACACGTAAATCATCCCCCCTAGACGCTTAGACTCTTTTCGAGGGCGGCACAATTTTTAATCAAACTTCAATCAAATTCGAACAGCGATTTCATCTTCCGTCATTGTGTAACTAAACCTGGCCGAGGGCAACGCGACGTAAAAAACTAAATGGAAAATGTATAACAATTTTTCATGCTAGGTTTCATTTACCGATAAATCAATGTTGGAGATTGATCACGCCCCGACGCGCACCAGCACCGTTTAACTTATACGTCTGACCAATACCGCTCGTTTCTACTTACATAAATTTTCGCAAACAACGACACTGACGCATCACACTTCCCACTGCGTAATATCTTGATATATAAGCTTCCTAATTAAGCAGTAGAAGGTATCTAGACAGCACAATGAACGGTGGTTAGGAGATAATAAGTAGAAACGGCGAATAATAGGTAGACGTAATTAATCTTACTTGAAGGCGTGTCTACCCGATATGAATTCAAATTATCCTTGTGAAAGAAGATATCCGCGGATACGAAACTTCCCGCGAAGTTAATCGAGCATTTATGCATTATAATACAGCATCTTCTCTTGCAATCATGCTGTTCCACTTTGCAATTGATTTATTTCGTACACCATCTGTGTTACAACTACACCTTGGATCTTTTTGGAAAATTAAAAGTCACGGTTAAACTAGCATAATTCCCGTTTGGACAATCAACGGCTGACTTATTTCTGGAGGTATGCCATTAATTTATTTTTAGCATTTAATCCTTGTAGGATTTCCGGGATAAAAGCAAATTCGTGCACCCCTTTGGGCTAACAGCTACACGTGTACCATATTTCAATTTTCCACGCCTTCAGAGTTTCGAAATTTTTTAGATACGTCAAATCCGCGGTCTATAGCCCAGCGCGTTTTCCGACAACATTTTTAGCGGACCATTCGGAACGGAAGAGCGAAATGATTAAACTCTCGTACAAGGGGAAACGCGATTACGGAACAAACATTACGAGACCGGATTGTTTACAAGTTCATTTCAGAATATTCCTGTGATATGAATGCGAATTTACGTAAAACAATCAGCACGGCGTGTTTGCCATGCAATTGATAAATTATATTAACGGATGTATCGCGATTCTTCGGTGCATACGTGTCCCCGTGCACGTGTACACGTATATCCATGCGAACAGTTAAATTCTGTTCCATAACTAAAAGTCACTTGTGAAATTCATATTTATTCAGTATTTCGCGAAGTTCCCCGGTATCAATTATTTACTTAAACTCGAGCAACATTCGCGTTCGCACATGACGACCTTCCACGGCGGGCTTGTTGCAGTGCTTGATTACGCGCGATGATGCGATGAAATTAATTAATAAAATCCTGCACGCCGCGTTCGACTCGCGCGCCTACACGTTGTTGCGGCGTTCAAGGAGGCTTAATCGAAATCAATTTAATTGACAGTAACCCCACGAGACAGTTCAAATCAGATTCGACATTCGATTCGAGTGACACTGTGCTAGAGAAGACGCAAAAATGAATTAGTGAATACGATTTTTCTTAAAAATTGTCGATTAAACTTCGTCTGAGGGGACCAGAAATTTTCAACCTTTTTCAACCAAGAAAATGCCGAAAATCCAAATTCCAATCTTACGAACTCACTGGTTCAAAAGTTATGTGTGTTTAAAGTTGAGCGATTTTCACTTACCTAACAAGAACGGTGAAAAGCCCTGAACTGAAAACACGCATATCTTTTGAACCAGTGGATTTCTAAGATTAGAACTTGGATATTTGACATTTTCTCGTTAAAATCTACGGGACTGTATAAAAAAAAGGTTGAAAATTTCTGGTTTCCTCGAAATTTGATCCTTTTTTTGTACTCGAAGCTATTTTATCTCGAAACTGAAACATTTTGTTCGACCTGGACTATTTCTATTCTCTATGATTTTTAAAATTTCGTGGGAATGAAATTGATATTAATAACTTAAATGTTTAATAGCGTAAATCACTCGAGTGTCGAGAGTTAATCTTCCTCAAAATGCAAGCTTAAAAAATCCATAAAATCCGGAGTTTAGTCACGACGACGTGAGAACATGGCCGTTCAATTATCCGGCCACAGTGTCACGCCTAATTAGTCGACGGAGTAGAGGTTAGACCATAACGACACTCTCGAAATTCAGCGGTGGACACACGGTCAACGGTTGGTTTGCGTCTCCCTTTTGTCTTTGACCAAACAAAGTAAAAAGAAAAAGAAGGGCGAGAGGCTGGTTGTCCAGGTCCGAAATGTCGTTCATTATGTTTACAAGCGGGTACCTTTTGGCGTCGGTCACAGGGGGGCGATCTTCAGCCATCCGATTACAGGTTTGCTCCACGTAGCTACACGGACGCTCGTTTCATAGCGATCGGATCCTTCCACATGGCAGATCAAAACCGTGGCCCCGCCGAATCGACGTGCCCAACGAGCACGGGCCATCTGACACGAAAAAAAGAGACACATCGCTTCCGGTTCTGTTCGCCCAGCCAGCTACGAAGAATTAACTGGATAACGTACACATACGTTCCGACGAAAGAGATTCGTCAAAATTACTTATTCTCGTTGCACGAGTATCTCTCCTTACAGAGGATTAGGTCAATTAAATTTTGGTATAATATAGAACTAAAAAAGATATTTGACACGTATTTCTTTATAGCTGCCGAAATTCATGTTATGGGGATGAAAACATCAATTTTATTGAGTATCTCCGAAACTATTAGGTCTAGACGAAAATTTCAATAATCCAATTTGCACTTCTTTGGATGACGAATCTTTTTAATGTAAACAGATTTTTGAAATAAATAAAACTTAATAGTTTCGGAGATATCCGATAAAATGATTTGTTCACCCCAACTTTCAAAGCTATTTTCACCTCCTTAGCCTGAACGTTGGCAGCCAGAAAAAAGAACACGTGTGAAATATTTTTGTTCAGTTTCATATCATACGAACATTTTTATTAAAATCGGCGCGGTACGGTTGGCTAAACCTCCCTCGTTAGTCTCCAATTTATTCTGTCAGAGAAGTCCGAGGCTACGAAGATCGCGATAAGCGGATAAAATCGGCAATCTCTGTCCGCTGAATTGACGGATAGCCTAGCCACACCATAATTGTCAAGGAGAGGATTCTTGATCGAGGCGCGTCGCTCGGTACGAAGAGTATTCCGGTGAGCGGTTCCGTTCCGAAGAACGCAGCGACGGAAGTTGGGCCTGGCGTGCGTTAACGGACAGCGAAAATCCGGCTTAACGCGGTGATCGGTGAACGGAACCGGAATAGTCGATAATGTCGGACACAGATGAGCATAACCGAGAAGAGGGACGGAGGGTGAAGCTAGGCTGTACCGGTTGAAAACGCAACAGAGTACGATCGGCTCTTTAAAAATACATGAGACGGGGCCGGGCGTCGGCGGTGCCGCGGCTTTAAAGCTGCAGCGAATCTGTGTCTCGATTCAATTACCTTTGAAATCCCTTGTCGTCGGGCATTAAAGCCGGAACTAATCCTAGGGACACGCTCTGCGAGAGCTAGAAGCGGACGATCCGGCCTACCAGGATAGCGTTCTAGTGCTAAGCTTCGCGGAATCCTCCATCGGGGAGGCTAACGATAATCGATGAGGAGGGGAAAATGGCGAAAAAAAATACCGTCGACGGCGGCATCCTCCTCTTCGACGGATGGACACACCGTCGCGGACAAAGCGCGCGAAAAGCCTGCCGGAATGCGGTTTTCATCCCTCTCGTAAATAATGCTCGACGACCGAGTTCAAAAGAGCGACGATCGCGTTGCCCGAGTCGATCGACCGGGGAAATTAAACTTTTTCAAAGTCGTTCGATCCGACTGTCCCCGGGCTCGAGCAACAAGAATTTCCTTGCCTTTTGCACCGAAATTACCGCGGGTTTATCGCGTGTTCAGTTTTCGCTGAATAGACGGTGACTTTGACGCTCCCATTACAGTAAATGAATAGTAACGTTGCATTAATTGTGTTTGAATCGGGATCTTGAAACAAGCAGCAGTACTTCTGAACTCGCTTCTTCCAATAATTACATAGGTAGACTTCCGTTTGTTTGTATATTGAAATTGTGTTCCTCGTTTTAATTGAAATCCTTGCGTCGGTTCAGTGACCAAAGCAATCGAGGGTCTGTCCTCGTTATTTCAAGCATAAATTCCATCAAACTGAATCAAAATTGTGTTGTTCCAGAAGGAATACAAAGCGTCTGAAGATATTAATTCGAGGCTACCTCTTCTTCATGAAATTGACGAATAAACATTTTCTCGATACACCGTAGATATTGTCATGAACTCGCTCTTCCGCTTCGGAGAAATACGAAGTGCTCGATGCTATTACAAACAATTAGAGAATAAATATTTCTTCAGGATTTCTGTTACTCTCCGTTTCAAGCAAATATGAAATCCATTACAAACGAAGACGAAACAACTTTTCTTCGCCAAGTTAGAAAACATGTTCTTTCCGTTATAAGATGTCGGGTATATTCCTCTGTTTTCCCAACAAACAGTCGGAGATATATCCCGAGCGGTTAAAATAATATTTCCGAATCGATCCTGAAGGATGTTTCGACGGATGTCCAGGATCAGCTATACCGAATCCTAAGGCTTCGCCACGCATTATTTCCCGACAAGAATACATTTCCGCGAGAACGCGACAAGAATTGATTCGCGTATTTAGATCGTCTGCATATCAATTGGCAATTTCCGCGTTCGGCCACGAAAAGTGGCCATTCGTGGAATCGACCGGCATTTCGAAAGCGTCCATCTAGCTTCCTCTCGCGTCATTTCCTACTCTTCGGATGGATTTTACCGTTTCCCCGGGAACATTGTCGTAGGTCACGTACCCATCTCGATCGAGCTCAAGACCAATTTTGTCAAATACGATTGCCCCACCTGTAACGCGTAATAATACCGCTCCTGGAAGAACGTTCTTCCGGCGAAGGGAAAGGATCCTCGTTCTCCCGCGATCGATAAGGTCCCCGAGATAGCTCCACCAAGTCCAATTACATAGTGCGGACCATAATCTTTCATTGGACGTCCTGCGGAGTTGTTCTCAAACTGATTCGGAAGAATTATTCCGAGTCAAGTCATTTCGATTTTAGCAAAATTTATCATTAGACGAAATGAGTAGGTGTAATTTAAAACAGTAAAAGCATCAGAAGAATTTAAGAAAATAAATTCCTTTATTTTATTTTAGGTAGAACATTTTTATTTCGAATACAGATCCTTTCGGTCCAAAGGTATATAGAATAAAATAAAGAAAAGAATAAGTTCGCGACGAGACCGCGTCGGGAAAGCGAACAACGAGGGATGAATTCGAAGGCGGAGGAGAGGTTATCGAAAGAGGGAGACGCGTATACACAGGGATCGGTCAGGTTCATAAATCAGTCGTCGAATTTTTGATAGTGAACGGTCCCGTGGCAACTGCGATTGGAACTCGGTCTCGGCGGAATGTTCGATGGGAGCAATTAATTACCTATCAAGAAACGTACAAGGGAAACGGAACCGCAGGAAACAGTGGCGAGATGGAACTCCGGAGGGGCACAAAGCGATTAAGAGATCTATCAAATTGACGGGGACGATCCTCTCTCTCTCTCTCCCCGCCGTATACTTGGCCGTTTGCTCGTGACGTTCGGAACCGAAGCCGAAGCCGAAGCAGGTCGTTTATCCAGGCCGGTGTACTGTGAGTTTGTAGGGGGGTGAATCACAGTGTCGAGTCCGATCGGTAGTCGTTCTCTAGCTCGACCCGGCTTTTATTAGACCGGCTGACACCGAGGATCACTGCCAAACTAGGACCGCGCGCGAACAATGGCTTCCACGTATCGAGCCGACGTCGCTCGAAAATAACCACGACTAGCCATCGTCGTCGAGTCGTCGTCGTTTCCTGTCGCACTCTTTTGCGGCTGAAGTCCATCGACCGAAAAGGAAATGGACCCGCGAGGCACCACGGGCCGAGCCACAGAATAGCGCGAAAGGGAAAATGCGATAATCAAGAAGATAAAAGATCGCACCGACCAGATGCCGCGAGAACGGAGGCCAAGAAGAGATAGAGAAACATACTGTCTGTCCCACAAGAGCATGTCGACGATATTTCTGTAAATATTCATGTAAAAATACCTGGCGTGAGCCGAATCTGTACGCTCTTACTTAGTAATATACACTTGGCACCGTCTCGGCATACTTTCAAGTAAACATTTATACGCTACAGGTAGCGACCTCCGTATCTTCCGAATATGGTGTGCAAGAGTTCTTATTTTGGTGATATGTTTCCCTCTCAGCTTGCCCCTATGGGTACCGGTTCGGTTTTGACCTTAGTCGAGCGAAAGTGTGGTGGCGCCCTCACACAACGCTAGATACATATACGTACACGAGGATTGCAAGGGTCCGGCTTCTGTCTAATCACGTCTCGCTAATGCACATTTGGGGCCCCTACGTAGTCACAATCGCTAGATAAAAGATCAATCTAGCGCGCATGGGCCTATTTTTGCGGTTTCGAGGCATAATTTGTATTATTCGGCTGCATGTAGCGGAGTTCGAGAAACATTATGGCGGCGCGACAGTGCTGCCGCCTATCGTGGCTGTCGAGCGACAGTCACTTGTTGCTGAATAATGCAAATTACGCCCCGAAAACGCAAAAGTAGGCCATCTTAGGGACCATGCGCGCTAGATTCATGTTTTATCTAGCAATTGTGACTACGTAGGGGCCCCAAATGTGCATTAGCGAGACGTGTGAGTGTGCCACCACACTCTCGCTCGAACGGAACCCACACCCTTACGGACCACACATTTTCTATTGGGTTTGCATCAGGGGATTGGGATGGCCAAGGTACGGTGATGGCGTTTTTCACTTTTTCCCATTTGGTACCAAATTCATGGTTTCGCGTACGTTGCACTCTTCTCGGAGAGCCAGGTTCTTTTCACTCTGTCAGTAACACAACTGACAAATATTCAGCTAAGGTGTAGTATTAAAGACATACCTGCGTTTGTTTATATTATCCTTATTTCCCCCTCATTGGGTGACAGGAAGATATCGCCGACACGCTCTTGTGGGACAGACTGTAGTAAGAAAAGAGGGTTCGAGAGGCTTCGAGAGGGTTTTCTGAAGGGGTAGAACAAGGACGCGGAGCGTATTGTCGTCGTCGGGACGACTCATTCGCCGTGGAAGGATCGAAGGTCGGTAAGAGAGGCACAAACGGCGAAATTCCGTCGCACGCGCGCGGTTTCTGCACGCGTTTTTTCCCCCGAAAATATTTGCCCGGTTGGCGCGTGCCACGAATCCGCCGTTCTTGATCTTCAACCCCGGACCTAACGGGATTCCCAGACGGGTCCTGGATCGATGATAGACCTCGCGAATCCCGCCTGGAATCCCACGGATGGCGCTTTTGGCATCGGATAACCCCCACCCTTTCTCTATCTCTCTCTCTCTCTTTCCCATAATTTTACTTGCTCATCGACAAACGGTTATAGTGTTATAGAAAGGAGATTGTTCGGCGAAACGTAGCCAGAAAGTCACGGTTATCGGCGTGAAATTGCAATAACGCTGAGCAAATATGATCTCAGGTCTGCACGGACTCTCTTCTTCGAGGGGAAGATCGAGTCGCTGGATCTCTGGCGCTTCTCAGATATTTAACATGATCGTGCAGGCGGTTTCCTTGGTATATTGAAGATATTTAAAATGCAATGCAGTGACCTGTCCAGCGAAGGAGCATTTCGTATTCAATGTAAAAATTAGAGTGCTCAATGATATAATCGGTACAGTAGACCAGTGCTTCCCAAACTTTTTTTACTCGCGGCGCACTTTACAGCAAATGAAAAAATTGCGGCGCAATTTATTTATATTTTAACGATTTATATTGAGAATATTTTATTTCATATTTTACTTATTTTTTTTATATAATTTTTATTATTTCGCGCCGCACTGTTTGGTATGCACTGCAGTAGACTCCCATAAATTGCGATGAAAAGTTGTTTAAAATTACTGCTGTATCTGTATCTTCTGTGTACATTTACAGTAGAAAGATTAAATAATAATGATAGAATACCTAGTTAAAGGAACCGTCTGCCATGAAAGTTTCCGATCGTGTTCCGAAACCCCGTATGATCCTTAAAAGAATTGGCTTAAGACGAGTCGGAGGAGTGGTGCATGTCTCTTTAATTGCTTTTCTTTCCGCGCCAGTAGAAACTTTCGGCTCGGTAACTTTTGTACCCCAATTTCATTCTGTTAATGGCTGAGATCAGTAACAAATCTGATCTGGATGTTTCACACATAGGATTTCCGACGGTGTGCGACGGGACGCCGTGTAACATTCTCCGAAAAGCAATAACGGCTTCGGAAATATAAATCCTGTCGCGAAACATAGTTTAAGGGAGTTAGTTGGACTCTGATGGCGTTCCGAAAAGTAATATCTCGTGCATGCGTCGCATCTTAAGCTGCGGGGAAGCTGGCGACGAATCTGACAAGATAACGCAACAGCTTCTCCATTTGAAAATATTGCGGTATCATGGAAATGATTAAAGTACGTACATTCGATCAGGAACAGTGAAATATAAAGTACAAATGAAAGAATAAAGAGCACAAATTGAAAAGTGCAATGAAACGGCGTTGAACGCGAATTATAAATCATTTAATATAAAACATGTAAATCCGAGAATGTGCAAATCGGATAATTTTGTTATTGTACACAGCAAAACCCCAATAATCCGACAGTGTTAAATATTGGACAGAGGTAACTGAATTACGAATCGGCCATTTATCACGGTACAGCGAGACTCGAGAGAGAGAGGCAGTCCGAGCATAATATTAATATAAACGTATATATCATTTTTGACAACGAATTACATTCCCGCATCAGCCGTGGCACTTTTTAAAATTACTTTTCTCGTTTCTACCTCATAATCCGACGCCACTGAAGTCCCGAGGATGTTGGATTATATCGGACTTCTACCGTATGCAGTCAGCGTTACAGTCCAAATATCAGATTGTCCGAGACGTATAAAAATGATAAGACTTCCGAGCAAGAAAGATCAGATAAATACGTTTCTAAAAATTAAACCTGAATAATGTGGAATCTTTACAGTGATTTAGCACAGTGCGACACAAAGAATTTTCCGGGACGCTCTCGGCGTACGTGTATGGAGACAGCCATTACACATTTTCCGTTCGGAGTAGCAATCAATTAAATTCCATCTCGTAACTCCGATACGCTCGGTAATTATGTAGAAGCATTATCGACCAGGGCACGGTTGTAATATTACGTATAATATACAGAGAGAAAGAGAGAGGGAGATAGAGAAGATGCGAGAAGGGAGAGGGTCGGCTCTCAAGGGGAAATAGAATCGATGGTTACCAATAGCGTTTGGTACAAAGCACTCGAGAAGACGCTCTCTTCCCATAAGATTCTCGAGAGATGTTAGGCTGATGGCCGGTTGCCAAGCAGACACAATCCATACTATAAATACTGGCGGACACCACACCACCGTCCCACCCTGGCCCCATCGTTCCATTCCATTCCGCGCGACTACCCCCGTCCTCGAACTTTTTCGTCCAGGGTGCATTCCGCGCTTCGTTAACACGGCCGAAATCTTTCTCACTCGTCCGCAAGGTTCCGCGGATCGAACGCTTCGATCAACACTCTAGAGCCACCTCTACGCTCCACGCTCTAATAAATCAGAATCGTAGCTGAATTCCGTCGTATTTTATATCTGTTACGTCCTGAGGTGGACGTATTAAAGAATTGAAGTTTAATTGAAGATAAAACGCAGTTTTGAACCTACCTGCATTCACCGGCTACGGTAAACTCTTTAAAAATCATTGGATATTTTGATTCAACTTTAAATAAACAAAATATATTCTATGTAACAAATTTCAGATACATTGATTTATTGAGTTATTATTATAATTTGTTAGTGTATATTTTTACCGTAAAGTTGATTCCCTTAGATGTTCGCTTAGATTGTATGATGATGAACAATCCGACTGGTGTACACGCCTTTAAACTTTTCACTTTAGCTGAAGATTGATCTGAATATTTTATGATGACTATCAACTGTTAACTGAACTCCTGATGAGGAGCCATCCCTTTTATAGATCGATCAATCCTTTGTTCTAAGCTTAATCTTCATGGGTGAGTGTATCTTCACCAATTCCGCGTACTCGCTTTCTTCATAATCGTCGGCACCCTAACCGGATGTTGATTTTCAATTTGTCCTCTTGGCCAGATCATATTACTTTGCACATCTTCCTAGATCGGCGAACAACAATCCATTGCTCATCGATTCCTTTGTCCAATTTATTTTACGTAGTGTTTGTATTCTTAATTAGTTCAATTATGGTTTAAATTCAAGTTGAGTCTTAAGTTTGAAATAAATCACATGGGATAGCGATTCCATGTAGTCAACTGCGAAATATGTCTTATGAGTTTTCTTAATCCTATCGCACGCAATGCGGTATAATATACGATAGTTCGATATTAATTATTAATTATAATATTTGATTTTTTAAATTTATCGTACAACATTATTAGGGCAAGCATTTAATTCTCAGAAAATGTATGTTATACATCAGATTGATTTCATCAATTATGAAAAATTGGCTGAACCACCGGACGTGACATATCCTAGCATTTTTTGAAAATTTTCGAAAGCCATAATTGCAGTCTGATTATTAGACTGCGGATTTATCCGTAAATT
Source organism: Lasioglossum baleicum (assembly GCF_051020765.1). Lineage (NCBI taxonomy): Eukaryota > Metazoa > Arthropoda > Insecta > Hymenoptera > Halictidae > Lasioglossum > Lasioglossum baleicum. The sequence goes on along the minus strand of NW_027469081.1, from coordinate 4,428,747 downwards.
GCAAGATACGGGAACAAGAATGAAGAAATCGTCAGACTCTGACAGGCTAATCCGCGAGTTTAGCCGATGCTTAGTAATTTCCCGAGAAAAGTGGATATGCGTACGAGATTGCTGAATGAGAAGAGTAAATTGTAGAGGTGCCAGGGAGCGATCGGTGCCGCCATCGACCCTAGAAAGCGGGTTCACTCATTCGTCCATCATAAGACGATCGAAAGTTCCAATATTGTCACAGCGAATTTTCGAAGAATAAAAAGCAAACGCTTCCCCCTCCGCCGCAGTCTCGGCGCAGCCAACGTGAAATAATCCGGCGGAAAACAGCGGGGGGAGAAAACTATCGTTTCCCGGATCGGGGCTGGAAGTTTCTGCCGGAACTTATTCCTCCCGGCCGGGCCTCTCGTCCGCCATCGAAACGCAAAATTAAGACGACGCAGAAGTTGGCGCAACGAGTGTCCGATGTTTAGACAAGAGTCTACTTTGTTCGACGGTGAGACAACAGAGAGAAGGAACTCGATATCGATCTCGACCGAGGAAAGATGAAGGGGGGCAAAAAAACTGGAAACGAAGAAGACGGAAAGATGAACGATGAGACAGGGGGAGGAATAAAAAAAAAATGGAGACGAGGAGCATAATGGGCCATTCTTCGGCAAGCTGCGGAATAACCGTCGCGCTGGAACGAACGGAAACATCGCGAGGAGGCCGAGAACGTCTTGAAAGTCCCGTGGCGGGGATCGTTTTAGGGAATTACAAAGTTATCGGTAAAGTTCCCCGAAAGGGGGACACGCCTCCGGGTATTACATTTAATAACGTCCAATAAACGTTCCTCATCCTCTTTTTCTTCTTCCTTTCCACCACTTCTTTCCATTAACCGGTCTTCCCCCTTCCTCCCACGTCTTTTTTCCCTCGTCGCGACGCCCGCCAGGATTCCTCGCTCGCTGCTGCTGGTCTTAAAGTCCTCGCGATCTTAAATGCTCCAACACGTGTCACGCTCAGACGATCGATTAGGCTCGATGTTACGTCGCGCGTCGCTCAGACCTACGAGCCCTCCGTTTCACCCTCACCTTCCCTGTAGATCATTGAACACCTGGTTTTATTAATCCTCCGAAGCCAGCCAGCTTTCGACGAAGAAAGTCTTCGTCACTTATTAACATTTTGGATTTACAGCGACCCTTCTTCAAAAGACGATAACTTTTTCAATGTTGGACTATACGGTTTGAACTTTTCTTGAGAACTTAGAACGATTAAAATAATAGGCCCACGTAGTAAGAAAGTTGTAAAATGCAACTTTTAGTATTTTCTGTACTATTCCGACCAATTGGAATTATTGAAAAAATATCTCTTCGCATCCAATATTAAAAGAGTTGTCATTTCTTTTAGAGCGTTTGAATATTTATATGATGTTAATGTTTCACGGCGCGAAAAGAAATTCCGAGGAAAAATTTTTACAACTTTTCCAGTTGAATTCCGTTCGAGTTTTTCACTAATCCGAGCGCTGTCTGGGAGAGAGCGAATTGATTCGGTGTCTGGGGCATTCGGCTGACGAATAAATTCATTTAAACGCACAAACTGCTATGCATTCTCATTTACTTGAAAATAGCTCTGCCGGACGACAATGGGAACAGCATAATTAACGGGAGACTGGCCGAACGAAATAGCAACGGTGAATTGACTAATATAGCGCTTAATTTTCCGTGATTCCGCTGACATCGATTTCCCAGCTGCGCAGAGACCTGTGTTGATTCGGCGTGACCCTCGTTCTCTCAAAATTCCGTACGGTGAATTTTCTTTTCTCCGCGAACGATTGCGTGATTAATCGCGCGGCTCTATGTTAACGACTAATTATTATTCAAGCGAGTTTCCCGCGCAATGTTCTCCCTACAATTTCCATGGGACGTGATACACTGGGACATAAGGATGAATCATGAAACCGCGCAAATTGTATCAACGGCTCTGTGGGAACCGCGAATGGCTGAAGAAAATTTCATGATGAAACATTATCCCGTAGTTAACGAGATGTAATTGTACGTGCCTTAAATTATGGCGACTTCGACTCCTAGACTAATTTATTTCTGAAATTCTAGAGTCAGTTTTGTGGGTCTCGCATCTACGTTGTGTCTCAATAGTATTTAATAACTAGACAGCGATCTTTACGTGAAATGGAAATTCATCTTTTTTCTTAATGTGTTTGTATTATTAAATTCTTCTAATATTTTTACAATTTTAATCCTTGAGTAGTCAAATAAAATGTATAGATTATTTAGAACCTTTCTGTATTTTAACACATGTTTGCAGAAATTCTTAAAATAAGACTATACATTAATATATTAGCGAGTAGCTCTGGACATTCAGAGAAATTTTGTAATATATTTTTAGCAGAAACATTAACAAATTGCTGAAAGGAATACAGTAAATGGGTTAAATTACGCCGACTCATTTTTGTCGGAAATGCATAAAATCCGTGGTCTGGTGACAACGGAGCGGAAAAATTAGTGAAAAATATTCAACCAGAAAAATGTGCTTTCCGAGCTGCTCTAGAAACGTGGATAAATTGGCGGGACCGAATTCGCACGCGATCACGGTGTCAAACGTTTTTCCCATCGGCGAGATAGGCGACCGGGCCGGCGAGCTCGAAGTGGCCTATAGTGCGGCCGTGTAGCAGAGGAGCCGTGTTTGGACTAAATCCCGCAGTACTCCGGCTAAGAGCCATGGCGTGTTGTCCTAATGGCAATGTTGACGAGTGAAATTTACCTGAAAATCGCGTTACCCGCGAAGTTTCGTCGGACGAGTGTTTCCGGGCCCGCGCTCTCTCCGAGGAGGTTACCACGAAAGCGACGAGCCGCGACAACGGGCTCCGGGGCTTCAAATTGAATTGAGACTGCGTCAAGGAGAGAAGAGCGAACCACTTCTTTCGGGCATGAAGGATCCGAACGAGTGCTCTTAACGAAGTATCGCGACGGAGAGTAAAATTGAAATTGAATCTGCCGCCGCCGGCACAATGGCGACGCGCCGCAAGGACGATGCAATATTCCATCCGTTACACGGCCGTCGAGTTTTCCAAACGGTTCCCTCGCGTTAATCATTAACCATTCTTTTAGGACTGTCGTTCGGTTCCCAGTTTACGGGGCCGTTTGCTTTTCAACCATTTCAACCAAATTGTTGCGCCGCTATTCTACGAAACAAACAGGATCAAAGTTTATTAGAATTTAAATGATGTTTCTTAAGATAGAAGTTGTACTATCGTACATATACTAAACATGAGAACACAGTTTTCACTCAAAGTGTGCAGTCAAAGAAATTTTCAATAATTTTATATCTTATATCTTCGACATCAAGAAAAAGTTCGTGCACAAATGAATGAAAATAACTCTTGTCTCATCAAATTTTTACGGCTGCGAGGAAACAAGGATGTCCGTTCCGACACGATTTCGTGAGAATGTTTCGCAAAAGGAATTGCTGAAACATTTGGAAACTGTGAATGCAAAGTCTGCAGATACAGTTTTCAGATGGGTTCGTTGGAACGGTATAATGAGAATGGACGCCTTTGCTGTCTGGACACCTAAGCATCTACTTACAGTGCACAACTAGCACGAAGCTCGCAGCAACCAAGAAACAAGGTCAGACTGGATTCACAGTGTGTCCCAGTTGTAAACGTGACCATCCAAAATATCTCCGTTGCTTTTAACGATACGCGAGAATGGTAGTTCGGTCATCCTGTACGTTAATTTTGTAGCTGTCCTGCAGCGCTACGTGTACGGAATTCGCTTCTGTGATACCGAACTCCGGCCCGCATACTATGGTACATGACGATCTTAATTGTTGATGCCGTAGCTTCTGAACATTTTTAGTTCGCAGCGTGCACTCCGAAATTCTTCTAGCTGAACAATTATTATTGATTTTTTACAGTTGTTACTGGAGGCTGACATTGAGAACCAATAAAGTCTTTTTAAATTGTGTCTGTCAACATAAAAATTGCTTGCACCAATTTCAAGTGACTGGAGCCACATAAACACAGTATATTGGTCTCTAAAATCATTGCAATCTTTCTACTGTTTCAAATTGCACCCACTCAATTTTCCCATAAATACATAAAATCCGCAGTCTAATTTGCTCTGCACCATTCGATTTATACCTGAAAAAAATGTTTCTCTAACATTTACCGTGATTTAAGGTTCACAGTTGCTACCCTGGATCCAGCCTAAATCTCCAGACAGGGGAAAAAGAAAGACCAGGATCGCATTTAATCGTTTCATCCGGCTAGGATACTTGAAAGCTCGCTCCTCGATTCTCCCAGCTCCAAGGAATTTTTCTTTTGGTCATTTTCTTAGCTGATATGGATTACTCGAACGCAACCAGTGGAACTAACTCTTATGAGTTAGATAACATTGATTGTGACTTAGGACTGAACACCAAGCCAACGAGTACTCGGACGATTAGCTATATTCTCCGGCAGCAAAATGATCAGCAAAACCTCGACCTAAGGCGAACGAGGAGAATGAATCGCAGTGATAGCTTCGTGTAATCTATTTCTGCTAGGAAATCCTCCGGAAGAAAAATCCCCCGTGCAACCAAAATAGATCAATTTTCTATACTTGAAAATCTATAATACTATTGCGAAAGCTGATGAATATAGTTCTATTGCAACATCAATAAGATTAGCTGTATTTTATTCAAGTACATTTTTATTTTGGTTTCTCGCAGCTTTTAACTCGTAATGTAAACATTTCTTCCGACCAAAAATATTTCCATTCTTTACGATTTTAAAAAAGTTGATATGTATACATAATACCTCATTCAATAATTAAATGTTTAGAAATTGATTAGATACCAACATATCTAATAATGTAAACAATATTTCAAATAATGGTACAGCGATTTTTAGTGACAAATTACAAACCAATCATTGTAATGTCATATAGCGCATCGATATATACAATACTTTTGAAAAGGTACAATGTACCAAGTGTATTAACGTTGTTTCAAAGTGTTCGGTTTTGGACAACTTTAAATTTGCTTTTACGTAAATAAATAGAACCTCGAAACAGCCAGTACTCCGGCCACATGACCATTTGTTTGACAATCTGTTACATTTCTTTTGTGTATTCGTTTTGGAATTTTGTTTATCGGAGTGTAGTATTTTTCGAAGTTCGTTTAGGTATCGTATTCTCAATTGAAGTGTTCGACGAGGTATAAAAGACAGAGAAATGATAAAAAGAGCGCAACCGGCTTGGATACCGCCGCAAAGTAAGAATCCTTCGGTTCTGAAATTATACAACAGTTTCACCAGGACGAAAGAAGTATTTGTTCCTCAGTATGAGTCCTCAGTATGTTCCTCTCACAGAGTCACCACTCGAATGCTAACGATTAACCGTTTCCCGATCGCCGTTTCCCACCCCTGCGGCCGAAACATCGAAAATCATAAACCCTGAAAATTACCGTCACTTCATGGCTCCGCGATCATCTGTTAGCCGTGGATTTCCGATCGAGAGAACGACAATAACACAGCCGCAAAGGCTTAACAAGCACGAATGGATCCCGAGAGGTATAGTGGTAATGAAGAGGTACAGAAGGAGGGGGACAGCGGGACTGAGTGTCCGGGGGAGGGGGATTAAAGGAAGATAACTGCATCGTAATCTCCAATCTGAAGTTCCCCACGGGAAATACCGGTGGTGCTCGCGACGTACATGTAGAGAAAGGAAGGAATTACATTCTAAAAAGCTTTCGTGAACCATCCGCTCTCGACTCTATCCACCCACCCCCGAGCCACCCTTCTTCGACGAACCTTTTTCCGTTGGTGGGTAATTTCCGCGTGTTCCTACCGTCTCGGATTTTCCGTCACTCCGGCTAGAGGGTAACCGAGCAGGTGCACGAATTCGACGAGTTTCCTGCGAGTCCGAATATAAGTACACCGCCACTCAAAAAGATACCCCTCGCGTCTGCACACTTTTGGGAATTTATTGTAGCTCCGGTGGGTTGATCCAACCTTCTTGCAATTTTCAGGCTATTTCGCCACACTACTCGAGTGAACAAGTATATTTCTGTTGTAGTCAAAAAGAATTATGCATGGAACAGTTATAATCTATCTATATAAAAGCGAAGTCCTGACTCACCTATCAACGCCCAGGCTAAACCCTTGGATTTAGAAAGCTGAAATTTTGCACAGAGGTTTCCCTTATGATCTATACAAGGGATAAGAAAGGATATTTCGAAATTCAATCCCCAAGGGGGTGAAAAGGAGTTGCAACGTTTGTATGAGGAATATTTTGTTCGTGGTCGGATTTGCTTGAAACTTGGTCCAAATGCTCTTTGATATAATTAATCAAACACCTGTTTCGGCATTTTAAAAAATTGATCCCCTAAGAGGGTGAAAAGGGGTTTTGAAATCTAAGATGGCGGCATGACATAAAATTAAAACTCTATAGGGGTGAATGGGGGGTTAAAAGGTTTTATAGAGAAACAATATTAATTTCCGAGGGCATCAAACGGTTTTCTGTGCGAGCGAAGCCGCGGGAAAAAGCTAGTAATATATAATAATAGATAAAGGCAAAAGTGAATTTTTGGAAATTTATCCTGGCCATTATTTGACACACATGTGTCATCTTTCCGACCGTAACTTTCGAACATGGTCACCGGTGAGACAGGTTACGCGATCGCTGCATTATTTCATGCCGTCACGACGAATCATAGTCAGAAACGCGAAGGCGAATGTGTCAGCCGTAAAAATTTTATTGCGACCCCTGGATTGATGGCCGTAAACAATCGACTGCGTTTATCTGTCATCCTTCTCGAAACTCGGAGCGCTGTTAATAATAAATAAATCGTACGCTGTTGGTTTCGAGGTTGTATCGAGATTACTAGGCTGCATGTTGTTGGACGTTTACAGCGATTCCCAGTCGGTAAAATTACCTTGGAATGTGAATTTGATGGCCGATGGATTCTGTATAAGAATATAAGTAATCTTCGTACCAATCTTCGTATGAACAAATTGGATAAAGATTTAGCAGTGTAGTAACAACATCAGCAGTAAGCGTGTTGAAATAAAATACGAAGTGGAACGAAATCCGCGACTTATACTTTTGAAGTGATATACCCGAGAAGCTTGTGGTTCTATGAGAAATTAAATTCAAGTTGAAAAGTGAAGTACAAAGTGTAGAGTAAAAGGTGGAATAAAATTTTGCAGCACATGAAAGTTGAAGAAAGAGGAACGTAACCGCGAGCCGAACGTGTTAAAAGAGGATTTATTTCATCCGCGTTCGTAACCTAGAAACCAGCAAGTGGTTCGCATTTTGACGTTAATATTCAGCTTTCGAAATGAAATTCTGCATAATATCTTTCTCAGCTAGAAGTTTCCGAATAAAAATCTACCCATTAAAAGTTTCGAAATAAAATCCTAGTAAAAATGTTTGCCGACTGAAGGATAACGAGATACAAATAGCAACATAATAATTTCTGGTTTGTACAGGGATTGTACGCGTCTTATTGCAGCGGGGAATTGATATGCGCCTTGTAAGCATAAATTGCCGTTCTACGCGGCCGGTATTATTGCATTTCTGACAATTCTAATTGTTCGAGCTTAGGTTCGTATCGCGCCGGGTGCATTTCGGCCGACTCTTTGTTACGCGTCCCGCTATTTCGCGCATAGTTTATGGGCCAAAGTTATCCCATTTACTCCCCGACGGAGACACAAGGACAATGTTGGCTTTTCGCCGATGCTTATGCATTTACGATCACGCCGTAGTAATGACACAATGCGCATATTAAAGCGCGCTCACTTACAGCTTAGTGCACCGGTGCGCGGACACATTCCTCCGATAACTAAATTAGGTGATACGCGGGACCGATCCGAAACGCGACGGAAGGGAAAATCATTTCACCGTCAATGGCCACTTATTATTCAAACAATAACGCTTCGAACGCTCGCCGGCTCCAGCCCCGTTCAATTTCCGCGAGTTTCGGGCCGAAAAGTGAAAACAGACTGACTGTGGTCAGACACGAAAATCGACGAACACGAAACGGTGCTGATATTACAAGAATTCAGGGTCACTGTTACACGTGTTATCAATCTATCAGAATTATCAAGAGGGGAAATCAATTTTTATCAATTTTTATTGCGCTTAAAAATCGTCAAAAAATTTTGGACCTGAATTGCAAGAAACTGGAGTGGAGTGGAAGTTTATCTTCTTTCTAAACATGTTCAATAGATTGAAAATAATGTAACAGTACTTCTAAATTTTGCTAATGGTTCTACTTTTTTAAATTACGCCTACTCATTTTTCCCGTGAATGCATAAAATCCGCTGCCTGATCATCAGTTTATTTATTCCTATGATTGTAACTATTTCAAATTGATAACTACACTCCTCATATTTTTCGACACGTTTTGGACTTGGAGATGGGAAGCGAAACACAGAATATTACATAATCCCATAATCATAAATTATTTTATGAACATCTAGAAAATGTCTTTCCTCTCTCTCGAGAGAATTTTCGTGATGTTACTTTTTCCACGTGCTCGTGTATCGTGTTTGCAGCTGCCACAGGTGCGGTCCGGTGATTAAAGGAACACGATCGCAATGAACTGATAGCAACAGGCTTCGGCGAGGTTGTTTGGTCGCGTGCTCTACAATCGAGTGTAAGGAACATTCATTGACGATTACCGCGAGGACGAAGACCTCATTTTGTAGAGCGTACTTACGTTCCAAGTTTATGCGGGGTGTAAATCGTTCCGTGACTACCTTGTACCAGCTTTCTCGCTGTCAAATCATCCCTCCAACACCAGTAAACTCTGAATATCTACGACGTGCAACGACCTCTGGACCAGCTCTACAAAGACGACGCGTAGCCAGTAAAACGTGAAATATTAAATCCGTTCTCGTTGAAACGGCGCCGTCCCCTAATACCGCGAAGAAGCTAATCGGAACATCAAACTGAAGATAATATACGTGTAGCATTTTCTGTAATCAATTCTCCAGAATGCTCTAATAACTCTGAGAATTAATCTTTCCACTTGAATCAATGTTTGCGGTTCGATTTCGAGGAACGAGGTTTACGGTGCTCGATTTTCCCGGCGTTCGCGCCGTTTGTTACAGCGGGAAAAAAGCCGAAACGAGTTTATGGAGGCGATTTCGGTAACAATTCCGCGGGTAATTCGCAGCCGTGTGTTTTCATAAGCGCGCGATATTGTTCCCGGCCGATAGTGCGCGCTCGCAACCATTCCGCCCCGAAAACTTGGGAAATGTTGAATTAATTCTGGAGGCAGTGAACGGCCGCCGGTAATGAACGTAGACGCCTTTACGGGGTTTGTTTCTCTTGACTAGATAGCTGGGACGGGCAAAATAACCGAAAACGAGGCAGAGAGGCAGAGAGGAAGTGACAACACGACGCGCACGCCGGATGAGACAGAGCAAAGTGGCGTGAAAATAAACTTGGGCGAAGGAGTTCCAAGGAAGTTTATTGCATACGACCGATTTTCAAGGAAAAGACTAGACAGATGAGCGAGCAGGTTGCCGCCGCCGCCGTCGAGCTCCAACCAAATAAGAAAACGGACCTTTCCCCTTGGTAAAGCCAAGAGACTCGAGCGAGAACTCGCTTTTATTGCGCCATCAATTGTTTAGACGATTTTATTCGCTAACAGACTTCAAGCAATCTTATTTCAACTCTTTCTTCATGTCAGATGATAAAAGTCAACTTTCAAGACGTGGATGCACGCCTCTGTGAAATTCAATTTTGAAGAGATTCGCTCCCGAAATGCTCTGTGACAGAAAATATTTAAAAAATTCGTAATTCGTTTTATCTCCCTTTTCTTTAACAGTAAACCTACCACGGTTTTCTGATTTATAATTATTGAATTTACAATAACGCTTTCATAGGTAGGTAATTACTGAAACGACTTCTTTATTTAAGCGCATAGTATAATGAAAACCGTACAGTGTTTAAGTAAATTCAATCTTCTCAATTTTGTAAGATTCACTTTTATATGTTCTGAGCTTGGTAGGTTTAGTGTTAATGTTTCATACACTTTGTGGAACATTGTACGGCGAAACAGTGCGAAACATTTATTCGCTACTAACTATTCTCTACGATCTGCACGGTGCACATAGTTCGAGCAAACTTATTTCAACTCTTCCTTCATGTCAGATGGTAAAAGTCAACTTTCCAGACGAGAATGCACCCCAAATATAATTCAATTCTGAGTAGAAAACATTTGAAACATTACACGTCGAAATACTGCGAAACATTAGACTCAAATCGATCCGGGGCGGTAAGATAACAAAGTGCAAAAGTTGGTGGGCTGTCGAGAGCCAGGCGAAAGTTTCGATGTCGCGTTACGCGAGCATCATAACACGTTCGTGAAGTTCGTGAACCGACTGTGGGATACACTTAGCAGATAGATTACCATCGCCGTGGAAGCTTAGCCACGAATCCGTGCAAATTGAGCTGCAGAGCGTTCCCATCTTAGGAAGCTCGTGTGTCTCCTCTTTGAAATTCCGAAATTCGCGCTCCGCGGGGTGCGAGAACGAGCAAGTAAGTGAATCTTCCCTCCCTTCTATCTCTCCTCATCCTCATCTTCCTGTTCCACCTAACCACCCCTCCCCCGAACACCCCCGTTCCATGGCTTAATCGATTATCCGCGCTGTTGTGCGACAAACGTATTCCCCGCGATTACTATAACAGGCTTTCGGCCGCATTTTAGATAACGCCCATTAACGAAATTACGCTGTTTGCATACGAAATGAAAGTGAAACGACCTCCTACATCCCGGCTCGATAGATTTACGGATACGCGAAAAAGTTGATTTGCGAAGGACGATCGTGTTCTACCAGTTTTAGGCTCTGTTCCCACCACACCTTTCCTATTTTCCTGGTGGACCGCTACGCAAACAAATAGTAACATTTTATCACCACAGGTTCAGCACTCGAAATTCACCGTTTTGCAAATAAAGTATTTCTGAGTAAGTTCTTAGTAAAAAGATAAATTCAAAATTTGATTTATTGCAAAGATGTACATCAAATACTTACAGTAAGGAGCAAAACTGAATAACCACAAGTTTTGTATAAATCATCATTTATTGCTAGGAATATAGAAGAATAACAAAAAATCAACATTATAATTATTTTTGTCCTAGTTAGAAGTAACTTAAGAAATTTTTTTCAATAATTAATATCTCCTCGTTTAGCAATCACAACAAAAATAGATTGACAACCCGTTCCCAGTCAGTAGTTGTCCAGTTTTGATATTTTGTATTCCAAACGACGTTTAATATTTTTTTTCGATGACATTGGCTTCTTTATTTTCTTAATGCTTCTAAACTCAGCTCCTTTGAGGGTTCTTCGTGCTGTGCACTGGCTTGTTTGTATATTCGTATCTTCTTTTAATAATTTTGCAGCCATAATGGAACTTGAAGCTTCACCAGATGTGACAAACCGTATAATCCTTCGTTCATCCTGCGGTGATAATACTTTTGGTCTTCCTCCAACATTTAATAACATACTTTTACAGTATTTTTTTCTTATTCTCTGCATTGTCGATCGACTAACACTGCAAGTTTTCGCCGTCTTACGCGTTGACAAGCCGTGTCATTCAAAAGAGAAATTACTTTTTTCACACAATTTGGAGCAATTGACTTCATATTTACCTTACCTCACTTGCGCGCTTTTCCGTTCGACTAATTGCGAAGAACTGAGGTAGAGATTGTCACGTCTGCCGACGTGTTGCCATAGGTTATAAGCATAGCCAATAAGAGTAGGATATTGTAACCGTCATTATTAAGAACATTGATTAGTTATAAGTAGTCATACTTCGCTCCGTTCATCAGATCCGATTCTCACCTCATACCATATACCCATTCTTATCTTAACCCTTGTATAATAATCATATCTTAATGTATTCCCCGTAGCAGTATCACGTAGCATTCACCGTAATCATTAATCGCGCGCTTCTCATAACATCCATAGCGTTGTGTCTAACGAGACATCCGGTAGAAAATAAGACACCTATGTATTCGACCTCACGATCCTAAAAAGAGTTCAGTTAGTTCAGTTCAATTCGGACAGCCAGTCTGACACGTTCGTTCAAGACTCCAGCGAGGCTCGCCGCCTCCTGGATGTCCCGGTCCAGACTCCGACGAGTCCTCGCTCTCATCCGCCTTTGAGCGGTCCTGCTATAACACGCGCTTCTAGTTCATTATAATTTCATTTCATACGTTACAAATATATTCCCAGTTATTAATTTAATAAGTGAGTCTCGCTTAGTTCTTCTCCCTACATCCTCGCGCTTGCAATACTCTCCTATTCAATTCGCGTTCGTCGCTATCAATTACGAAAGCTCGTGCGCGTCAACGAACGCGAGACGAAGGACAACAGCGGGGTATCTCCCGCCAACCGAGGATCACCGACGACGTGATCTTCCCAGGACGAGTGAGGATCATCGTCCTTCCTACGACGATCCAGCCTGATTCGACTGCAGCCGTCAGCGAGCAACGGAAGCAGCTCGCATAAAGGAAGCCTGCCTGTCTTCACCGATCGCTATACTCAACTGTTCGATAAGTTGCTAGATATTTGCCTGCGAAGATTCGTGCCGTCTCAGTTATCTCTGTTCTCGTCCGCCGCTTTGGGGCGAATCTACTGTAAGCGTTAAGTAGAATACGCATGTTCGCGAAAGTCGTGGTTCCCAGTCAGACTTCGGACGTAACGTGCCGCGTGGACAAAAGGTTGTATCGCATTTGAGAGCGTCCAGTAAGGGGAATGGGTCGCGGAACGATAGTTTTCGCAAAAGTCAGACTCCGGGACGTAACAGAGATGTAGACTAATAGTTTGTAAACATACCGAAGTGTTAGATGTAGACATACTACTAGAACATTCCACGTAAATATTTTTTGTAGGAGCCGGTGCAAAACCGAGTCAATCTATTTTTGTTGTCATTGCTAAATGAGGAGACATTAATTATTGAAAAAATTTCTTAAGTTACTTCCAACTATGATAAAAATAATTATAATGTTGATTTTTGAATATAATAAATAAATAATGATTTATACAAAACTTGTGGTTATTGGTTTAGTTTTGCTCCTTACTGTATATCTCAAAGTATAATGACCAATTCATTAACTTCGTAATGTATGAATTTTAAATATTCTTAATAGGTGTGTGAAATTGATTTGCAAAAGGTTGAATTTCGAGTGCAAAACCTACAAAGGATAAATAACAGTTTTGAAGTCCTCGAATCGAAGTGAATTTCACCAACCAATATATCATCTAAACTCCCCTTAGGAGCGCACAGAAATGCCAGCCACTTCCGAAACACATCCCATGCAGAGTGCCCCGCCGCGGCGGGAGTAAATAAAAAAATGTCGAAGTAAATAAAATAAATAAATACGGAGCAAAGGCGGCAGATATATAAAAGTAACGCAAACAGCATTCCGTCGCATGAAAATTTCAAAGCGGTCGCAGCGATGTTAAATTAAGAGTGCTCGCTTTACGTTCGCCAGTTTTGAGCTCCATCGACGAAACTTTTACACACTGTAGTTCTATTTCGAGAATTTTTAATTAATTCAACCCTCCACAATATCGGTAACACGCCTAACTTTTAATTCGTCGACAAGTCGAACCGAGCGTATTTTCTTAAAACAGCGAACATTTTGAATCAACTTGCAAATCATTTGCATGTTTAAAATACATCGTTTAGGTGTGTAAGATCGTCGTTACATTGCCGCAGTGTTCTCCGCGCGCTCCGTATTTAATGTGCAAACAGGAAGCGCAGGTTGAAGCCCTAAGCCAGAGTTTTTCCAGGGGAAATGCTCGTAAGTCGAGTCGCAGGCCGACCATTTTAATTACTGGCCGCGTACAGCGCCGGAGAAACGGTTGCTAGTGAAACGTAATCCGCGTAATTACAGTCCGCGTTTAATTCTGATATCGACGCGACGCCAGCGATACACGCAGATTCTGTGAACTCGTTTAATTCCGCGAAATAGCACCGTTGAACAGGTTTAATCAGTCGGGCCGTAACATTACGATCCTGATTAATTAAAAATATTTCCTGCGTTACACCTTTAAACGCCTAGCTTTAAAGGCAAGTACGGTAGGACCTCGCTTAACACTACACCTGCCACGAGGAGTCAAACGACCCATTTTATTTTAGATTTTCTATTCGACAATTATTGAGATTGCAAAGGTGTTTCCATGAGAATACATTTTCTGACTCCAGTATATATTATAGTAAAAATCGCACAAAATATAAAATTTAATTAGTATTAAGGGTCAAAATCTTCTTTGAGCGGTCTTTTCTTTCTAATCGAATTGCTTGGTTTGTCAATTTAATAACTTCCAAAGTTCCGACAGGGAGTTTATCGCTACAGTAGTCTGAGTAAGCTGAAATAAAAAATAAAATATGGAAACGAAAGCTCGTGGCGTTTATAAGTTAAAAAATTCGGAGATGAACATAACATGATACCTCAAAGATCATTCTCGTTCATAGAGCCACATATTGTACAGAGTGGTCCACAGCAGGCTGAAAGATTTCAAGTGTTCGTAGCTGTCACAAACATATATTTTTTTAATTTATTGTTGCAGATAATACATCTTCGAGAAGCACAAATAAAACAGAATATGTCCCTGCAACCGATTTAATCAAGATCCACCGTTGATCGAGTCCAATTGTCCGAGCAGTGGGCGCCAACACAAGACAAGGGGTTAAAACTGTCAATCGGCCGTGCTGGCGATGCCGACAATAGGCTCGCGAACGTTTCACTAATTAACTCTCACGCGGATAATAGAAAAAGCTCGGAGAAACGTCCGAAGGGACGTCCGTCGCGGCTATCCAACATTGAAAAACGAGCGCGTTAAAGCCTGGCGCGATGATGCCGCGTGGCCAGGAGTCTCGTGTTCGTTTTGCGCGCGCTGGCAATCCGAGTAATATCAAACTGACAGCGGTAAACGGCGGCAATGGCAGCCGCTTGTAGATTGGGTGTGACATTAACGATCGATTGCAAAAACCAAGTCAGAAATACCGAGCGTTCGACGCCGCGGTACATAAATATAAATCCGCGAGACGACGACCGTCGAACAGAGAGGGAGCCATGAATACCAATAATAACGGCCGCAACCACCACCGGCCCCGATCATGCTGTGCACGCGTGCTTTCCCTGTCCCCCCCCCTCACCTCGGCCTGTGTACACACGTGCGTGCAGAACAATAAGTGAAAATTCCCAGAGCCGATAATGTCATCTCTGCCCGCCTCAATGCCCGACGTCCAACGATGTCCCCGAGACCGCAGACAAACATTTGCGCGAGCACGACCAATGAATGCCGCGAGCCCACAGTCTGGAGATTTCGTGTGTATCCCATTATCGATGTATGAAAAATTCAACGCACCTGTCACGCCGACCCCCGCACACCACTGCTAACACAAAGTAGACAGGCCTCCGAACGTTCGCCGCTGTTTTGCGAGGTTATTGTATCTATTATTCAAAGTAGCCTGTCACACGACTGGGGTGTTGTTTGCTTCGGTCAATCCCTTGCTTGGTACTTTGATAGTTAGCTTTTCGACACAGATTTCGACAAGCTCTGGAATATCTTTCTTCTGTCACTGTTTCATCCGTGCGAGAAGCATGCAGTTAATTAGCCTGATCTTTTTTCATTTACTATTCTTTTAGTAAGATATATTAGTAGGAAGTATTGTTAACTGAAATATATATCTACGAGTTACGGCATTCTTCATTCTATCGTCGCGAAATTGTTCAGCGAGTTATCCTGCAAACTGGAGCGAATCTGTTTCAATTGAGTCTTTTAATATCCTCGTTTCTTATCATTCCCGCAGATTCACCTATTTTCCAGAATTATGCTTTTCCTACTTCAGAGATTGTTATTGCGGAAATGCGGAAATCGCACTGTTCAAAAGGAAGTACATTATTTAAAATATAAGTGTTTCAAACAGAAGTATCATGAAAAAGTTTATGAATAAATTAAAAGCAAAACGACTTACAGCGGCTTTGAAACCTTTTCGGTATTGTCATTTTAATATGAAAATAACTTTCGAATCGACGATCCACGCGATTTACAGATTTATGAAACGCCTACATATTTTATTTCCCATCATTTAAATTTGTCATTCCGAACCGATATTACACACGTTCGTGGCTGAAATATTTTCACTAAACTTTTCCACTTTATCTTCGACAAATGTCTGCGAAACCAGTTTGATTAATGGCTTCCTCTGTCCGACGGGCTCGATCATTTATCGTTATTATCAGACGAGAAACTTTGTACCTATTTTCATCTATTTGCCGGTGTGCGAGGGAATTCTCGTTTTCGCACCACGATGTTACATTCATATTTCCGTGACGTCCGAACGGAACGGGAAAAGTATTCACCTTAAAATAGAAAAATCTATATGAATAACCAATTCATGTGAAAATGAAGTTTAAAACCGAATGCAAAATAAAATAAAAATAAAATGCTTTGACTGAATTATCAAATGTTTCAATTTAATCCAAGCAAACATCACTTCAACATAAATAAATGTTTAATCAATCATATAACCACATTAAAGTAAAATATATATGTATTTGTCAGTGTGGTCGACACCTTCGTTTGCGCTCGAAACACTAAATTTATGGTTTTTAGATTGTATAAATACTATGTATATGCGAGCAATTAAAAGTTGAAGAGCCTATTTGCACGTGCCAGAATAAATCGTAAAACGTGATAATTGTTAATGTCACTCCTTCATGAAAGCAGAATAAATTCGCCGAGTCGAGAAACTCGAACAAATCGAAGCCCATAAATTTCAATAAATCATCGTCGAACGAAAAACTAGAAAAACTTCGTTTCCAGCCCGGTAAATCCGAGGAAAAATAGAACCAACTATTTACCGCATGAAATGTCGACCGATGAACGACAGAGACGTGTCCCGACAGTTTATTTGAAAGATTCCCAGGACGGGGAGCCGGGAACGTTCACAGCGGAGCCATCGTTGGAATAAAATGACTGGCAGTCCGGCTCTTAAACAACCAGTTCCGTGGGTTCGTCCCACGAGACGAGTCTATTAGCGATAATGATTTCCCGGCAATTAGGGGACTCGATCGACGCGAGAGAAAGGTCTATTAATGTGATTCGATGGCCCCAGTTGGCCGAGAGATGGCGATCTCGATTTGTCCTGTGTCCCCTCACGATTGGCCGGCGATTTTTCTGGCACTGAATCTAAAATCATTCGATGTTCCTGCTCTCCCCTCTAGGCCGAGAACACTAGCCAAGCATCGAAGAACACTCGAACTGTATTGTATTCGGTGGTCTCGCGTGTTTGCTCCTTCCTTCTTCGCCCATCTTCTCTTCCGTTTTCGTTTAGGTCCCTCTTAGGGTATTCTAAACTTAGCCGTGATCCCCTCGGTTTCGTTTTCTTTCTACCGCGATCATCGTTCCCTCTTCTGGCCTCCTAGAACCTCTCTAGCACCGTTTGCATCCCCGTTCTTTCTCGATCCTCGATTCAGCGCAAACACGCGTCCGGTTCATTCGCTCGCGCCGCGAACCTAATCTCTCGCGTTCGACCGTGATCAATCGGGGAGAAGTGAGTTAGCCAGTTGTTCGTTCAAATCGCCATCTTGCCCAGGTTCGCTGCCAACCGGAGATCGATCGTCGGTGACAGTGTCGCGTCATAGTGAATCGGAGAAGTGATAGCAAACGGGTTCCGGTGTAACGACCAACTTCCGTTGCACCCACGCCAGAGGAAAACGGCCAAGACCCGGGCTTCTGCCGCTTGTTGACCCAGTGTCTTCAAGCTGGAGCTGGCAAAGAGGGCTTTCGGCCTGAGGGGGTGAGTACTACTTCTTCTACGTTGGTCTCGCGATCCCTCCTCACCCGATGATGATGCTGCCTGCCAGCCGGCCTGCTACCGCTCTCTGGTTTTGTCCTCCTTTCCATCCATCGACCTTCCTTCGGCCTTCTCGTGTTTTCTATTTCGCCACTTAGCCCACCTGACCGTCGCCGCCCGTTTCGCCCGATGCTTCAACATTAGAAAGCTTATTAACCGTATTCGGCATCCCTTTGTCTGCGGTACCGACAGATTTATTGCGGTCGCGGATAGCCCGGCTCAATTTAGAGGACTCGGGCTCTTGCGCAGCTTGCTTGGGAATTTGTAAAATGTAGAAATTAGTGCTTCCTCGTTGACCGTGTATAATGGTGTCCATGGGTCGTGGCGAATCGATTAGATCGATCTAGTTCTACGATCTGACGCAGGATCTCTCCTGTCTTTGTCCTACGAACTGACAAATATTTCATGGCTATTGGATATATCTCCGGGAAATATATCTTGTACAATTTCCGCGTAGCAAATGTTGCCGTCATGATTGATCGAAGGAGATTAAACAGTACAGATAGGAATACCGACGTTATTCGTGTTTATGAAAGTGCAGTGTATATTGGCATTTACACCGAGAACGAAGCTTGCCCGGCAGAATTGTAAACAAAAACAAGTTATTGATATATCGATAACAATTGTATATATTGATAAATATTGTTCATCGATAATCATATCGTGTGGTTATATGTATTCATCTGTAGCCCCGAGGTCTCTCACGATCAAGCTGCGCGGATTTCTCTCTGTGGAAAATGGAAAAAATATGCTGAAGTTCTTCCAACATCTCCACAGTTTTGTGTTGTCGCTGAAAAAAATCGCTCAGCTAGCAAATTAAACAGATTCCTCCGTAATCTTGGGATTCCCGTGTACTCGGTGAACGCGTCAAGCCCTCGCAGGGCGAAGACCCTCAGTTTCCCGATTAAGGGTTCCCAGTGTTTATGAAGACCGAGTCAACGGGAACATTCCCTCGGACCTAATAATTTGAGCGGAGCGTCGGTGCTCGAGAATCTCGGGTTTTTCAACGGTCCGCCCTCCCTCTCTCTCCCTCTCCCTCACCTCGACGTCTAAATAAGAGGATAAGACCCGTGACGGTATCTCGAATAAGGTAAAAAGCGCGACTGGTAGCGGCTTAAAGTATCGTCTTCGCCGACGTAGGTGTCAAAAGAAGAAGGGACTTAGGCCTGCGCCGCTTGTTGACCGAGTCTCTTGAAGGCGCTGCGCTCCCGCCGCGGCCGAGAGAAGCCCTTTCGTCCCGCAAATACTTCTTCTTCCTTCCACCCTTCTTGTCCTGCTCTCGCCACTCCCCCTCATCGCCTTCTATCCACTTTGATTTCTTATGTCCCGTAAATTCCCGTAACGGTCCCGCAATATTTATCGTTCCTCTTAGTTCTTTCGATTGCCGTGCGTTCTCACCAACGTGATTCTCCCGGACGACGTCGCACAGAGAACAGGACGCGATAATCGGCCCTTTAACCCCTTACCTTTGTCCTGACCACGGTTGATGTTTATTTAGTATTTCGAGGCAGACGCCGGATAACCCCAGACCAATAGCTTAACGGTAACCCTACAACCGGTGGTCGCGTCATCGATTTTAGACATTTTATTTCACGATTATTGGAATCAAACTTCTCTCATTCTTACGTTCGAAAACGTAAATTCAATCTTGTTATTTTCATGAGACAGGACATGTTGATTTTCGGGAATTCTTTAAAAATTAGAAAGGTCCTTTTCAGAGTATCTACCCATAATTTTTTAATTTAAACATCCAGTTCCATTTTGGGGAATTATTTTTCTCTGAAACTGTAAAACTTTTTTCTATAAATAATTTTATACTTGAAAAGCTACTTTTTAGAGAGTACTCCATACTCTTTTTATCTGAAAGACCTTTTTTAGACCAATAATAAACGATCTTCTTTTCTCGAGTTATTCTTATTTTTTACTGCTACCTCTCTCTCTGTCTCCTAGATACGCTCTTTCATTTAAACCCTATGTCCTAAATTGTTCTTACTTTTTTACTGTTATGTTTTCTGCAGGTACAGTCCTCCCTTTGAACCTTATGTCCCGAATTATTCTTCTTTTTTACTGTCACGCTTTCCGTAGGTACAGCCCTCTCTTTAAAATGTTATTCCTTGAATTGTTCTTATCTTTTTACTGCTATGTGTTCCCTGGGGGTAGTATTCGTTTCAAGCCTTTGTGACATGAGTTACTCTTCCTTCGCTTTCGTTTTTCTTACGTGCAATCTCCTTTTCAATTTTTGCGGGCTGTATCATACTTACTCCTTTTAAAATACTGCCTCCTTCCCGTCTGTTTTCTGTCTCTTTGTGCCATGAATTATTCTGCTATCATTTTTCTTAAATGCAATTTTCTTTCTAGTTCACTTTTATCTTTCTTTCTTCCAAATTAGTCATACGTTTTATTAAAATCTTCCATTCGGTTTAGAATATTTTTATCTTTCGGATGAGAGGGTTAGAATAATAACTAGACTGCGGATTTTATGCATTTATAACAACAATGAACAAGTGTAATTTGAAACAGTGAAAATATTAAAAGACTTTAAGACTATTAATATATTATTTTCACCACGTTAAAACTATTAATGAAGAATATAAATGTATATTCAGCTCCAGCGTCTTGTAATTGATGCACAAACCTTTTATTTTGCATAAACATCCGGGAGTCTAGTTATTACCAATGAAAATAGGATTTCAGTTGGTACCACTTTTATTTTTTAACGATTTCTGTAGGAAAGTTGAAAATTGCACAAACAAAATTAAAATGATTTCCTTCGGAAGACCGTAAAGAACAATTCCAGAACCGACTTGAAAATTGCGAACGAATTTTGCAAGGCACCCCGTATAGATCGCTGGAGGATTAAGACTGGAGGAGACAGAGAAGAATGTATGCATCATTCTGAGTTTTCACGATGTAGAATCGCCGGCGCGCCACGAGAGCTTTCGTTCCCGGTTGACAGTCAGCACTGCGTTTTGGCAATTCGCAACGGCAGGTGAATAACGTTCTTGGCAGTGCAACGCAAAGCCACGTCGGGCCGATTTGATTGGTCTCTCTCTCCTAAACGTATGTGCGTACATGCACTTCGGTGACCTGCTTCTGACGTCTGTTTCACGTGGTATTGTCGGCGTTTAGGCGAAAATTCGCGATCTCGTGTACCTGGCTGGACGGAAGCGAGGCAACCAACGAAACCCCGTTGCAAACTCCGAAATGTTACTTCCAAATTGTTCGAAAAATACCGTGAATTATTCGACAATATTCGGTGTCGTTTTAAAAAACTGCATATCGATATTGCGCTTGAAGGACCGCGCGATTGGCAATGCGATTCTGTTCAATTGCTTTACACAGTTTTGCAATTGCAATGTTTTATTGGAGATTTTTTGTAGTACAGTCCTCGACAAAATAATACGACACCTAACATATTTTTAAATTTCTTGTATTTAAAGGTGGAAAGTGTACACTCCGTTATATCCTGAATACTACATAATATCTCCAAAGTATTAAATACAAGAAATCTAAAAATATGCTAGGTGGCTTATTATTTTGTCGAGGACTGCACGTTACACACGGCTTTCCGAAATTGTAGGGAAATCGGAGATTATTTCCGTAGAATTCTGGAAATTATTTTGTAACGTCGTGAAGACGACGATGGATTTTATGCATTTATGATAACAATGAGTACGTGTAATTTAAGAATGCTGTTATATTTTATTCTCAACCTATTAAACATATTAAGAAAGAAAAAATTAATTTCAATTTCACTCTAGTTTGTTGCAACTCAGGCAGAACATTTTTATTTTCCATAAAGATCCGCTGTCTGACGAAGAACGATTATTTTTTTCACTTTTCGATATCTGTGATCAGTAACTAATATCATTTTTATTTATTTTCCCGTTATTTTGATCGAAGACAAGAAGGAACATTTCTGTTTCCCTATACCGTGCAGGTTCGTTAATTGTAAGTAACCGAAGATCAAGATCAAGCCGAGGAAGCGAAAGTAAGCTGTCCGAGTACCTTAAGATATTCATGCTTGAAATTCTTGCGAGGCATACTTCATGAACGTTAATCTCCTCTTATGGGTAAAGTGGAAATTAAGACTAATTGAAGATACGCTGATCGTACCGAGGGAAATTCCGTTATGATTAAAATAATTGCTTATAAATATTTAAAAGTAAATGAGACAAAGAGAGAGAGAGAGAGAGAGGAAGAGAGTTCGCGGTAGAACAGATTTCCGCTGCGGAATAAATCAAGAATAACGAACGCCCGTTCTTTTGAAATAAACACGAATTCGAAGCTGCGAATAATAAATGTCGAATGTAGACTTCCCATGAGCGATGAATAATTCAATAACTAGTGTCTCGAATAACAAATAAACGGAGTCGCTTCTCAAGTGCTTGCACAGCGTTCAAGAACTTTCTCAATACTGTGAATTCGTCGAAAAAGACGCAATGGGGAGCGACAGCTTCTGTAAAATGATTTCTGCAAGTAGGAGATTGTTGGAAAAAGAATATTTAATTTGTTTTTCAAGATTTCAGTCCTCGATTAACGTTTTTACCCAAATAATACCAATCGAAGTCATCGAGAATTACGTTCATACAAATGGAGAATGTTTCAGACAATATGGATATAATTAATTTCAAATTGATTTGCTCCGAAATTGATTGAACCGCCTCGGTACAAATTGTTCACCGATTTCGTAGCTATTAAGGAACCGTTTGATTAAGTTCATTATGGAATGCATCACTGTGTGGATGGCGGTGTATCGTCATGCCCCTGAACCCCTGCAGCAGGGTGAAACAAAGTCTCCTCGAGCGCGTCACGCCACGTAAAATGCTGGAAGGTTATACTGGATCGAAAGCTTTCGCAGAGGCAATTACGTTACGGGGCCATTTAAAGGTACCACGAGCTTTGAAGATCGAAAATCATGATCGAATATTGGCCGTGCGAGCTGTCATTAGCCCATCGATATTCATTATTCGAAGAATGAAAAGGGACTTCGAATACGCACGCAATTCACAACTTCTCGGACCTCGATCGAAGCACGAAATGAAAATATTGATTAATTGGCAATTAAGTAACGGTAATAAAGAAACGCAATTTTGTTGGCTTGTTGATTTGATATTTGACAGGGGAATCATTTCTGTGGGGAAGCTTTGTTGAGTAACTTTCTTTTTCGCGTTGAAAATGGTAAAGTATCAGCGAGATATATCGAATGGAACCGTAAAGTTATAATTACTGATGAATATCATCAATTTTAATGAATATTGTTTTACGAGCGTTTATAGAAAGTGAGAGGCATCAATTTCAGATAAATTAAATTATACATAGTGAAACGGAGAATAATACTTACACCGTTGTAAAACCGGTCGTACATTTCATCGCTGTAGAAAATCCCGTTATTGTTTTTCGACCGGATGGGAAGAACAAAAGTTGGCAGCCGGTTCTAGGTTCGCGCGAAAACGAATATCGCCGCGAGACAAAGTTGTTTACGCACCAAGTCAAATAACCATCAAATTTCCACCCCGGCGTCACGAAAATATTTGCTTAATCACGTTTCAAATGAAGGATTTAGAGGATATTACGATACTGAAAACACTGAAACAGTCGCGAACTATCCAAGACAAATATGTACCGTTAGAGCGGAGCGATATAACCAAAATATGGAGACACGATTAATTTTTTAATTACACTTAAGTAACTTTAAGTCAATCTTTACAGCGATGCTCAATATTATAAAACACAAAGAAACATACAACAAGCATTAATCCTAATTTGTTATTTATTTTACGAACATGATTTATCTGCGGATGTCAAATTAATACAATGATAAATAGGATCATACATCTGATTCCTGACGTTGTACACAACAATTTAATTATGTTCATGGCTCAGTTATTCAAGACTTTAACGCACGATCTGGGTTCCACGAAGAAAATATTTTAAAAAATCCTCGCCTCAAATTATTCACTTTACTTGAAAAAGTTGAACGACGAAGTCGACTCTGAAAAGAAGCATGACAAAAGGTACGCGAAGCTGTATGAATAAAAATTTCAGACCGGACTTCGTCCGATGCTTTGAAAATCCCTATCGCCTATTAAAAACCAATGAACACAGCGTTAACGACATTTCCATTTAACTTCCGCGGTAAAGGCTCGCGTAAGCGGTTCATTAACGATTTCATAAAATCGCGAATGCACGGAGGACTCTCGGGTAACAGTCAGGTAAACGTCGACAGTGGCGACGACGAGGCAAATAGAAGACCAGCCGAGAGCTTAAGTCGAACAATAAAAGCAAAAATAGATGGCTGTTCTCGCGTGTCTGTGTGCCGGTAATACATAAGACGGTCTGCGGGATCGTCGTTCACGGGAATCTGTAAACAGGATCGCGGGTCGGGGTCGAAGTCAATGCTCGGCTGCGGCCGATGTTTCCCTTTTCCGCGATGGGATCGATCCCCGACTTGCCCGATAATCGAAAGTCCCCGATAGACCGTTCCTTTCCAGCATTTACACCAGGTCCGCGGAAGATGAAGTGACTGTACGTGAATCGGCGCCAGCGGTAGGGACGGTAAGAGGGAAAGAGAGCAGGCAAAAACTAGAAAAGCGAGACCGGAAATCTGGGGAGAGAGATGCCAGACGGGGTTGGATAGATGAAGACAGAGGGAGGGGGGGATGAAAGAGAAAGAGAGGCGAAAAGCGAGGAAGAGCAGAAACGGGGGAGAAGCGGTGGGCTGAAGGGAGAGAGATAAACCGGGACGGGGTGGTTGCATAGATGAAGACAGAGGGGGTTCGAAGAGAAAGAGAGACAAAGCAGAAGCTGAAGAGAGACGGCGATGCCCGGATAGATGAGGACAGAGGGGATGAAACGAGATGAAGAGAGTAAAAAACGGAGAAAAGTGAGAGCGTCACGCAAAATCTGAAGGGAGGGACGAAGACAGGAATGGTCCGATAGATGAAGACAGAGGGGAAGGAGCGAGATGCTAGGGGGTTCTCGGCTGGTCGAGGGGGGTGGAAGGGACGTATTGCAGGGCCTAGCAGGCACGACGATGCATTTAATAATTAACTCGCTGGATACACGACGATGGATGTCTGACGGGGTTTCGCCGGGGGCTCGGCGCGTGCAGGGGGCAGGGGGTAGTTTGTTGCAGGAGTACCGTCGGGGGGGATGCTGAAGGGGGATGGTGAAGTGAAGTAGGAGGAGGTCAGAGGAGAATGGTGGTCTGGAGGAAAGTGGGTGGGGCGGAAGGTTGGTATGAGGGAAAGGGGTAGGTGCTTGGGGTAGGTAGGAAGGTTGGCAGCCGGAATGGCTCTCGTGGATGCTGCGCGACGATCAATACACCACGTGATGCCACGCGTCACGTCTCTCCCTCTCTCCTCCGTCTTTCTCTCTCCCTCTCTGCTTGCCTGCCTCTCTCTCTCTCTCCCACCCCCTCCTGTTCTTCTCTTTTTTTTCTCTTAAGGGGGTATTCTGGTTTTCGAGGCCGTTTTTCGACCAGTTTTCGGAACTTTTTTCGGAGGAACTATTAAACCTTTTGCATTAGAATTTTGCGCACACATTTGTGGATACTTCGAGTGTACGAGTTATTTTTTAAAAGTGAGATTAATCAAAATTACAAGAGTTGTAAATACTTTTTATTCTTCTTCAGAGGTGTATTTCGAAAAAAATATCGGTTCATTTTGGCTTCATCGATTCAAGTATACTATACATCTATAAATACCTACAGATTCAAATACCTATAAATACGTGTGCAAAATTTTAACAGAAAAAGTATGCTGGTTCTTCCGAAAAATTGGTTGAAAAACCGGCCTCGAAAACCGGAATACTACCTTAACGTCTCTGAGCCCACTCGCACACACACACACACACACACACTTTCCCTTTCTCTTTCTCTCTTAAACTGTCTCTGTCCCTCCCTCTTCCCCACCCTTCAACCATCCCTCTTCTCTTTTTCTCTTGCCCGTTTTTTCTTTTTCAGTCTCTATTATAGTCTGCCCGATGCTACCCTCTCGCTCCTCCCCGTGCTCTCATTTCCACTCGCTGTCTTACTCCATCTCACCCCCGTCGTCATCCTCTCCCCACCCCTTCAGCCAGTCCACTTTTCTTTGCTTCCACTATTCTCTTTGTCGCGTTTCTCTCCCTCTCCTCTATCCCCTCTGTCTAGCTCTCTTCACCCCTTTTTCCGTCTAATTGTACCCGCGGTTTCTTTTTCTTTCGTTACTGTCTTCCCTGCTTCTCCTTTTTGTATCCTATTTAATTTAACCCTCCTCCTTTTCCCCACCCCCCGACCCCTCTTCTCCCCCGAACCCCACTGTTTTGTTTTATCGTGCCCCTGTCCTTCAACCCCTTGTTTCGCTCGTTCGCCGAACGATTTTAGTTCTCTTCTTGCTCGTTTCTTTTTCTGCCGTTTTGTTCGCCACTTTTCCTTATCTTCGGCGCTCGTCTTTCCCTGCTGGTCGCTGGGTACTTCCTCTTTTTTCCTGCCACAGCGATCACCTCTATCTTGCGGAGCGTTTGCTATAGTTTCAGCCCCCTCGTTTTCCGTGATTTTCTTCCCAACCCTTTCATTTCTCTGTCTCTTCCTCCTTCTCTTTCGACCCCGGTGCATTCTCTTGCGATTCTTGTAATTTATCGGGTTCTTTCGCCGCGCATTCGAAGATGAAGGATATCGATGTTTTATCTGGCACGCGGCGACCCTTTTATTTCACTTGCGATCCCAAAAATAATTTCTACTGTTCCCAGCTGCTTCTCGGAATCTTGAACCGGGGGGCTTAACCCCTTGTCCTCGAATGGTGACTCCGAGGTGCTAGTAAAAATTGCCATAGCATTATTCTCAAAACAGTTTTAATATTATATTCAATTCGTCTGTGTTCTATAAATTGTAGAAAGCTCAACTGTTGTACGAGAAAACAGATAAAGAAGATTACAAAGAATGAAAATGATACGTGTTGAAAGAAATGCCTTGATTTTCGAATATAAAATGCTGTCTTGTTCTCGCCCCGTTATAATTCCATTTATTTCGCCGTGTTTTCCACTTTCGCGTACAGCACGCGAAAAAGCGGCCGCCAATCCTCGACAGCCAGATTTTTCGGTTTTCTTTTCGCGTGGTCCGCTGGACAGAACAAAAAATCATCGTCCTGTGGAATTATCGAAATTCGACGGTTTGACCGGACTCGTCGCCCGTTCGTTTATCGGACAAGCCGCGCCGATATATTTTTTTCTTCTATTATTGTTCTTCCTCTTTTCCAATGGCAGGTTATCGATCGACGCTCTCAACGCCGTCCGCGTCTTTGATGAGAGCGCGTTTTTACGCGTCGGAGCACGTCGCGATTTGTATCTCGCGCGAGATAAACGACGTCCATCGTACCGCACTGCAATTCCTGTATGGTCGATGCCAAATTGTCGCGAGATCGATCGCTACGGGCCGACATTTTCTATTATTAGCGCCCCCACGACGTATGAAATACACTATAATGTTCGGAGGCGTCTACGTTTCCGATTAAAACTGACCTTTCGAGCTTCCGAAGCCGTACAGGCCAGCCGAAGCTCGTAGCATCATTTATTTGCACATCCTTGCACACTCTTCCGACATACATCACTAGACTGCGGATCTTTATGCATTTATGATAAAAATGGCTATGCACAATTTAAAGCAGTGGTCATATTAAAAAGATTTAAGGACGTCAGTGTATTAGTTTCAGCTGAATAAGATAATTAAATGATGAAACAATTTTTTTATTTGGCACTTGTATCAAGCGAACAACGCAAACATTTTTTATTTAGCATAAAGATCCACAGTCTACTCATCACATTACTGCAGATTTTCATGCAAAATAAGTCATTTATTTCCTGGCTGAATAATTTAATTGAATTAGGAAAACTCGTTGAAAGGTAAATCGATAAAAATTTATTTTTATACAGTTTTTTGCGGAATCTATTAATAAAGCTCTGGTTATAAAGAGTATATAATTTTCAGTCTAGCAACATGGAACGTCTACTTTAACTAACATGTAACAAGAGACACGTTGTCCCGACAATAAACCAGTGTATCATCATGTTTGGATAATGAATGTTCTAATACGGGTGGCTCTATTGTAATCACTCGCCACTCCTTACATGCCTAATCCTGTGAGATCAATATGCCGGACTTAAACACGCGGGTGCTATGGTACAGAAAGCGTACGCTACATATGCACCGAGTAAATTCCAATTCACTATATCAAGAAGTATAAGAAATTTAATTTCTACGCACAGGATGAATATTCCTTTATGTCGATCGTAGATGAACAATTTAATGGTTTCGGCGCCCGGATGGTAATTATTTTTCTCGGCGCTCAGGTTAGTGTAGAAATTGATCGAACCTGAGCGCCGAGAAAAATAATTACCATTCTTTCAAATAGTGCGATCGCGAAAATACCACCTTTAAATTGAACCTGTTATTTTGAACTTATCCTCTTTCCGTTTTTCGACGAAAAGGGGGTGATATATTTCAAATATATTTTCTTTGATAATATTGGAAATAAGATTAACCGGGTATTCATTGCGTTGAAGTACATTTCTAATCAGCAACAAATTACCAGATCTAAATTCTGGATTTGCAAGAAGGATGGCACGATCAATTAGACCTTTGATGAGGCCTATTTTATGTTGCAACGGATGGAAAGAGTACAGGATTGTGTGGGGATAGATTGTTCACAAGTATCGTGTACATCTCTCTCTCTCTCCCTCGCATGTATCGAGGCATTACTGTACATGTTAACGGGAGATCCTATCTTACGCGTCTCGCGTTATGAAGGGCCTTTGTGCCCGCCGGGAACTTAAGGCAGACAATCTTCAGGAAGACGAAGAGGATATCATTAGTCGTCCCGAAGACCCGCGCGACTTTAATTATGATGTAACCGGATCCTGCCTGTCGTCCGTCCGGATAAGTAGAACTCGCAATAAAGGAATCCGAAGGTTGGAAGTTATATCGGGATACGCGCGCGCGGCCGTTTAGTGGATTTCTGTTGCCGGAATGAATATTAATGAAAACAACGTTTAGCAGAAGTACGTACCCTCTTTGCGGGAAGCGGGGCGAGGACAAAAGCACGAGAGAGAGAGAGAGAAGGTTGCATAGTGATTGCATAGTGGCCGGAGTTGGGAAAACGATCGCGACGATCAAAGCGACTCGTCTTTTGCTCGGGACACTGGCCCGATGAAGGTTTTCCATAAATTTGAATCTTGATGGAAAATATGAATCGCTTTGTATTGTTATGATAATTAGCGCCGACGATTCCTCGAAATATCGCCCCGGCTCGCTGAACGGTATAATTAGAAAAGAAGAATATATTTTAATATCGTCCTCTCTCGATGGAACGGCGGACCTTCTTTACAAGCCAATCAGAGTTTTCATTAGAGAGTTCTTGTCTTGAGTGCGATCTTGACTTATCTTGACGGTAACAATTTATTGTGTTCCAGATCATTTTCCCAAATTAATTTCAGTTTCCCGGCTTTTTACACGTATTCCCGTTCGCAATTTATTTGAAAAATGTTCTGTACGTACTTCACCGCGAAATCGAACGTTTATTGAAAAATGTGTTCCAGTCACGAACCAAATAAATCGCGTGGGAAATTGTAGAATTTGCGAATTGTAATTCAGCCTGAAACTGACGTAATCGAGATTTTTTAATTATTGACTGGAAAAAGATCGATCTTTTTATTGCAATCAGTACGTAGATGTGCGCGTTGAAATTCTATATACCTGAAGATTCCCCAAAAAATTCGAAGCAGTTGCATAGATACAGCTCTCAGGGGGGAATCCAGGGGAAAGAGTTACCCTCTCTCTGCCAGCATCGAATTAGTCACGTGACGTTGTGACACACGTGGTCAACAGCGTGGTAGAAGGGGAAGGTAGAGTGGGGAGACACCAGTCTTAACGTGCCGGCTACAAAATGTCGGTCGTATATACATTGTTTTATAAAAATTACAAGACTGAACTTATTTAAATTTTTCACAATTTTTATAATAACTCGTGATTAATAGATTTATGCAAAATAAAAGTTGTCTGCATCGATTGCAAGTAACAGAAACCAAATTGAACGTTATTTCTTCCCTTAATGATTTTAATAGAGAAGTCATATATTGACATCTTAAATGTTTAAAAATTTTCCAACCATTTTGAATTTCATTTATTCAATTTCGCTATAAATGCATAAAGATCCACAGTCTAGTGACTCAATAAAGAATTTTATTGAATAATTTCTGATGGAAGCATCTTCATATAATTTCAATAATTAAAATATATATTAAACCGGTATTTCTGGTAGACTCTGGATAAATATTTGCGTTTGTACGTTTCCGCTAGATGTATTTTTCTTCGACGAAAGAGTGTCGGGGACAACATGCATTAATATTTCAGCTGGTTCGTCGGCTCGCAGCTGTTCTTGCTGGTCGGTTTGAAAAATGTTTAACTTGTTTATTCGGTGTAATTCCTGGCGGCGGTCTTCCTTCCGCCGTTCCCCGTGCCGCAACTTGCCCGATAAAATTTAATTTGCGCGAAGTATCGTGGCTCGCAGGCGTTCAACGACATGTGTACGATATTCCCCGGGCCAAAGAGAGGAAATTAAACGCGGCCCGGGAGTTGGCTCCGCGCGGCCTGAAACGCACCAAGACCGTGGAATTTTGCGTGCTCGTTAGAACGTTGTTTGATCGAGCACTTACGCGTCGATATAGTTATCGGTACCGATCGTGATTGGTCCAAATTTATCTCCCACCGTTCGCGCGCCTCCTCCTGAACGAACGGTTCCGCAGCGGGTTCATTCTGGTCTTAATAATGTCAGAAAACTGGCAATAATGCTATTAATGTGTTCACATAAATAACACACAGTGACTCCCACTAATATTCTCGGACGTTTCAAACAAAACTATCACTTTTTTAGTATTGGAAAACATATACGTACAATTCGAACTTTTTGGAGAAGTTAGAGCAATTAGTTTGGCTGCTCTTTACTTTACCGGACTCAAAATTTGTGCTGTTCTCCTATAAATTATGATGTATTTGGTATGTAATCCAGTAGATTTGTATCCGGGGCGGCTGCTGATCGAAGTTTCGATCCTGTAGGGTCAATGGTTCAGGAGTTATGCTCGCTTAAACTTGAGCAATCTACAGTGTTTTTGACAGGTAAGGGCGCCGCCATATTGGTTTGTAGTGACGGTTGCGCGCCGCTTACCGAGCAGAACAATTAATTCGTTAGTTCTGCTCGGTAAGCGGCTCACGGTCGTCACTACAAACCAATATGGCGGCGCTCTTACCGGTCAAAAACACTGCAGATTGCTCAACTTTAAGCAAGCATAACTCCTGAACCATTGATCCTACAGGATCGAAACTTCGATCTACAGCTGCCCTGGTATAAATTTACTGCATTACACCAAATATATCATAATTTGTAGGAGAAAGGCATCAATTTTGAGTCCGGTAAAGTAAAGTTTACCCCTTAGTTTAGTGCATGATGTGAGAGGTACATTTCTTCAAAAATTGTAATTGATCTGAATTATAGAGAGGATACTAAAAGTTACATTTTACGACTTTTTTTTATGTGGACCTATATTATATTCAAAATTCAAAAAATACGTTTTGTAGATCTGTGTCAATTGTTTGCATTGTGAAAGTTTAAACGACAGACATTGAAAAGATGTAAGAATCCTTGAAAAATTGCACTTTTGCTTCGAACATATCTGTTCACGTTGTGCAGCAAACCAATTATTCCAACTTCTCAAAAAATTTCAAATCGTATGGTCGAATATTAAGAATTAGTGTTGTATAAAGTTCGAGTCTTCGAAGCTCCAGAGCTCAGTCTTAAAGACTAAGTTTCTAAAGCTACAATTATATAAAACTTAAGCTTTCAAAGCTTTAAGACTCAAACCTTCAACGCTCAACTCTCAGCTGTTATGTTATGATATTTGGTATGGTTAGGGTATACATATTATATTACGTCGGAATATTCAAACACATCCAGGCAATACAGAAGACTCGAGTCTTTGAGTTTCAAGCTCAAGCGTTGAGGACTCCAGTTCTCACAGCTCAAGGTTCAAACCTGAAAGGCTCCAGCGTTTACGACTGAAGTCGCGACTCGAGCCTTCAAAGCTCAGGACTCGGAGCTCATTTTAACAACACTATTAAGAATATTATAAACAAAAGAGAAACTGAAACTGTTCCACGCACCTAATATTTGTGGAGATAGAACTCCATCAGCTTCGAACTAGAAGAACTTGCCGAGAAGCAATCGGGTTTATTAAAATAGATGGTAGCACGTGAAATTCCATATTCCGGTACACAGTATATAACAAGTGATTGCTCCGAATCTGTAATACCGGGTGAACAAGGCTCCCTTTACTACAACATTAGGGTTTACAAGCGTTCAAACACTGCATCGTCTAGCCGTGGTTCCACGAGGCAAAGTAGCACGTGTAATCCGTTCTCGGAAATTTAGCGAATTGCAAGGCAGTATTATTTCCATGAATGCATCCGGCGAATCACGTCGCTGTAAAATTATGCGAGTGTGCCGGCTTCAATCTGGAACTTAATTGAAACCTGTCGAACCGTGGCGAGGAAACGATATACCGAATTATTATACTTATTCGGAGCCATCGATAAACCCCGACGAAATGAAGAAATCCTTAGAAGTGGAAGAGCAGGTTAATCCTGGTTTTACTGTTCTGATATTTGACTCGGAATCACCAGCGGCGGTCGGTGTTTTTTTTTTATTGTGATCATTACCATAAAGTTGGCGCAGCGCAACGGAAGTGGATCGTAAAATTTGTACGATATAATTAAGGGCCGCGGCATAAAATGTTGAACAAGCTTCCCTTCCTTCAAAATATATACATATATACAACCTCGGCGCCCACACGATACCGGACGAGACGGGGTGACGAACGAACGAAAAATAAAACAAGAAAAAAGAAATGAATAGCGCGAGAGGGTTGACTCGTGCGAGTTGCAGGCGGCTTAAATATTCATCCGAGATCAATCGGCCGGATTTGCAATTTCGGGGGCGTTTGTACTGCACGGACGCGAGCCGGAATAAACTGTCCTGGCTACTTCATTTTACATAAAAGTTCCTTTCTCCTTTCGTTTTTGTTTTTTTTTCCTCTCTCCCTATTCGTTCGTATAGGGAGCCAGGTTCTCGTTCCGGACCGAAATTAAGATGCAAATAGAATTTTCGGATAGTTAGAACACCGTTCGACTACACGCGACCCTTTATTGGGGAAATAGTTTTCTAGATCCAGCCCGGGGTTAACAGGATCGCGAAAAGGTATCTCCTCGATCTTCCGGAGCGGCCGAGCGAAAATTAGCGTAGTCAGAATTAAACAGCTTGCGAACCTGTTGACGAAGGAACTTTGTAATAAGGTGAAGTGCCCTAAGTCTGGACAGTCCAAAAGTGATACCTAAATCTGGACAATTGAATTTTCATAGTAAAATCAGTAATTAAGAGATTAAATAATTATATTATATATTCTGAGGCCTCTCTCTCTTAGCTACAAGTAGGTGTGAATATTATTTCATTATGACATCAATTGAAATTTAAAAATAAATTCAAAGTTCATCTGAAAACAGTATACAAAATAGTCTATTTACATGCGAATCATATGCATTTGTAGTTCGAACTTTTGTTAGAAAAAAAGATATAATTTAAGCCCCCAGACAAAAAATAATTATCACGCATAATAATATTGATATTTTAAAATAAATTGGCATTCAAATTTAACGTAAATAATAATTATAAATCCAAATATAAGATGTCCAAGATTAGGATTGTTTTCAAATATAAGTACTCCATACTGGGACGCGATGACAGTAGTTGTCCCACTCTAAGCTTATACGCAATGTGCTTACGCCTGAATCCGGACACGTGTTTGTGAATAAAATCAACGCATTGTTTGCAAATTATTATTATTTAACTAAATGTACGTATAAGTAGTCTTCTATTAGCTTGTATAACAAATGTAGAAAATGTGTTCCGGCTGTGACGTTAATAATACTTAATTTTTATGTCATAAATCTATCAATATTAATACCTAACCTCAAAAATTAATTATTCATGTCGATATAGTTCTTAAACAATGTTTTTTTCAGATTGTAAACTTGCTTTAAAAATTAAATTTGATAATGGCCATCACTAGAAACAAAACTTTTGATTCCACTCGAAAAAAGTAATTAATAAGTACCATAAAAAAACAGATTAAAGTAAGAGAAAGCCAAAAGTCTACATAAAATCTAAGGATATTATTAAAAATGACAGATTGAAGGAAAATAGAAGATTGAATAAAAATAAAAAAAATTGAAGAGAAATCAAGAATCTCATTCTGTTGAATCCATCGCACAAGTACAAGCTCTCAATACAGTGGGCCAGTTTAAGATTCCAAAAAGATTCTAGAATGAAAATTTTAAGTTCGGTAGATGCTAACAAAGGACCACCAACTGTACTGTCGAAGACAGAAGAAAGATCTTGAAAAAAGGAGCAAGAAAAAAAATTATATGTAGAAGAAGAACATTTGTCAAAAAGCAGGAAAAAGAGAGATACAAAATTAAAAAAGAACAGGAACAAGAAATCAATAATAATTTACACGAAAGAAAAAAGATAATTACACAACAAATTAAGGGCAGAATGTAATATACAATATAATAATATATTCATATGTGCATCATTCAAGATTGAATAAAGTTCGATGTTATAGATCAGGCATGAGCAAATTTTTGCTCGATCGGGGGCATTCTCAAGGAATATCCCCACTCCTCCCGGTCGCGCGTCTCGCTCCCCGTGGCGGCCATAGTGTTTGGAGCACTATAGTGTCTGTTGCAGATTATATGTAAATTCAATTTGTCCCAGTGTAGGGTTAAGGGTTTACTTCTGTCCAGGTACTAGCTTAGATTGGATTTAATATGTCCAACTATAGGTTTGAATTATTCTTGTTAATACAATTAGGATATTAACCTAAACAATGATTTTTTTATTTCAAATTACTTTACAAACCCTGAACTGTATGTTAAAGCTCTTAAAAAATTATTTTTGCTTATTTAAAGTGATAAAATTTAAAATAGAAAAACATGCTGTCCAGGCATAGGGCACTTCACCTTAGCACATTTTGTAAAATTGAAAATCTGAAACTCGTCTTCACCCTGAGGAGTTAAAAACCGGGACGCTGAAAAAATTGCTACACGTTCCATGGAGGTCGGTGAATCCGAGGGGTTCTGAAAAAAAATCGGGAAAGGTTTAGGGGGGTGTGTTCCCTCGCCGGTCTTGAATGGAGGTGAAGACGCGACGTCGGACTGGCTTGGAGCGGCGCGGCGCGTGCATACGCGGACGCAACGCGGTGAATGCAGCAACGGTGCAGTTGCAATCTGTGCGTGGAGGTCTGGTCTTCGGTGTAATTGAATAGAGTACCGCGGTGCTAGAGTCTCGCTGGGTTGAACGGTGACAAGAACAGACGGGAAAGGAGGGTGAAAAATGAGAGAGACAACTTCTGACAGTGTAGAACCGGTGGAGAGTTGCGGGCGACACCCGCCTCATTGTTTGCGGATAAACCGACGCTGCTCTGTTTCATTCCCATGAATGCGTTTATTCCCTTCAGACTCGGTTCCCCGCAGTATTGGTGCCCGTTGCGTTCTTCTTTCACCGGGACACTGTTTTGCAGAACCGCTTTCTCTCTCTCTTTCACTCTGTCTCTAGCCGTCGCCACTCGTCTGCGGCCGTTCCACGGAAAAATCGAACGATCCTGCTGGTCAGGATTCTAGATCGTTTACAAGTAGACAGCGGATGTTATGAGAAAAATGAATAGGTGCGATTTAAAACAGTAAAAACATTAGAGGAATTTAAAAACACTGTTGCGTTATTTTCAGCCTATTATATGCCGTATAATTTTCTTTTTACAGTTACAGCGATAGAAACGTCTTTATCCCCAAAAATGTCGTAGAAGAGAAAAGAAAATTTATATTTTTTCTATGGCTACGGTAATTTTAATGCTAAATATTGATTACTAGACTGCGGAACTTTATGCAGAAATAAAAATTGTTTGAGTCAACTGCAACAAACAAGATCCGAGTAACAATTTCTTTCCGTCTTTAATAATGTTCTTCAGCTGCAACTAACACATCGATGTTCTTAAATGTTTTTCATTTGTTCACTGTTTTAAATTGCAACTACCCATTTTTGTCGTAAATGCGTAAAATCCGCAGTCTATTGATTACAAACGAATCAAACTTTATTTCATTTAAAAAGAAAGGCGTAACATTCATATCTATCATATTAGGCTTCGTTTAAAATCTTCATGACGAGCATGTGAAGTTAAAATACGGCAAGGGGTTAAACATGTTAACGTAATCAAATTGAACTGCAGTTTTCATCGAACATCGAGACAGATATTCACAGACGAGCTCGAACATTTTATTTCTCATTGAGGTGTCCGCGGTCTTTGAGCGACAGCGCGCGCGAACGCTTTAAAATTCGCAATGAAACGTGGGTCGCGCGCGCGAACAAGCGTCAGTCATCATCGACTCCGCACGGTCTGCCGATTAAAACGTCGATTAAAAGAAATCTCTCCGGCGAAAGTTGTGGATGGAAAAGCGGGCAAGTATGTCGGCGAGCAGAGCACGTCAAAGGATCTCCTGTAACGTTCCCATCGGTGTTTGCACGTGCACGCGTCTCGTCGCTGTCACGCGACAGAGTTGACTGTGCCGGTTGCCAAAGACAGGGTGTCTCGTACTTCCAAAGGCATTCTGAAAAGGCGGCTGTAGCGTAACTCGCGCAATATACCCGACACTTACTTTGTACCTCGGCTGAATTCGACTCCGGTTCGAAGCTAGACTTCAATTTTGTTCCTTGGCTGGGCTGTTGCAACCGACGCTCTCCGTTCGAGCCAATTTCTTCCGACATTCTTGATAAAAACAATCGCGTTCACCCGGAAATGGAACCCGCGAATCGATTGCTTCCTCTCCGATACTTCCTTCCAAGTCCTCTGTCTGGCCCAGAAAATATGAATCTCGAACCTGAAACGGCTTTTACCGACTCGCATCCAGGGCTTGAAAACAGTTATGATATCGGTTTCGGTCCTTGAAACAGTTATGAAGGACCGATATTCTGAATAACTGTTATGAAGGCCCGAAATTTTGGTTGATATCGGTTTCGATTACGGTCCTTCGTACATGGATATCGGTCCTAGCATAACGGTGTAGGACCGTTATTTTTTCGGTCCTATATCGGTCCTCATATCGGTTCTAAGTTCTAATAAGTTTCAAGTTATAGCAATCAGGGCTTAAAACGGGTCCGAAAATAACTACCAACATTAAAAACGGTTATATTTTGGTCATAA
Source organism: Lasioglossum baleicum (assembly GCF_051020765.1). Lineage (NCBI taxonomy): Eukaryota > Metazoa > Arthropoda > Insecta > Hymenoptera > Halictidae > Lasioglossum > Lasioglossum baleicum. Next base: position 4,391,560 of record NW_027469081.1, on the reverse strand, counting down.
TTCAAAGTTGTTTTATTATAACAATAAATGTATGCATTATTGACTATTTTTGAAGTGAAACTTCATTTGGCAGGGTGTAGGCCTAATTCGCGTCACGGAATTCGCGATACGAAAATGCGTAACGGAAGTGGCGGGGATGGTCAGCCGAGCTAGTCTTAAATAAAAAATGGCTGTATCTCGAGAACGGTGCGTCCTACCGCAAAAATAACGAAATTTTCGAAAGGCTCAACCCCGAAGCATATAGGGTACGCCCAACCACATGGCGTACGTAGTCTTTTGAATTAAAAAAAAAAACCACGTGCGGCAAAAGTGAAACTTCTTGCAGTCTAGTAATGTTTAGAAGTAAATTAAGATTGGAAATGGTAAATAATCCTAATGAAGCGACAATAAGATCAGGAACTCCGAAAGTTGCTGAGCTTCTCTCTAGGCTCTAGGTTTTCGCTTGCAGAGTGGTGAGTCTTGTGTCCAAGAGGATGTGTTTTGTTTTACCAGAGATCATTCTGATTGGTATCCCCGCAAAAGCGTGCATCTCTACTTCGGAACCGTTTTCCCACTGAAGAGTTTCCACTGAGAATTTTTTTCAGGAAAACTGTTAAACCTTCTGCATTGGGATTTTTCACACGCGTGTTCATTGGTGTTTGAATGTACACGTGTGATTTTTTCAAAGTAAAGATCATCAGAATTACACGAGTTATACGTTTGTTTTTCGTTTGGAAAAAAGCGACGGGACTGCGTTAGATCTCGCGCAGCGAAAATCGCAGCCATGTATACAATAAAACGTGAAGCAAATAAGCGACGATTACACCTCACGGTAGGCATTAAATCGTCCGAGGGCGGATCTCGCGAGAAACGTTCTGTTGGAACAGCTCCCGAACAAATGAACGCAATGTTGCGCCGCGAAATGAAAAACCTCCTACGGTAAATATTCATAATTGCGATTACAATGGTGCCGGGAATTTTATAAATAAAGACGGAAGATCGGCGCGGCGGCTGTCATTCGAAATAGGATCAGGTGAAATCCATATGGTTTAATCGAAATTTCGAACACACGCGGAATATTGTTTCTAGTGTCGGCAAACATTCGGACAAATGGAAAACAATTGGAATAATTTGTTGGTAAATGGAGGATGAAAGGGAGTTTAATTAAAATTTCAATAAAAACGTCGGTAACAGTTTCAATGCTCTAAACACCATTCTCTTTTTCTATTTGCGTTAACGTTTCAGTGTGCAGAATGTGGTATTTATCCACCCCTACACCTTTGTGCATTTTGTTCCAGTCGACTGGCTGTGGCTGCATGCGCGGAAGAAACAATTATACTTTTTCTTCATAATAATCGTTATACGGTCCGAATAAAAGCAGCGCGACAGAAACGGCACTTTAACTCTGCTGTGAACTATTCCGTTTAACGAAAATAGCTTCGAAACTTCGATTACTCATCACTGGACTGCGGATCTTATAAAATAAAAATTGTCTGCATCGATTGCAAGAGATAGAAACTAAATAGAATGTTATTTCTTCCTTTAATGATTTTCATTGAGGAGAAATCATTAAATTAACACCTTCAATTTTTAAAATTGTTCAACAATTTTCAATTTCATCTACTCAATTTTATTATAAATGCATAAAGATCCGCTGTCTACTTATCACTAGACAGATGTTTACTCAATTTTCAATTCTTATAAACGAATTTTAAGAAAGCGGAATAAAATAAAATAATTTTCCGTGGCAGTAACCTGTTTAGATCGGAAATAAATCTAAAACGTACAGAATTCTATCATATTTTATATTCTAGCATTTATTGAGAAGTTTCAAAAGCCATGATGAGATTCGAAGCTTCGAAGCTTGAAAATCTTCGACCTTCGAAGGAAAGTAACAGCCCTAGTCTGGATTCGCGCTCGCGCGCGGACAGGGACACGCACGCGCGTGTGCAAATATGGGGTGTGCGAAACTACGGCCTCATGAAACATTCATGCGGACACTGCCACCGCGACACCGCTTAAAACTGCGTGCAAAAAATGCACAAACTCGCGCGAGGGTGATATAGGCACGTTCAAACGATTTCGCGGTTACGTGGTTTTCCGCCTTGATTTCTCGTGAGCGTCTCTCGAAACACCCCTCCGTTGTTGCCTTGTATATTTCGTTACGCTGCCCGACGAACAAGCTAAATTTCCTTTTCCTTTCAATACGCACGCACGACCCTCTTCCCACGGCTATTTTCAACACCCCGTCAAATTTTGCCCGATCCCTCGAAATCTTCCATCATTTTGCTAACGACTAAATTATTGATAAATTTCACTCGTTCACGCAGTTTTCTGCTTGCTCCAGGGAGCAAGAATACTTGAGAGTTTCTCCGATCGATTCCCAGAAAGCGAACGAATAAAAATTCATCGGGGAAGTTTGCGTATTCAATGACCCAGAAAGAAAGTTGGCAAATTCTGCAGCACGATATACTAACAAGCTTTTATTGTGTTTCTGTTTCGGGATGTTGCCCAACGAGAAGACGTTAAGCTTACCAGCCAGCAAATGCAGGAAATTTTTATTTCAACAACTTCATTTGTCTTCGAAAGTTTTCTGATCCCCAGACGTCGAACAAATCCTTTCGATATTCTGAACGGACAATGATCGATAAAATGTAGCCAAATAGATGAATAAAGTGGAAAGTTTTTCAATAATAACTCGCCAGAAGCTGTTCAGAGCATCTGTTCTCCGAGAGGAGTTTCGTGGTATCGTTGCCTGAGAGGATACGGGGAAAGGAAGAAGTTGAAAGAAGATGGTGATCTATCCTAGTAAACCGTAAATTTCGGCCGATTAATCTTCTTTAAATCAATGAGGAAGTTTTCCCGGTGGTAAATGAAAGATCCATCCGTGTTCCCGTTCAAGGTTCGTTCGAATAAGTTGGTCGCAGAGGTGTTCGTGTGTCGTGTTCCCATTTTTTCCGTGGTCGGTCCCATTAGATTCTATTTTCGAGGATTTTGCGTGTTCCGGTTAGCCAGGACGAAACGGGCCGCCTTATTACCGGCCTACTTCACGTGCCAACTGCGTACTTACAGTGAAAATTCATTTAAATTAATTGCTGTGCCGCGAACGCGGCCACGCGCTTCTCATTTTTCCCGGCAGGTGGCTTGTTAACACATAGACCTTCATCCACAACAATTTTAATAGAATTCTCGACATTTTCGTCGTGCGATACATTTCATTGAAACGGCTGATTATGGCAATTCGACGGCGGCGCCAAAATGTTTTGCGAACGGAAGGAAATTTATTCTTCATGACTGAGATATTTAAAGGGCATGATAGAAAATTATTCGAATTTGGAAAAGTGTGGAAACGGAGAATCAATTTTTTACTCGCACAGCTATTGCAACTTTTCACTGCACAGTAATCATAATTTTGTTTCCTACGCGGTGGAAAAATTGCAGCTTCCATAACCTTATTTTGAATTAACACTGTAAGTTTAGGGTGAAGTGCCCAAATCTGGTATAGTCACCTATTATGGCACTACCTTATATTTTGTAAAGGTGAAGTCGCACTCTAGTGAGAAAATCCTCAAACAATAGTTTACTATGTTTATTCAACAGTGTGCAGTGCAATCGTACCATTCTATAGTTTTTAGTGTGGTTAGATTTTCGATTGTATCTTTTTCGAGGAAGATAAGTGATTTTGAAATTATAGTATAGCTAATGACATTCTTGGTGTGGGTGCCGAATATGACACTAGGTCATATTAGGAATATAACTCAAGGTGTACCATATTAAGAACCCCTTTCGCTGGAACCTGCAAATGACACATCATAAAAAAAATATTTATCCCAAGCTGTATTAATTTTTGAACAAACTTGACCCAGAATCGTATAGGGAGGAAATGCATCTACAACTAATAAATTTTTTGGACGAAAAAGAGCATTCTAAAATAATCAAAAAATGACATGACCAAAAAGTGGTTCATATTTGGGCACTTTATACTCCAAGCTTCAGAGTATTTCTACTGTTCGGCATTCGACGGCACTACTCAAAATGTTAGCTCCCTTAACAATTTATAATTTTTAAGTGTCAGATGTTTAGCAAATTGTAACGAAAAACGTTGTCTCTGTAATGAAAAGCGTAATGGCCCCTTTCTGTAAATACGGAAAACTGGAGCATAAAACGATTCTGTATAAGTTTCGACGAACAATGACGCAGATAAAGCGATGACAGCACAAATTACAATTAATTATAACAAATTATAATTGTTCCGTCGACAACGACACGCAATATCGGTTTCAATGATTAAATCCGCGGCAACAGACGCGAATTAATTATCATTCCGATAAATGAAGTAATCAAAGGTCCGGACTCCGTTACTTATTATTATATTCCGGGACGTTAATTAATTTTCCTTGGATTTCTCCGAATTCATATTATGTACACGTGTATACCGAATGCTATATTTCAGAGTACTTAATATTCGTAATTAATATGCATATTCTAGGACGATGGACGTACATTGATCGCAGAAATTCCGAGTTCGTAACGCTCGATGAAACGGCCATGTACACATTTTCATTATTTAAATTGAAGTCGCCACTCGTTAATTACCCACGAAAACTTGGTACGCAAAGAGGGTCCAATGTGAACGAATCGTTGGTTGAATTAATATAAGATCGGCCTCCTTATTTTTGCCGTAACAAGGTACGCTTTTCAAACCACGAGCCTCTTCACGGTTATCGTTGAAAGAGGAGCGCATTATACATAGTGTTCCTAATTGGATTAATCAATGCAACTATGGCTGCACCGGTGGTCGCGGCGCGCCCGCCATTATGCTGTTTCCAAAATGAATTCACCTCTATTCGAACTGTCGCATGTCGTGGACACGAAAAGAATCAATTCTGGAGCAATTTTTATAAACACGTCGTAAAAAGAACAAATATTTCATGAAATATTTTATCGTGGATTCGTAAAATCGACCAATACAAACAATAAACTGTATGACGTGATTACATCAATTTTCTATTCTTAGAAAGAAAACAAATTAACCCCTCACAGTATCGTGTCAGACTTGTGATGCAGATTTTGAACAGGGTCTACTAAATATGTATGTTATTAATCTCCTTTAAACCGAGATGAAATTCTATTTTGGTTTTGTTAATTTATAGTTATTGAAGAACATTTAGGCATACAATAGATAAAAATTTTTTTCTTTTATTAGGAAATTACAAAGAAAATTCTAATCACTGAAACCGTAAAATAAATCGTTAAGGGGTTAATATAGAATGGAATTATTCTAGTTAGGAAGAAATGTTTACTTTTCGCGTGAATATATTTTATCAACCATCCGAAGAACGTTTTCGCAAAAAAAGTGCTAACAATACCTTATGACAGTTAAAGCAGAAACAAATTTTGACGAACACACGTCTTTCTGAAACGGATCCATTAAAAGTGCCTGGTCGATTTTCTATATCGGGACTACACTCGAAAAGTTCAGTTTCCCGCGATTCGCGTCGGAACATTCGAAACAGATTTCTGTAAAAATCTGACACCGCCGCGCGTCGGCGAGGAAAACACGCGGGAGTGGATTCGTGAGAGTGAAATAGAGTCGAGTAACGATTGCTTTGGATCGCGATAGAAACGTTTTCATTCCGACTAATACAATCCAGACGCAACAAATGCCGGAATTCAATGTCGAAACGGAAGTTCCGACATGCGGAGGGCTTGAAATTGTAACGCACAGCGAGAACGGCCCATGTGTGTATTGCCTTTGTGTTATGGTTTGAAAGTTTCTAAACGGGAAGTTAAACAGTGGGCTAACAGGCGAAACGAACCCGTACCCGCCTCCCCACCCCCGCAGAGTACACTTTGCTTTCTGTTAGTGCAATTATTGCGCGGGCGTGCATCAAACACCGGATTAATCTATTTTTCGAAACATTCGCCGGTCTCGCCGACCCGAACTGGCGAAAGTAATTGAAACGCGTTCGCGAAACGGCTCTTACACCCGGTTGGCTGCCAGGAATAATTAGAGTGTAACGGAATTTCGCGGGAAAGTTCATCAAATCGCAAAGAGCGCGATTGGCGAGTGAATTACACCAAATCTGACTTTGCTGCATCCTCAAACTGATAATATAATAATATTATAGAACACCTTGCCTCGTATTTTAACGAGTCAGACTCGTCATGAAGATTTACAACATTATTAGGAATAAATACGTTTTATTCACTGTAACTATAAAGAAAATTGCAAGGCAAGGGGTTAAATGTACAGGGTGTTGGACGAGGGTTAAATTCGATTATCTTAAAATAATATTTAAACACTGAATTAAAGAATCGTTACAAAAAACATTAGTGAAAATTTCATTGCGGTATATCTCTTACGGTTCAGGAGTCGCAGCAGTTTCCACTGAGCGTAGCGTTGGCGTCGCGCCGCGGCGAAGCAACGAGCAAGAGGGATTGAACACCAGAGATTGATTTAATTAAAACTCGTTTATTCCGGAGGTAAATTTTACTCGAATTCACAAAACAGAGGAGACAAAGTGGCGATTTTAGAAATAGGAAATAAATCAGAGTGAATGAAAGGACTTTTAAATGAGTCACGTACGGTCACCGTGACTGTGAGATGAGATCCCGGACTCAGTAATTTGCAGAAGAGTGTAACTGTGCACGGGGCGGGACGAAAAACGCGATCGTTAATGGGCTGATTTAATTCGATCAGGGCTTAATTATTCAATCACGGGCGAGGTCCCGAGGCGGGAAACGCGGCGAGGATCGTCGTACAAGCCAGCTATCGGCGGTCGTCTCGCTCCTCGAAATGAGAAGACATCATAAATATGATAATCGGCGGTTTAGACGGCCCGTGTTCGGCATGCCGATCAGTTTCTCATCGACCCGGGTTCTCTCGCTCGTCGTCTATCGTCCGGCTTGCTCCCTCGGAGAAGCTGCGAACGAAATTCGGCGGCCGAACCGTTCGGTTCGTTCGTGATGCACATTTAATGCTCGGTATACCTGCACCAAGGGCTGCGTTCGAGTAAGTCGTTTTCGTCGAGGGGCTTGAAATCTATCCCACTTTCGCGTCTGCTCTCCAACGTTCGCGTAATGGAATGTAAGTGGGCTTCTTTTGGTTCTAGTTCCGGCGCGGCGTCGAATTCCATTTTTATTTGCTTAACGAGTCCCGAAACGCTCCGATCGTTGTACCTTTTCCCTTGCAACACTTATTGTTAGCTGCATTCATTCGAAAAATATGCAAATATTTCGAGACAATTCTGTGTATTCTTAAATAATTGTACAGGTTGATATTTCAACGATCTTTCAGTTAGCTGTTGATGGAATCGAACGGACGTATGTTAATTTTTATTTGTTGATGGATTTCCCCAATTACGATTGGAAGTGATTGACGAGAGCGTGCGAGCGGCTCTAGCATGGTCGTGCATCCTGCGTGAAGCATGATCCGTCTCGCTCAGACTTTCGTCTGTGTAGTTGTCTGTGCTGAAATCTCTGTTCACGAGGAAGAAGTCGTCCTTGTCACGAGGATCAGATGCTGTCTGTCATTCGTAAACGAAATGATCGTAATGTTATTATTTGTTATATTTAGACTGCGGATCAATATAGTAGTCTCCTCTATTGAAATCATTACTGGAAGAAATAACATTGAATTTAGTTTCTATTTCTTGCAGTCGATGCAGAGAATTTTTATTTTCCGCGAAGATCCGCAGTCTAGTTATACATATTATCGTGACGTGCATATTCTGCAGCATTTCAGCTTTAATACAAAATAAGTTTCGTCCCTCGGTACTATCGAAAGCCCCGCGATTTCCTCGTAAAAGTGGTCGAACGTACAGTCTGCCGTTTTATTTTACGGAGATCGCGGGGAATTCCCGTAATTTCGCGTTCCCCGTCGACGTGAACAACGCGATTACATTCGTCACACGTAACCACATACGTTTCCTTGGACTTCAACCCGCGTCTGGCTTCCCCTTCACCCTTCCCCACCGTTCTCCGTCCTCCGGAACCGTTTCTCGTTCCTCGTCCCACGTAACTCGCCGGTGAGAATTAAAAATATTTAATTAAAATTAATGAAACACCTACGTCACACGCACGGGTAAGGGATAGGTGGCAAGTCCGATAATTGGAGAGGTTTGAAACGCGGTGCTCCGCGCCCCTTTGTCCACGGGGTACCAAGCATCCTCTTCCGCCACCGTAGGGAGCCACCAGCCCCCCCTTTTACCCCTCATCCTTTTTACCCCTTTTCCGTTCAGCCCGACGTCGCGCGACTGTTTCGCTCGAACTCTTTTCTTCGTTATTTCCACGAAAACGGTGGATCCATGGGAACCCGGTGCGTTTCCGTTGTTTAACGCTCGCTCTTGTTTAATCCGCATTGAATCAGAACCGCTCGTATCCCGTCAATCTTTTCTTTCAAACGCTTTGTCCACGGCAGAATGAGGGAAAATGTCGGCCGATTGTTGATTCTTTGTGCGCGAACGTCGCTGCAGGACTGCAAACGTTTGGGCGGATTCTGCGGGTTGACACGGTCCCAGACAGGCCTAAATCACACGCTTCGGGTTTAACAATTTCAAGAATTGTTGAATTATGTGTATCACACTTGTTCAAACACAGTTTCCCTAATTCTGTAGACTACCGAAGCTGCATTAATTTGATCGCTTTCTTTTAACATACAGTCCTCGTAAATACTACTAATCTAAAATGTTTAAGGATGTTCTGGAGGTACAATGGGAAACAAAAGTACAAGAAATTCGAAATCCATCAATACATGGCAATGAAAGCCATTCATGAGTATATTTTGCATTAAACTTTTGCGAATACTGTACCCTCTGTAGCTATATTCAGTGGTCTACGCTTGTCGCGTTTTCATGCTAGTGAGAGACGACACGATAAATTTGACGTTTTGTAGCAGTTTATAACTTTTTTACTCCGTAACTGTTTAGTGAATCTTAATAAACTTTGAACATAATTAATTACATAATTTTTACTACATATACAAAAAAACTGGAGTTTCTAGTTGCGTCTTTTCAAGGTTTAAATAGGGTTTGAAGTGGAATTTTATGAATTCTCCATAAGAAGACGTGTTAAAATGTGCAAACTTTAAGTTGCTGTAATTCTTAAACGGTGCAGTGAATCGAACCCAAACTTTGGTAATTGCATTAATTTAGTAAGAATTATACCTTGTGAAATTTCAAAAATTTTGTTGCGTATTTATATACCTCCAGAACATCCTTAAATGAATTTCCACACCAATATAAATTTATAAATTGAGTGGGTTTTCATAGAAAATCGACAGAAACTCGATCATTTTAATAATTTTAAGTATTCATCCACTTCGATTTTCGTGAAAGGAATTGCTAAATAGATTCCCTCAAACGACGTTGTCAAAAGTGATTTTGGAAAACATCTAGACAACATAGTTTATTTATCCACGCGATAAACTGTTGTGTTCGGAGCCGGGATATTTTCCGCGCGTATCGCAGCAAACGGTCGATCGATAACAATCCATAGAATCAGAGTCGGCTCATTTTGTTATCGGTCGTATGTAACGGCGGACACGCGAGGTATCGATAATTCGGCAGTCGAGTTTTCGCGCGAAAATTACGTTTTAATTGTATCAATCCGACGACGCGTGCTTAATTGGCTATTCAGTTTCCGGTGTTCGCCGACCCCCCGTCGAACCAGAAATGCAATTATTATTTCTCACAATCGGAAGTAAACCGGTTAGTTAGCGCGACGCAGTGGGGCGCGATGGGGGACGGCACGCGAGGAAAACTGCCGGAAAATTGAATTTTTCTAGCCGGGACACGCGACGAGCGACCGGGTCCCCAAGAAAATAAAGTTGTCGCGGTAAGTTGGTCGTCGCCGTCGATAACGGAAGATATGCGAGTGGCGCGATTAAAAGTTCACTCATACTACGATCGGACCCCTCGTTTTGTGCGAGACGCATTTGTGTAGACGCACTGTTTGAAGTTTAATTACAAGACTCTGCAACCCTTCGTTCAAAGCGACGGGAAAAATGGGAACCCCGTGACAATTACATTGGGCGTTCCTTCGCAATCTCGGTATCCTATGAATGTACCTTTACGTTCAACACTAGGTTTACGGAACACTGATAGCGTTTATATTACTTCGTGAAAATAACGAGAACGTATTTCTCCAGGTTTATAGACATTTTTTCGAATAACTTCTCATGGATGCATCTTTGCAATCTCAATTTATGCATTTACGGCTTCTGAAAATGTTCAAAAAAGGGTAGAATATAGAATTCTTATTTATTTCTCAGATCTGCACTTTCTTAAGATTCGTCTAGAGAAATTTAAAATTGGTTCATGTGACAGAGAAAAGACAATTTGCAAAACATGTTTAAAATTTTTATATCATATTAAAAATAAGTATTCCGTGAACAGGTTCCTGAAGACACTTTAAAAACTGCGATAGATACATTGATTTTTCGAAAATGCTAGATCGGCATTTTCCGTGAGTGCTTTCGAATGATGTCACGCGACTGACTGATCACGCACTACCATTCGAGCAAACTTCGTGGGTTTCTGTCGATGATTGAGCGTACACGCGCTAGATGTATTTACTGTGTCGCGCGAAGGCGCGTTTTTATTTTCGGAAGAACGGATTCGAACAATTCGTTTGTTATCCGTTTTCAATTATGATCTTTTTTTGACTTTTGCGAGCTCGGTGATCGCGCGACGCTGAAATTAACCGGATGGAAATTGAATTCTTGATTGACTTCGATTTTGGAAAGTGGGGAGAAGCGATTCGAGAATTCGAATGCATTTCCCACTGGAAGTTCGATCGAACACGAATTCTATAGTTGGTGTATAAAATATTTCCGAATCGACGGACGACTGCTAGTTACTTTTATACATATAGGGATTTGTTTCTTCTTTAAATTCAAGAAGGAGAGTTATCAACAAAATTAAGAAATAATTCAGCACTGTCAGCTGTGCAGTTGTCAAAAGAGTTCAATATTTCCCTAATTAATTCTTACAACTATACGAATACACCAGATCCGAAAAAATCTATCGAAATTTCTGTCGCGAGCCGAGATTCGAATCTGGTGGACAGCGCGTGTACACTGCTATTGGAAACAATTACGTCGGGGGGTGGCCGCTGAATAACAATTAGCAGGATCAGGGGACATGGGCGACGGTCCCTCGGCGTCTCCTCGAAATCAGGGGCCAGGTATTAATCAGGAAGGTATTTACTTCCGATGCGTGTTCCGGTTCCCCTCTGGTTCATCGTCGATACTACGATATGCCGTTGCGCGTCGTGAACTCGTCCGAGGTCTGACCCTTTAAGCCAGACAGGCTTTTCTATGGCCTCCACCTGCAAAGCTGTATTGTAGTGGCCCCTTCTCCCTACTTCTCTTCCTCTCCTCGTCTCCCCCTCTTTCTCTTCATCTCCTTCTCTCGCATTTTTCCCCAGCCTAGTCTGTCTCTCTCTTTCTCTCTGGCTCGCCTCTTGCAAAAGAGTTTTTTGCCTGGTAGTGCTGGCACCCACACGGTCGCGCGATTACCCGTCTGAATACGCGCGCGTGCAGACGCACGCGAGACGCGCAGACACGCGTGTTCTACACACGTGTCCCGCGGCGTATACGTGTATCCCATATCGTTCCGCTCGGGCACAGAACACTCCCCCACAGAGGAGAGCTTTCGAAGCTCGCACCTCTCAGGCCAGACTGTCATTTCGATCCCGAAAGAGGCTCAGCGGTTCTCAGCTAGGCCGCGCTCTCACGGCCGCGCCGGAAAAAAATGCGAGCCCCGACGCTATGCGTCGCACCGACGGCCTAGATTTCACCGAAAAAAATCTCCGGAGAAACTCCCGTCTTTGCTGCGTCTGCTTCGTACCTTTCGAACGGATCAGTCTTATTTGTTTGCAATTTATTTGGACGTGGTCGCATTCATCATTTGCAGTCGGAGCTATTTTAACTCGAAAATGAAACATTTCTTCCTACCTAGGATAGCTCCATTCTGTGTGATTTTTTTTCATTTTATGGATATGAGATTGAGATATAGCACCCGATGCAATACTAAAATGTTTAGTGATAGGATCTTTATGCGAAATAAAAATTGACTGCATAGAATGTGAATTGAATCTTATTTCTTCTCTTAATGATTTTAATGGAGGAGAAATCAGATATCGACATCTTCAATTCTTAAAATTTGTCAACAACTTTGAATTTTATCTACTCAGTTTTAGTATGGATGCATAATGATCCGCAGTCTAAAGATACCAACATATTCAAGAGGAGGACGTTCCTGATGTTGTCTTCGTTTAGATTCGACTTGAGCTCATTTCCAATAGAAAATCTGAAACGTTTAAAGAAAATCTGGGACATTCGAGCAGTGTATGAAGGATACCGGATACTGATGGTCACGCGACATGTGGTACACTCCGGGGAGCTATGCTTGCCAAGGAAGTCATGAGGATACATACACATATCTTGAGTCCTGTTCGAATACGAGTAATTGCGAAATTACGGAATCTTTTAGGGTTTCATAAACATTGGCTTTTTAATATTGTGGAGTTTGGTTTTTCGGACCCGTTAATCCAATTGGCATTCCAGAAGTCTAGCGATGGCTTTCTCTACAGAGGATTTTGCGTCCAGAAGACTGATTTCACACTTGTCGTCCCAGGATGGTAGATTGCAAGCTTCTTTTGAACTTTGTCTGCAAAATAGTTAATTTATTTTTCGTTTTGAATGTGTTTTATAATTTTTTCGATACATCGGATGGTAGTAGTAGCAGATGTCGTAAAATAAAATTGTATTTGAAAAAATGCCGTACTAAAGTTTCCTAAACGTTGATTACAGACGTTTTATTAAGGTCCTGATCGCATTGGTACAATCCGGAACTGCATCATGCTCTGCGTCTGACACATAAAGCGATTCGACGATATCGATTATTACGCTAACTACCGTTCCATAATCTTTTCCACGTTCCCCGGCGCGGCGTCGTATAATTTACGGGGGTTGACCGGCACCGATAAATTTTTACTCCCACATCCCGTCGTTTAATAAATCCTGCCACGCGGAAGTCCCCTATCTTCGTTTCGGAAATTAGTTTGAAAACAGCGCCTTCTAGCTTCTAGCCGGCGATGTTTCGCGCTTTATCGACGGGTCCCTGTCGTCGACGTCGTGGTCGTCGACGTCGTCGAAGCGTTGCCGGGGCGGTTCATTTTTACCACTCTCGCTCGTCCGCGCGAATTTTTATCGCACCGTTGGCTCTTAACACCCCGATTACTCAAACGAAAATTCCAATCGCAGTTTATTCCGTGGCATCCGCGCGAACCAGAATGGAAGGTTTTATTCGAGCGACAATCGGCCGCGGGTTTTATTAGGCAAAATATTTTCGCGATTTAATCTTGCCGACGAGCGATTAGCATTTATTGATAGACTGCGGATTTTTTGCGCGGACTCGTCCTGTCTCCGTTTTTCATTAGAGAGCGACGAAATCGATTTTATGCTTGAGTTTTGTCGAAATGATGAAAGCACGACGATTCTTATTATAAAAGAGCGATCTCTTTCTCGGCGATTTTGCATAGAAGCAATGTGTCTCGAAAATTTTGACATTTCTGATTCTGAGTAATTTCGCAAACAAATAATCATATAGCAACGAACTTGGACTCGTTCTAAAGCTCGCGAATTCTACTTTCGCGCACTGTTATTCGTTTTTCTCCAAGATATTTTTCACGAAGTGTGCGGATGCGAAACCGCGGACCCATTTTTCCAAAAAAATCCTGCAAAAGATTCAAACCTCTGTAGAAACATGAAAAAATTGTTGTTTCGAATGAATCTTCCACAGATTTTGAAGATTCAAGCCTCCTCTTTAGAATCATGTCTTAAAAATTGATGTACGATTTTTTCCCACTGTTTTATGGAACAAAGTCGAGGACCAAGTCGTTGGTGTAACAGTACAACTTTCATGGGCAGAGAGTTCAATCTTCAAATTCCTTGGCGAAGAAACATTTTTCAATGTTTTCGTAGACGCTTGTCAGTTAGGATGCAGTGTTAACGACCACCCGGTAGAATCGACGAGCGTATGCAACGAGTGGGCCCGTTGTAACGCTTCAGCTAGTCCCTCTTCCGTGCTCCCCTCTTCCCCCGTCGACTTTCTACCCCTCCGGAGAAGGACGGAGGCAGAGAGAACCAGGCAGGAGGAAAAGGGTGAGGAGAGGTCGTGCAGACACCCCCCCTCTGGTTCTCTACCCCCAACGGTTTCCATCTCCCCTACCCCCGGGCCGTTGCAAGCCGCCCACGCCATGATCAATATTACGCCCCAGAGCTACGGCATCCAAACCGACCTCGAGACGAACTTCTTCCTGTTCGAAGCATCCGACTGAAGGGGAAATGCAACTTTCGTCCCGAAAGTTTGTCCGAAAACCGGAAGCCAGAAATTAGAAAGACGGCCCGAGGAAGCCGAGTCGCGGCCCTCCGCGATCATGCGAAAGAATCGGTGACAGAACTTTTAGCACGAAGAGAGACTGCGAACTTACCTTCCCTCGTTTCTTCCTTCTTCTTCTTCTTATTTTTATCGTTCTTCTTTTCTTCCTGTTTTCTTTTTCGTTTTCATCGAGATTGATGCGCGCTAATGCGAGGCTTCGTGCGCGCCGAGAACTGTGAACCGTCTGGACAGGCTTCGCTATTCGTGAAAGGGGACCGTGTTGTGGTGGGAAACGAACTGCGAGACAATATTGCCTTACTGGCTCTAATTGCGACGGGTTCAGTCGATATTTTCGTCCGGAAGCGATACGATCGACAATCTGAATGCAGTTTTTCGTATTTGACTTTTGAACTATCAGCACATTCGCAGTGTATACAGCCAGTGATAGACTGAGGACATTTAAAATATAATACTTCACCTCGGTGCACCGGAATTCTTGAATCCTTTTCATTTATTTAATGTTGCAAACTGCTCCTACCTTTTTTTGTTACAACTCCATAAAGTTGCTTGTGAATCTACAGTAAGGAGCATAACTGATTCCACACATGTTAAATCAGAACAACTTTTTTGTGAATGGACCAAACGACTTCAATTTCTCTGTAAGGATAGAAGAATTAGTTTAGTAAATGACGTCTAATAAATAAGTTGAAAAAATTAGCTGGGCCAATAACGAAAATTCAAAAGATGTGTCTGGTCAACTGGTATAAATTATATACGCTATGAAAATTTCATTGAAATTATTTAATTGGTTTGCGAATTATAAACGATCAAAAGTGGTAATTTGTAGTGCACCATAAAGTGGCAAGTTTTACCATTTTTGATCGTTTATAATTCGTAAACCAATCAACCAATTTCAATGAAATATTCAGAGCGTATATAATTCATACCAGTTGACAAAACACATTTTTAAAATTTTCGTTATTGGGCCAGCTGAAAGTCGTAAAAATCAATTTTCAGTATTGTTTGTTTTGAAAATTGAAGTCGTTTGGTCCATTCATATAAAAGTTGT